>NC_138229.1:28713198-28725698 GCF_964197995.2 Scardinius erythrophthalmus | reverse complement strand
AGTTTTATATATGTTATATGAAATGTTAATTGAAATATTAAAATATTTTAGTAGTTAAGGGTAATTTTAATATATATATATATTATGTATATTTGTGTGTGTGTGTGTGTGTGTGTGTGTGTGTGTGTGTGTGTGTGTGTGTGTGTGTGTGTGTGTGTGTGTATATATATATATACATACATACATACACACACACACACACACACACACACACACATATATATATATATATAAATGTATTTATATATTTGATATAATGTCCATTCAAATATTACAATTGTTAATAATAATATGCATTAATATTTAGGCATTACATTTTATGTTTGTTATATATATTTGTGATTTAATACCTATTAAAATATTTAAATGTTTATATAATATAATCATATTTAGCAGCATATGCATGAATGTGAAAGATACAGCAGTACTGCAGCCAACTTCTTTTCCCCACAACGTCTGCTGTTCTTAATTGTTGTGGATAAAAGTCTTTTGGCATCTTATTGATGCCTAGATCATTAGTATCGTGACAGATTATATGTATCGGACACTGAAGTCAGTCTGAACAAACAGATCACTAAAAACCTGAAATGTGTGCAGTGTTCAAAGGCTAATAACTGTTTTACTTGTGCTGGCAGAGAGGGACAGACTCTACTGTAGCGAGTGCGAGTCCAAGAGCGAGTCTGACGCAGAGAAGCCACAGTGGCTGCAGGACGGAAAGCCATACAAGTGTGACCGCTGCCAAGCCATGTTCCGCTATAAAGGAAACCTAGCTAGCCACAAGTCCGTCCACACAGGTAAACAAACAAAGAATATTCTTCAGCGACGCTCTCTAAATCCTGTTGCCGTTTGAACATTCCCCAAATGGTTTATAATTACAGGAGAGAAACCGTACCGCTGCAACATATGTGGAGCTCAGTTCAACAGACCTGCCAATCTGAAGACACACTCACGGATCCACTCAGGGGAAAAACCATACAAATGTGAAACCTGCGGCTCTCGCTTTGTCCAGGTAAAAACAAACTCCCAGACCATTTCTGCAGAGAAACCTTCGTGTCAATCTGAGGCGCTTCATCTTCTTCTTTCTGGTTTCCCAGGTGGCTCATCTGAGGGCTCACGTACTGATCCACACTGGAGAGAAACCGTACCCGTGTGACATCTGCGGCACGCGCTTCCGCCACCTGCAGACGCTGAAGAGCCACTTGCGGATACACACGGGCGAGAAGCCTTATCATGTGAGCACTTTCTCATCAACAAACACTTCAAAGCTGATAAACGCAGTGCAGAGTAGCTGCCAAATACAGTTTGAAATGTCGCGTTTCATAGTATAGTTTGAAACTGTTAGGAGATGTGGCAATGTCTAATATTTTAGACATAACTGTAAAACTATTGAAGACGAAGAATGAGGGTTCCTGTGCATCTGACCTCAGGTGATGCATTCTCGACGCTGTCAAAATAAAAGTCCGACACTTTAGCAGTCAAACAGCACAAACTATGGAAGACCATTTCTTCAAAAGTCATAATCATGACATACTAAGTATAAAGTCTTACTAGCGTTAGTTAATAGAGAGTTAATCTTAGCATTCTAACTTTTATTTTATTTAGTCGAAATGATGAAATAGTAAAAATTAAAATCACAGTTATGATTAATAGTCAAAATTATGACTTTCTGTCTTAATCTAAAACTTTTTATGTCAGTTATGATTAACTTATGATTACATTATTTAGTATGTCATAGTTTTGAAATTTTCTGTGAATTCCCCCCCATTTGAAATGTCAAATGTCTTAGTATTTCAAAATTTTGACTTTTTATCAATTGTAATGGTAACACTTTACAAGAAGATTTCATTAGTTAACTACTTTAGTTAACATAAACTAAGAATTAATTACTTCTACAGCATTTATTAATCTTAGTTAATGTTAATTTAAACATTTACTTATACATTATAAAAATCAAAAGTTTGTTAAGTTAGTTAATTAACATGAACATTTGTATTAACAAAGATGAATAAATACTGTAATGTATTGCTCGTTGTTATGTTAGTTAATACATTAACGTTTAACAAATGAGACCTTATTGTAAAATGTTGCCATTATAACTTAAGTCATTTTTTTCTTATGTGGTGGAAATGGGCTTCCAATGTTAATGGCTGATGCCGATAATTAAAACATGGCAAATATCGGCCGGGGCGATATATCGGTTGACCACTAGTTTCCTCATTGAATGTCCTAATGAAATGGTCCTGGCTTCTGATTTCAGTGTGAGAACTGTGACCTGCACTTCCGTCACAAGAGTCAGCTGCGTCTGCATCTGCGGCAGAAGCACGGTGCCGTCACCAACACCAAGGTCCAGCACCGCAGAAGCAGAACAGACCTGCCCGGCGGCTCCCTCGTGACCTCCTGAAAAAACCTCAAACTGTTCAGAGACTCGACAAAAACCTTATCAAGTAAAGCTATGCTGAAGGAGATCGGATCCTTTACTGGTACTGCCACAAGAAAAGCTATCAGAAAACACAGATGCTGATACTGCATGGATCTTTGTGATGCCAATGTCCGTGTTCACTCGCATGGTGAAGTTACATATTATTTCTGAAGTCTGAAGGGCTAGTGCACCAGCACGTTCTGGTTCACACTTCATGATTTCAGACGGGTCTCACGATGGTTTAAGATCTGAATAATTCTGTAAATACTGACTTCCAAGCATTGTACTTAAGTTCTTGTCAATACACACTGCAAATTCTTAGTGTAAGAGCATAATTTGAACTCTATTTATTTTTTTAAGAATGCTATTTCACTCCCTCTCCTGGCAAACTATGCACTGTATATAAAATATACAAGGGGAAGATTGGTACAAAAAGAATTATGCAATTGCAGTGTAAACGTTTTATCAATGTGGTACATTTAAAGATGCTCTGTTTGTCTAACAATTATATTGTATTTACATGTGTTTGTACAGATGTTTTGGTACTAGAGGGCAAAATGTCCTTGCAATTAAATATTTGATACCAAACAAATGAGTGCAAAGTTCGATTTGTATCCCCCTCCCAACACACACACACATACATATTTAAGAATCTTGCATATAGACACATTTTTTATAAGTCTAATGTTAATAATTATGTGCAGATAAATGGACTCAGCAAAACCTGAATACTACAGTTGCAGCTTGAAATGCTTTACATAAATTACATTTACATTTTTGTCCATGTATTTCATGCCACAAAATACATAATTTGTATATAAGTAGTTGATATGATATTCTATATTTCATCTAAAACTCTTTTTAACGTCATTTTCCAGTTCTTTTATTATTATTATTATACATGGGTTTTATGAGATAATAATTAGAAGACAACATGGATGATTTGGACCCTTAAAAATGCGGTAACACTTTACAGCTCTATTTGTTGGCATTAGTATGAACTAACAATGAAATAGTTCATTTCAACATTTGCTAATGCATTATTAAAACAAAAGTTATTTCTGTTAATATTATTTAATGGACTTGAGCTAACATGAACTAAAAAATGAACAGTTGCATTTTTATCAACTAACACTAACAAAGATTAATAAATACTCTAATAAATCTATTGCATTCTTTTTGTTAATGCATTAATCAACTTTAACTAATGGAACCCAGTAATCCATCGTATTTCCACGTTGTTTAACACTAGATGGCATTGTCAGGCTGATTCAGTCACCAACAAAAGTACTGAGGTCACTATTATATACAAGGCTCTTATCAAGCTCACCTAGTCCTTCCACAAATGAAAAACAATGTGTATGAACGTAGATTTGTCCAAAGGACCACTATTGTTGTGCTGGAACATGAGAGGTTTGTTCACAGGCACGGGTTAATCTAGAAAGACTTTATTTGCTTCAGTTTTACAACTATATACTTTGAGTTCATATAAAGGGCCATTGTTTTCCTCTGCTGAATGTGAACAATAGTCAAACAATGGGTTGTACATGCTTTTGTAGTTAAGAATCTGTTTTGCTCTTTTCTATTATAAATGTGTGAAATAATAGGAATTCATAAACTGGTATCCTGTTTAAAGTCTTTACTGAAAATAACCTGTGATAAACAACATTATAGCTCTAAGATCATTCTCAGAAAATGGTGTCAGTGCTGCGCTGACAGTGTGTATTTGAGGGGTCTGACTCTATTTTGTGTGTAATCCAAATGAACTTTTAAAATAAAACTTCAATTCCATTTTTAAATATATTTATCAGAATACCAGCCTTATTTATATATATCACAGTTTAAAGGTGTGTACAGAGAACAAAATGTACCTTTAATTAAAATGAATATGATTCCATGTTTTTTAATGTAGGCCTATATTTCTGAAAAAATGCAGAATTTCTTTGCACCTCACTCTCTGTTCAACCATATAATGCTGTGATATTTCCCACTTTAAAATGAATGGTTTCATCTTTGTGATATCAAGTTAACAGAAGTTCCTTAATAGACGTATAATCATCAGTATTTCATTATATACACACTTATACAGCAACATGGTCAAGTTCATAAAAAAAGAACACCTAATGATCAACTTCGAAAAGTAAACATTTAGTAATATTGCGAAATATTACAACTTAAATAACTGTTTTCTTAATATATTTTTACAATGTAATTTATTGCTGTGATTGGAATTTTCAGCATCATTACTCCAGTCTTCAGTGCCTCATGATCCTTCAGAAATCATTCTGATATGATGCTCAAGAAACATTCATTATTATTAGCAATATTAAAAACTAGGGGGAAAAAATAGGATTCAATTATTTAATTTCTTTCAAAAACACTGACTTCCCACTTTTTAACAGTAGTATACGTTTATAATAAAAGTATTACAAAGTTATGAATTAAAATGTATAGCGACATTGTAAAAATAATGTAGAGCTTATTTAGTTATTAGGAATTAACAAACTTAAAAGAAATTGTGACCCATCACAATATTATAATGCTTTACCGTGAACTCTGTTAGAGAGCTACATAATTTATATGTTCAATAAAATACCTACTCACCTGTTGAGTATTAAAAGTGCCATCTCCGAGTTTTTGCAACATTTCAAATCCCTCAGTTCTCGCCATCTCCGAAAAGCCAAGCCATTTTGATTAGTTTTATTACGAGCTCTGTTGCATTCTTTTTGACAGCAATTTCGCGGTTTTTTTTAACGGGCGATTCCCCGGAGGTTGGAGAATAAGCTGCTCCATAATATTATGTCAAACTTTCTCGCTCGTTGTGACAACTAACCTATTCCACTCCCACACCAAACACGCGTCAAAGTAGCCAGACAAACTTTTCTATATTTACAGATTTGACGAGATATTAAAAGGCGAGTGACGTATGTACACAATTCCCCGCGAAAACCATCCCGACAGGGCTAATATAACCACTTATAAAAGGCTTACCATAGTGAATCAGGGTAAAACAAAAAGACGGTTTGAAAGAAAGATTGATGATGTTCTCATTATTTTAAATCTGATAATTTTTAACAAAAAAAGTTACAGTGTAATAATCAGTCATTACAAAATACACAAAGAACAGTTTCCTAAAAAAAAAAAGTGTTTTTTGAAAGACACTAATGCTGGTTCTTTTCTCTTTTTTTTACATTTCCAATTTAATTCATGTGAACAAAAATTGTAATGATGCATAGCCTATAATCACCTGCCATGTGAAGCTAGCATTTACCTCAGGAAGGCTTTTGTTCTTCTCCTGTAGTGCAGAACTTTAAAATATTGAGGTAAGAATCTTACAAAATTCAAATTAAGCATTCGACTGGAAGAGTCAGAAGACATGAACATTTATTTTTCTTCAGCGGGTTCTGTCATCCTTGATACTTCATATACTGTTTTATATTATTTACGGACTCAATCTGAACACAGATTGAACCGTCACATCAATATGACAAATTCAGTTTATTCACGAACTACCCCCAAAGGCGCTGAGACAATCAAATAAACACATGAGCCCCCCCATTCCCCACATCTTAAAATCTACTGCCTGAGCAAAGATGGCACGTGTTTGGAATACAGCCGCCACAATATGATAAAAGAAAATGTACAGCTAAAACTGAATTCTCAATTCTTGGGTAGCCAGCAATAGGTCCTCAGAACCTGCTGTGGATTACTATGCAAAACAATGAGAACAATGTCACCAAATATAACAAAAACAGGTCTGGAAATCTACTAAAATACCCTTACTTCCTGTTGGTCATTTATAATTGCTCATTTGTTTTGGAGAATGAAATGGTTAAGTGCAGAAGCATTTTCCAATCTATTCTTGGCTTATTTCTAAATGTGTTTTATACACTGAATGGTAGACATTTCTAAGCATATCTCTCACATATAATAAGGAAGATAATCTTCAAGTTAAGAGCAGATGTTTTGTTCCTATAGAAGCGCCCTGAGCGTTATTGCTCAAGCTTGCTTGATTCTCAACTGAAAATATTCAGTGGAATATTGAGCAAGTACACAAGTGTTTTTCTTTCAGACTTACAAACACAGATATAAGCACACTCTCTCTTACATCTAAAAAAAAAACCCTCCTATTTTACTGAAGAATGAGTAAAAATGTATATATATCGATACATGGAGAAGGCTAGCACTGCCGACATCAATAAACAGACACCTTAATTTTCAAGAATTTGGATTTTTGCTGTGAACATGTTTAGCCTTCTTTATCCAGAATGTTCTTCACATCTGCAAACACCTGAAAGAAGAGTTAAAAGGAAGCAAAATGAAAAAAGATGGAAGGATGTGTATTATTTCCACTTTTACCTCTACAAAGTGAAAACAGAAGCGTTATTTACGGGCTAAGCGGCAAAGGTGCTGTGGCCCCAATTGTAATTACTGCCTTTTTTATTATACCGTCATGATTTTTCAAATATTCCCTTTCATGCTTTTTGTGAATGTAAAAGGTCTGCAAAGTTTTAAAGATCAAAGCTTATTTTCTCCTATAAGAAAGAATCGATTCTGAACTGCTGAAACGAGTCATCAGCAATTCCAGTCTCACTTCCTGTTGCAAACCTATGTAACAATTAAACAAATTTGCATAATGCCAACCAGTGGTCTTCATTGGCTGCCCGCAAACATCTACTTTGACCCGCCCTCAAACACTTTAGCTGTAGCTGAGGTCTGGAAGAGTTTGGTTTGTGTTGTCTACACATCGAGAAGACGCTGTTTTCGGCGCTGCGAATACACTTTGCATGCACATCAAAAGGACTCGCATTGGAATTGATATGGAAAAACTGATTCCATCGTTACTATTCGAATCACAAGTGCTGAGGAAGCGTCTGGAGCTGATATTCAGAGATGGTAATAGGTGTTTTGTTTCCGAAAGCGCTGTAGGCGGTAGACCAATCACAATGACTTTTCTCATAATATATACATTGCACATCACATTTTTCAATCATTCTCAAATCAATGATTCTCTAAATCCCTCCTTTCTGCGAGTCTGCTGTGCTTTGATTGGCCAGATGACCCAGTCTGTGATTGGTCTCCCGCTTACAGCGCACATTGCAAACAACACTCATTTGTATTTACCAAAAAACTTCAGCTCCATCTGGATGATTCCTCAGCAATTGCACACAGTAAAGATGCCGTTGATTTTACAATATTAATCTGAGCGCGAGTCCGATGATGAAACATTGGAAGAACTAGTTATTCAACCCAAACCTCCATCACAAAGACGACTTGAGCAGGACGTTTCTCAGTGATTCGCTACTCAGTTTGACGTACATTATGAGATGTTTCAACTGCAATTCCTCACCATCAGCATTAACAAGAGCATGTCCATCAACATGTGTATGTATGATGTGTATATTTATAATTTATTGCAGTGCACATGCGAAAACTGTATTACCGGTCTCAATAACGGTTATGCTATATAAACTATATCAATAACAATACACCCGCCCAGCACTAACGTGAATGACTGATGTCACATTAAAATTTGCAAAACAAATCTTGCTCCATCCTTTATCTTTACTCAAAGTAGTAAGAACGACAGACAATCTGCATAAATAGACACAGTTTTAGGTAATAGTGGCCCACAGCTGATTTCAGTTAGACAGTAGTACATGAGTTACATAAGTAAACATACACAATATAAAACAAAAAACTACTTATTTTAAAACGCCCGGCAGATAATACATATTCATACTTTACAGGTTATTCATACTTGCAGGTTGTTCGCGGCCAATGTCTTTGGAACAATGTCTTATCTATTGATGTAGAAGTGTCGAAGATTCGAATTAAAAAAAGACTCGTTAAGGCGGTTCTGAGTTGATTCTTTCTTTTGGGAGACAATAACTTTATTTATTGTGCACTTCCGACTTTCTAACTTTGCAGAGCATTTACATTCACAAAGAGCTATATCACACACTGCATGAAAGGGAATTTTCGAAAAAATCACTTCAACAAAGAATAATAAAATAACTTGTATTTGATTTCCCTTTAACGCAAAACTCCCCCTAAAAATTCAGGCTCAAAGAAAAGAAAAAAAGATCAGTCATACCTCATCCACTGACCGGGAGGCATCAATCGTGCGCACCTTCCCTTGCTTCTCGTACTGCTCTATAATGGGCCGTGTGGACTGGAGGTACGTCTGGATCCTGACAATTAAACAAGAATTCTTAGGAAAAGTTCAAACAAATGAAAAGCGTAACCCCAAAGTCGCTGTAAACAGGGAAACTTTAGTCCTTCCATTCCCATTTAATGCCAATATAACTATGGTGAGAGCCACATTTTACAAACACAATGCTAATTTGTCAATATATTATCATTGTTTTATAGAGAGGAAGTACCTCTTCTCTAGACTTTCTCTGTTATCATCAGTGCGTCCGCTGCTCTTCCCCCGCTCTAAACATCTATCGATGCACACCTGAAATACACAACCAGCTGAAATAACATGCCATGTTTTTGTTTAGATGTTCATAAAAAAATCTATAAAAAGAGTTCATAGAAGGTTATAGAAGACTTTTCTATAACCATGTTTAAGTTCATTCAAAATGACCTAATTAGATTAGCCGCTTTAATCATCTGTATTGGTAGAACAATAAATAAATCAAAAACCTCCTCTCCTCACCTCATTACCGCAGTCAAAGAAAAGAACAAACTTGACATCTGCCTTCCCGTCCATCACAGTGGTCCACCCCTGTAGGTTGTCTTGGTTACGTGGAAAACCGTCAATAAGAAAGCGAAACTTCTTCTCATCAACTTTCATAGTCTGTTCCATTGCCTGCCAAATACAGATATTTACAACAAAAAAGGGAAACACTTTATTTGTGTCCTTGTTACATGTACTTACTGTAGTAATAACAGTAAAGTACGCATAATCACATGCACCTAACCCTAAACCAACTTTATTTTACAGTCCTGTTCCGCATGTACATACCAAGTACTTATTATACCAATTACAATAACTGGTTTATAACTAGGTACTAGTCCTGAACCTGCCCCTAAACCTTTACCTTATATTACCAGTACCACTACACGTACTGTAAAATAAAGTGCAACCCCAAACCCAATAGCTAACTCTAAACCTATAGTAAGTACATATAGTAAATTAATACTACTCAAAACTTAAATGTGTAATTACACTGTAACATGGACACCTTAAAATAATGTTTAACCAAAACTGAATATCTGAAAATATGAATTTTTAGGTAAGATGATTGTCTAATCTGCAACTCAACTCACAAAAGGTGAGTCAGAATTAGAACTTTGCTATAAAGAGGCTTGGCCGTTTTGTAATGGTATCATCGGAGTTATGATTTATGCCTATTATGAGACAAGCCTGTGCATTTACGCCTATAATGAACCGCTCTTTGAACTCTCCTCCGCTGATAAGTTAAACTGCACACATTTGTAACCAAGTTCACTCTCAGTAATATTTCTCAATGTGAACTGCTAATGTTCCAGCTCCCTTCTACAGTCGCCCTGACTGGACTGGATAGGCTTGTAAAACTGGACAGACAAGTGTAACCAGTAACCACCTTTTTCAGCAAGTTGATGGTGATTTCAACAGGAACGATCTTGCCCTCTTTGATGTAGCTGTCAATGAGCTGACCGAACTCTGAGCCCGTGCGGCTGCGCTCCTCTCTCAGGAGGTCTCCGGCAGACAGGTGAGTGTAGCTGTAGTTCTGAGCGCAGCGGGTTACACAAAAACATCACACATTAGGAACCTTCAATGCAGAAGATTAGAAGCTTTTTATCATGGATAATGACAGCTTGTCATCTATATGAATGGAGAGAGAAAACGTGGGCCAGGCCAGGCTTTGTAAGCAAAAGCAGTCCTGATATTCCACAACTTCAATCATGAGACACAAAGTGTGTCCAAACGTTTGGCTGCTGTATGTGTAGACATCATAAGCATACAAAAGAACCTGGTTTAGATGCCATATGGCTCACAGAAGGGTTTTTTAATAGCACTCGATGCAGACACTCAATATCTTTAAAAATGAGAACAGAGGTCGGATTTTTCAATATCTGCTTTGCAAGAACTGCAGCCTTAATGTGGTTATAGAAAATGAGTAGTTGAGATGAAATGCTGTGGCATGACGTGTTATTCTCCATCTTAACCCTCTGGTGCTCTTCGGTCATTTCTGACTGAAAATCGGGATGGAACGAAACTTGGTAAAGGTTTCGGCACTTGCTATGTGAACAAAAAAAAAAAAAATCATGCATGGTCATGATTCGAAAAGGTTAAATGGTCCTGACAAAAATAGTCACATTTGTACTGATGGCAGTCAAAAAGTACCGCATTGGAAACGAATAGGACAGGAATTTCATCTAGTGATAACTTTTGGTACTGCAGCCAAACAAAATCTTACTGAAAGCCCATTTTTTTTAGATCTAAACCTCAAATTTGGAACACAATTTGTTATGATTTATGGGTTTGATTTTTTTTTTTGCAGTTTTAGAGTAAAACTCTAATTTTTGAAAATGCATTTCATATAAAAATTGAAAATAACATTTTTCATAACAATACACATAAAATTCTGTAACTTTTTTTAAATTAAATTTCTTAAACTTTTTTCACTTCAGCAATAATCTGCCAAATTTCGTTTTTGAAAAGAGATCAAATGCTCTAAAAGCATTCAAGATTTACGAGTTTAAGTTGGAAATTAAATTTTCAGGTCTATGTTCAAAAAGTGAATAAATGGATTATGACTACAGCGTAAATATAATTTAGTACCTAAAAATCCCCTAAAAATACAAAATATTAAATAAAAAAACTTTATCAAACTAAAATATGGTACATTCATTCCATTGAAAAAAAAAAGTGTCATGTTTGACTGCCACATGAAGAGCACCAGATGGTTAAACAATTATTCCTCCCCAAAAAAAAACAAGGTGATTAAGAAATTCCAGTTACTGCAAATACAATATACACTTTCCTTATTATATATACAGTACCAGTCAAAAGTTTGGAAACATTACTATTTTTAATGTTTTTGAAAGAAGTCTCTTAGAAGCCTGCAGTTAAAAAAAAAAACAGTAATATTATGAAATATTATTACAATTTAAAATAATGGTTCTCTTTTTTAATATATTTTAAAATGCAATTTATTTTTGTGATGCAAAGCTGAATTTTCATCAGCAAGTACTCCAGTCTTTGGTGTCTTATGATCCTTCAGAAATCATTCTAATGTGATGATTTGATACTCAGTTATTATCAATGATGGAAACAGTTGTGCTGTTTAATATATTTTTTTGGAATACTTTTTTCAGGATTCATTGATGAGTAAAACGTTAACAGCATTTATTCATAAAAACAGCATTTATTCAAAATAAAAACATTTCTAACAATATAAATCATTACCATCACCTTTTATCAATTTAACGCATCCTTGTTGAATTAAAGTACTAATTTCTTAAAAAAAAAATAGTTATTGTTCCCAAACTTTTGAACGGTAGTGTATATTGTTACAAAAGATTTCTATTCTAAATAAATACAGTTCTTTTTAACTTTATATTCATCAAATAATCCTGAAAAAAGTATCTCAGGTTATAAAAAAAATATTAAGCAGCACAACTGTTTCCAACATTGATCATAAATCAGCATATTAGAATGATTTCTGAAGGATCATAAGACACCAAAGACTGGAGTACTTGCAAAATTCAGCTTTGCATCACAAAAATAAATTACATTTTAAAGTATATTTAAAAAGAGAACCATTATTTTAAATTGTAATAAAAATTTTTTTTTTTTTTTTTTTTTTTAACTGCAGGCTTGATGAGCATAAGAGACTTCTTTCAAAAACATTTAAAATAGTAATGTTTCCAAACTTTTGACTGGTACTGTATATATATATTCAACATAACCATTCATGGACTTATTATACGTCAACTACCCTGGACATACATAAAACAATGTTTTCAAAGTGTAACTGGTTAAATTATCTAAGTAGTAAAATAAAAGGTTGCCAGAGCAGGCTATAATAAAACTTTTTTTTTTAATCTTGCTTCACTTGTGTCAATATATTTTACATTTCCA
>NC_138229.1:28265698-28710698 GCF_964197995.2 Scardinius erythrophthalmus | reverse complement strand
ATCACGCAATTCTGACTCTATATCTCAGAATTCTTTATAACACGCAATTGCGACTTTATTTCAGGCAATTCTGACTTTATATCTCGCAATTCTGAGAAAAAAAGTCAGAATTGCGAGATGTAAACTCGAGATAAAAAGTCGCAATTATCTTTTAAAATGTTTTATTCTGTGGCGGAAACAAAGCTTCCATAGCTTACCTCCTGGCCTCTTCCTCCCATCCATCCTCCCTGACGCGTACCGTTACGGCCGGCCCAGCTATCAGTAGGCGCCGGCGGAGCCGCGGCCCAGCAAACACATTTACGTTGTGGCAACGTCTGTGGCACGTTGCATTTCTTCTATGGCAACGTCGCTGTCTACGTGCTCGCAACATTGTAACAACGTAGAATTGTAAGACGCGACAGGGCTGTAGCAACGTTGTTGCGCGACATTCAGCAACTGAGAGACGACGTTCTGACAATATTTTTATATGGTGTATTTTGTTAGATAATTATATACTTTTTATCGTTTATTGTTTATCTATATTATTATTTAATGGGGCACCTGCAAGTGTAGCCTACACTTTGAAGAGTAAAAATGACAGAAGGTTTCGTTAATTCAACTTTATTAAAACTGCATATAATCAAATTGCCCTTCCAAAAGTCATACATACATACATTTGGGGGGAAAAAAGAAATAAATAAACGAATATACAAATTTATTTTAAGTATAATAAATAAAATTATTTCTAATCAGTATAAATAAAAGTATAAAAAAGCAAAGGCAGATCAGAACATTTAATGAACAAATCCGGGTCTGTATGGCGGACAGTAGCCGAAAGCAGGTGTCACCGGGGAAACATCCACAAATCCAGTGGAGCAAAGAAACGAATGAGACTAAATAGCGAAAAAAAAATGAAAAATCAAACGAAAAACTAAACAGTGCGAGCGATGCTACATTAATCACATTAGAAATTAAAGTTGTAGGTTGTGTTTGATAGCTGAGGTAACTGTTAGGCTAAATGCAATACTCACGTATCCTTGCTCGATGATGAATGAGAACACAATGAGCCCAGCAACAGGTGGTTGGAATTTAAAAGGCTGATTTTCGCGCTTCAGGGCAGTGACGAGTACATTATGTAGTCCAGTGGTTGCCCAGACACCCTAGGCACAACCTTAAGCAATGGCCCTGAACGATGGTTTAATGTCAACATTGTGACAACGCTGTAACAACCTTCCCACACAACGTAGTTATAGCAACCTTTTGGCCATGTTGTTAAAACGTTGTTAAAAGGTTGGCTACGTTGTGCCAACGTTCTGTGTTTGCTGGGGGTAGCCTCCCTGAGAAAACGTTTTGAAAAGACGGGCTATGGACCCAACCATTTCTATAGGAGGGGAGGGGAGAACTCCCTCACATGGTACAACGTTGCTGAGTTGCGCGCTGTGGTGGCAGAATGCGGAACGTGTGTATCCTAATGTAACTAATGTGACATTGAAATGTAAAAAAAATAATAAAAAAAAGTCCTCGACCGGCCCAAAAGTGAAGCGGCCCACCGGGAATACTCCCGATTCTCCCGATTACCCACTCCGGGCCTGTGATCCGCTCTCTGTGCTGTCGTGTCTCTGGACCGGGATTGTGTGCGGCCTGTAGCGGTTCGTGACACTAATGTGAAACCAGACTTCATTCGCCCCAATGGAAAGCATATTTACACCTGAATCGTTCCTCCCTATCCCCTATATAGTGCACTATGTGCCAACATGTGGAACAAGTGACTGATTTTAGGTAGCTTCAGTGTCTATTTATAGTGTAGGGGGCGGGACTATTTAGATTCTAGAGAGCATTTGATTGGACATAAAATCTGATGAGAAGATGAAGTTCAGAGTGATGTCACCAAAATCATTGATCCATATTGGTGGAAGTGAGAGACTAAGTTTTGAATGCTTGCATCTTCTAAATGCGAATTTTGTCATTGTTTTGGAGTACACTAGCTTATAGATAACAGAAAGGCTAGCATATTCATGCTAAAAGCCAAAAAACTTCTATAGGCCTATAGATTTCATGGGGAATTTAATGTGCATCTTTAGCAGCCCACGAGAGAGATGGCCAATTTTTAGTTTATTTAGATTGTATTTGTTTATTTGTTCTTCTACTTTTTATTATTACAAAACAATAATTTGCAATTTAGCCATGCTTATTCTAGGTTTTACGTAAACCACCAGAGCGGGCCTTTGCGTGTTTTTCTTGCGCAATCTGGCAACACTGATCAGCACCTCACTGCAACTGAACAGCGACCATATAAGCACATGTCTGCGTTATAAGATGCTCTGCTGTTTTCCATTGGAGGAATATATTTAAAAATCCCTGCGCTATATAATGTTGCAGGGCGATTGCATTCGCTGTGTTTTTTATCATTATTACTATTATCATTATCTTTGTGTTCTCCAAAGATTTGCACAGGGTGTCTTCGCTATGGATGTAAGGGATGGAAACACACAAAGGAAAAAAACAAAATTAGTCCAGTGATGCCCATGACAGGCACTGCATTTGTAAAGGTGACCCAAGTTTGCATTGTAGCCTAAATCAGATGCACTGAATCCCTCCTGGGTCGGATCCGTCTGTGTGTCGCTTCTCCCTTTTCAAAAGGATCCGCATCAACGAAATGTTGGGGAGGTCGATTCACCTGGAGGAAAAATAACAAACATACACTCTCTATGCAGCACCGGCTCCCTCTTCAGCACTGACATGCCCGCGCCTAGCAGGAAAACCAGGATCAAAGGGCTCAGAGATACAGCCGGACGCGTGAATTGGAAGGAGGACGAGAAACAGGCGCACACCGGGTGTCCGATTCGGTGGAGGCCGGATCACATCTGCTGGGGACGAGCATCAAGGGCAGTGCGGCACTCCAGCGCCTCAGAAACAGGCGACACGGATCATCCACACACCCGTAGTTCCACAACACCGCTGTGTTCCCGTTACACATCTCCATCTGTCTCAAAGATGTGCTAGAACAACACAAGGGGACTCTGGAATGAAACAAAACATGTCTTTTTCATAGCAGACATGCTTTTTATTGCTTTCACCCAGAGGATTTATCGAGGATATATTGAGTTGGAAATGAAGACGAGGATCTGTCAGCGTTTCAAGGGTTGCAAAAAGTGCCAATGAATATATTGCTAAAACATATCCTCTTTTTTTCGTCATTGGCCACATTGACACCCCTAATAAGCAGGACCATGGGTTGCATTCAAAGCATCGCCTGCAAGCCCCGCATCCGACGGGAGAATATAGTGGTCTATGAGGTCTCAGCCTCCATTGACCAATGCCCGACCATCATTGAGGAGAATTCGCCCATTGTCCTGCGATACAAGACCCCGTACTTCAGAGCATCGGCTGGGATCGTGATGCCCCCGGTTCCGAGAAACGAAACATGGACTGTGGGCTGGATACAGGCGTGCACCCAAATGGAGTTCTTCAATACATATGGTGATATTGGCATGTGAGTAATCAATAATCCAAACAAACAACGACAAGCTGCTCAAGTGTCAGTATGTTTTATTGGTCGTTCTGTTGAGTTTGTGGTCATCAGTGGTCGACAAATAAGTGAGTATGATGTTGTGCAATTTGACATCTCTAAATAACTTTATAGAATCTTTTCCTAGTATGTAATATTTATTGTAGTGTTGTGTACCATTTAGAATTGAACTGAGAATGCTTTCAAAACTCCAAATCAATTCCTGAATTTGAATTGAATTAGCCAACAAACAGGATGCAGTTACAAGTCGATTTTGAATGCAAAGAAGTAAAATGAACCGCAATTCAAAGAAATTGCCACTGTATTTTTACACTGAACGATAAACTTTAAATGTCTGGCTAGAGAAAGCCTTGTTTCGAAGTTTTGAACAAGTTTTTAAAGCTTTGAAGTATGAAGATTTAGGTCTTTTTTGATAACCCGTAATGTATTACCTAAATTGAATTTCTTTGAATTGCAAGAGGTAGTTGCTCTTCCCCTCACGACTTCCACTTCCAACTCTTCAACTCAGAATATTGCCGTATTGGACATGATTTTACCAAGTAAGATGTGTCCTTGGATAGTTTGTTGGTCCTAACATTGTCCTAACACTGTATCTAACCATGACCATTAACAACCCATAAAATCTTAGAGAAATTATGTTTTTTAAGCCCCAAGCCCAGCCCTAAACATAACCCTAAAATCCAGGGCAACAAAAGGAGACCATCAGAGTAGGACAGAAGCTGAGAAGAGATAATTAAAATAAGTGGGCTGTCTAACTGAGAGAAAAAAACACATTCATGAATATTTCATTCACGGTCCTGTCTTTTAATCACTGTTTTTCCATATTTGTTTGAGGCACTTTGGACTGAGCAGGTCCTCTCACCCACCTTCACCATCTCTATATTCTTAGCCTCTTCGCCCGTTTGATGTATTAAGGAACTGCCGCTCTTTTGTCCTTTCTGACCGCTCATCTTCT
Source organism: Scardinius erythrophthalmus (assembly GCF_964197995.2). Classification (NCBI taxonomy): domain Eukaryota; kingdom Metazoa; phylum Chordata; class Actinopteri; order Cypriniformes; family Leuciscidae; genus Scardinius; species Scardinius erythrophthalmus. The sequence continues at coordinate 28,706,235 of NC_138229.1, read as the reverse complement.
TTTCCTTCCACAGGTCCAGCTGGGAATTACCCGAGCTTCGGGAAGGACGGGTAAAGGCCATAAGCGATTCTGACGGCGTCAGTTATCCCTGGTATGGTAACACTACCGAAACAGTGACCCTCTCAGGCCCCACGTCCAAGCCGTCCCGGCTAACGGTGAGCATGAATGACAACTTCTACCCCAGTGTGACTTGGGCGGTGCCAATCAGCAACAGCAACACGCCCATGCTCACACACATCACCCGAGACCAGAGCTTCATCACCTGGCTGGTGGCGCTAAACGCAGACACCAAAGAGCGTATTGTTCTTCAGACAGTACGCTGGCGTATGCGGGTAGACATTGAGGTGGATCCTTCCATGCCGCTTGGTTCTCGTGCCAAACTGATGGGACGACCGCACCAGGAACAGCCGCACATTCTCAGTAACAATGAGCCTATCCCGCCCAACGCGCTGGGCAGGCCCAATGCCAACGATGCCCAGGTGCTGATGTGGAGGCCTAGGAGGGGGCAACCTCTGGTGGTTATACCACCCAAATAGAGTTGTCTTAACAGAGCCTAAAGAACACTGAAGACTGCATGCACTGTTTGGACACTGGATTTTGGGAAATCGCAAGCTGCTCTGTGGATTGCCAGCTTTGTAGGGTTTCTCAATTCCGCTGAACTAGAATGTCGAGAAAGGAAAAGTTTGACTACCTTTCAACTTCAAAGTTCTCGGTCGGTTTTCAAAAGACTGGAAGTAACTAGTACTAAATGAGCAGCCAGTTGGAACAAATCCCTTAAGTTTAAGGAATAGTTCACCCCAAAATTTACCAACCCTCATGTCATTACAAATTTTTCTTTCTTCTGCGGAACACAAAAGAAGATGTTTTGAAAAACGTTTTAGCTGTTTTTGTCCATACAACGAAAGTCAATGGGGTCCAAAATGTAAGACCTCTCAAAATAATACCTAAATGTACCATAAAATTAATCAGTACAACTCAATTAAAATATAAGCCTTCATTCACTCTAAAAGTGAATCATGTCATGCATACATACAGTATGTAATGGGGGCCAGCTAGTAGGAGCTGTGCGTGTAAACTTCACTCCCCTGGCCTCAAGAGGTGCACTAGCGACTGATGCTAGAGGCGGTAGTCTTTAGCATCCTTGTTAGCATGCCTGCCTCCCATGCCGGAAATGCCAGTTCGAATCCCACGTGGAGCAGTGTGATTAGAACCTGAGGGGATACACATAGACTACCTCAAATATGGCGAGGCCTCAAACGTCAACAAACGTCAAACCTCATTGGTTCTTGCACGTCATGTGACCAAATTAAATGACTCGAAATTGAAATTTGGGCAAAAACAGCTGAACACATTCTTGTTTGTAACGACATGAGGGTGAGAAAATAATGACAGAATTTTCATTTTTCTGTGAACTATCCCTTTAGGAAAACCCTTAGTTATAATATCTTTACAATTATTACTAAGCGTTTTAAGTTAAGGGTTTTTTGCAACAGGGCTTTTCAGGACTTTCAGGACGGATGGAATATAATGCATGAAAGAGATTGAATGTTTGGTCCCATACCACACAAAGTGGCATCACAAGAACTAAGGGAGGTCATTGCAGGAAATACTTTTTCTTTGTAGGACAACCAGCAAAACTCTTTGAAACTTCTATCAGTTGACTTGTGACTTCATTTCAAATGCTAGCAAATATCTTTTACATGCTGTAAGACAAAATAGACCGCAGAGTGCATGAAGACATCCACCAGTTGAGGTGGAGTGTATCTAGTAATGTCAAGGATACACTCAGATACAGTCAGACACATCGATAGGAGTTTGTTTATGAGTCCGTTTGAGTTTACGCAGTGGGTGCTGCACCATAGGCATTCACCAGATTAGTTACATGTCGTACACACTCCATCTGTGCCATTCCACGTCCCCTGTCTCCCTCTCTCTATTCTCATGCTGTCTCACTCCGTCCTCTCCCACTGACACTCCTTGGGTAATTATGACACAGATGAAATGGAGTTTCCATTACAAATGTCAAAGGATGAAAAAAAATTCCCTCGTTATTTACTGACCCTTATGTCAGTCCAATTCTGTAGAGCACAAGATAAAGATATTTCGTCCGTACGATGAAAGTCAACAGGGTTCAAAACAACACTGGATCCCCCTGGCTTTCATTTTATGTACAAAAAGAAACCACATACATTCTTCGAAATAGTTTCTTTTGTGTCCTACAGAAAAGAAAGAAAACAAAAGTCATAGAAGTTTGTAACAACATGAGGTTGAGTAAATAACCACAATTTTAATTTTTGGCTGAACCATCCCTTTTAAATGCGGCATATAGCCAATATAACAAACAAAAGGGTTAAATAGGTTGCTTTTGATTAGGATGGCACAATCACCAAATTTTTATGAAAAAAGAAATCCCTCCTTACTTTAGTTTTTAAGATTTCCAAAATCATGCTTTTGCTAATTAAGTAGCATGCATCACAAAAATGATACACAGGGCTGTTTAAATACCAGTAATGATACAATAACCAAATTAAATCCATTGCGGTCTTGGCACGCAATGCAAATTAATATTTAAGTAAAGATTTATATAAAGCTAGCAGTTGATATAGTCGGATGTTTACAGAGTGAGGAAATGTGAAAAATTATTTTTTGAACCGTGGGTTTAGTCATCTTTCTCTTGAGCAAATTGCTCAGTAGAGGGAACAACCAACTAACATAAAGACAGTATACGTGTGTGGCTGTCGCTTTCATGAGAGACTGTTTGCTAAATTTACTACATATAAGTTACTCGATAGATTTATTCATTATTTGCATGCTTTTAATTTAATGAATGTCATTGTTTTATTATGCACTGAATTTGATATGAAGAGGTGATATCCAGTCTGGACATATAACAGAAAATAATGACTAACTCTTGAATCTAACAGAGCATTTATTCTTCGCCTAAATCACTTTCAAAGGAAACGATAGTCTTTCGTTGGAAGTGGAGATGCATGCAGTACGTCTAAAGCTTGGAGCACTGATCTAGATGAAGGTCGAACAGATCATATGGGGTTCCTTCTCTGTAATATGATAAATACCTCACCTCATCTCCCTCTATCATTTCATTCTCAGTTACATCTTCTGTATCTCTGTCAAAGCCATATTCCTCCTCAAGATGATCATCTAAATAAAGAGACATTAAAACGTATGAACCTGGTATCTGAAAATGCATGAACACCAGCAGCAAATAAGTGGTTTAACTTCAAGATTCCAGCGTTTCATAAAACAGGATGTGCCGAAATGAGGAATAAAAAAGTGGTTGTTAAAACCACTTGATATCCACATGCTTTCCCACTGCAAAACGAGTCTATGCAATGGACGAGACTGAGTTTACTGTGGAAAAGTTTCATAGCACTGCATTATGGGCAAGAAAGACCCACTAGGTGATTTTTCACCTCTCTTCTTGCATGCAAGTCATTTTTTTTTGCACAAAAAAAACTGTGATGCAACATATATATTTTCATTGAACCCCCCAGCTAAGAGCAACAAGGTCTGACAGTTAACATTGTTCATTCAAGGACTAATAAAAGTGCACTGAGCATCTTACAAGAGTCTGATCTCTTAAGCACCAGCTCAGCATTTCCCACAATGCTGGATTATTCCACCAATCAAAATGCGGTGATTAAATGATTGAGACTGAACATGTTTTATTACCAGAATATGGCAGGAAAACATTTTAAGAAACACCTTTTTATTGGCTTAAAGAAAATGCTATTTCTCAAATGATACATTCAAGTAAAACAATCCCGTCTTCAATACACCAGTGTGTGGCACACAAAATAAATATGCAAACTGTAATGTGTGGAATTTGTGAAGCTCTGTCACAGAGACCATTATATGTAAACACATTTCAAATGAAGACCTCAAACATCCTCAGCTGAGTGCAACAATGTCTCATAGCCCAACATTTGTGTTTCTGTGTATTGTTATGATGGAATGACATGGGACATAGAGGACAATTCAAGTTCTGGATGGTTGTAATCTTAGGTTCACTTCTTTTTTGTGTGTGCTACCTTGTAATAGCAGATAGAATAATATCTTAAAATATCACTGGTCCTCTTGTCCTGAACTTCACCTGAAGCGGATGTCATTTATCATCCTGTCCAGTCTTCTATACTTTACTGGCCGCAGGTGTTTTCTCATACCCGTAAAGAAACGTAGCAGTGATAACCAGCATCGCACCCAGGAAGAACACACTGCAAAAGAAAGAAGCTTCATTTAGTTCTACACAGTGGGTCATTCCCAAGAAACAGTGCCATTTATGCCAGAAAATTTCAAGACTTAACATTTTTTTATTTAATTTGAAAAGGTTACTGCTGAACTTTCAAGAAATCATATTTTCACATCTCAGGCCAAAACCGCCACAGACATTAGATTATCACCACAATCTTCAGATTATTTCAACCCTGTAACAGTACGTTTGTAATTCATAACCTAAAACTTGAATCGATTGCCTAACAAATCACATATTAGAACTGAAGAAATATGAATGTAATTATCTAGACATACAAACGGAAGACGCATAAATGACCAGCAGAATTTTTGCATTCCTTTGTGCTGCTTTTCCATTGTTTTTTTCTATATAAATCTGCACTAGGCAGATGCGCTCAAGTTCAAAGTCATCTGAAAAAAGTCACATTTCATATGTTACAAACACAGTCTTCTTTCACCTCAGAAGCATCGCTAAGCAACAGAACATGTTATCTGTTTCTGAAAAGCTAATTCATGCATTCATGTCCTCTAGACTGGATTATTGTAATGCATTACTAGGTGGTTGTCCTGCATTCTCAATAAACAAGCTACTGTTATTCCAAAATGCAGCTGCTAGAGTTCTTACCAGGTCAAGAAAATATGATCATATATCCCCAATTTTATCTGGTAGTTCCATATCGATTACAAAGTATTGCTACTGACCTATAAGGCCCTAAAGGGTTCAGCTCCTGTGTATTTAACTGATCTTTTATCCTACTATCCATCACGCTCTGGACTTTTGGTAGTACATAGAATATCCAAGTCCACTAAAGGAGGCTTTTCACATTTGGCTTTTAAACTCTGGAACAGCCTTCTTAATAATGTTTGGGGCTCAGACTCACTCTCCCAGTTTAAACCTAGATTAAAAGACACATCTTGCACTCCAGTTAAATCAGAAGAAATGCACATGATTCTCTTTTGCTTGAATGTTATGAAAAGCAGATACGCTAATTATTTTCCATTTGCTTTTCTCTTTTCTACCTCGGGATGCCCATCCTGAGGTAACTAGAGATTACGCTAGCTCCAGCTTGGATCCAGCCTCTTACGAAGATTTAGATGGCACAACATCTTTGAAGAAAGGGCGCCAACTCCTGCCAGGACTTCAGATGGCGCCAACTCTGAATCAACATGCACCACCGCCAAATTTTCTATACATTGTAATCACAACTTGTAATTACTGCTTTAATGAGATCATTGTTTCTGCTTAAATCAATAAATTGTTTGCAAACTACATGAACAGTATTATATTAGAACAAATGTGTTTGACCGTAACGCTCAGGTTTAAAAAGAAATACAGTGCTCAAGTTCAGTGCTATTTTCTTTTTTTTATTCTACTGCCCCGCGTCTCATGTTCTGTGCAACTGGACCTTAACAATTGAACTGATTTTAACTTGAGCAGCACATTTTTAGAATATAAGTGAATGCAGCGGTCATACACATCATTCTAGCGCATATCTACATACAATCAATGGAAAAGCCGGAGAGTGCAAAAATGCGTTCCATGTGAACGGCTTCAGGGTGTTAAAAACACAAGATGCAAAGGTTCGGATAGTCAAACTTTTTAGAATGTCGTGTTTTTAGGGGCCGTTCGAACACGTTTTTGCATTCCACTGACCACTGCGCTGCTTTTCCATTGATTTTCTATGTAAACACTAGACAGACGAGTTTGGCCGTTACGCTCACGGCTCTTTTGCAGCGTCTCGCACTTCTAAAAACGCAGTGTTGCAAATTAAAATCAAGTTCAACTTAAAAAAAAAAAAATCGTATAATTGAATTGATTCTATCGCTGCAAGCTACAACAGGCAACACAATTTTTACCTGTTTATCAAGTTTATCTGCTCTGTTGCAGGTATAAAAAATTATGAATATAGTCTTACCAATATAATGAATGCACACAAATGTTTGATTTGTTTTCCTGCGGATTCACGAGTCTTTGACACCCCTGGTATAAAAGGACTGTTTGATGGCTTGTTCAAAGGAAATGTTAATGTGTTCTGGCATAATTTGAACATGTAAAATAGCACAAATGTAAATTGCCAAATATGCCACTCTAGTCAGGAAATGCATTTAACAAACAAAGCTGTAGTAAAACAGTACAAAATAAACACTTATGTGTGGATCTACACACACACACACACACACACACACACACACACAAATCTACATAACATACTGTACATCTGATTCGTACGTCTCTTTAGATATAAGCATGCTAAATAAATAAATGCGAATTTAACATCAGAGCATTGCTCTGTTCGTTGGAACATCCCAACCAGTTCAACACAACAACATCGACACACCCATGGGTGTGAGTTTAGGGTGGGATGATCTTTTTATTCACACTAAAGTTAAATAAAGTCTTGTACACACAGTTTGGTAATTCACAGGAATATTCAATAGCTTGTGAATTTAACCGGTAGTAAATCACGCGACACACAAGGCAGTTTCCTGAGAAAGACCCAAATACAATCAATGAGTTTTGAAACAACTGTGTTACCTAGTAGGGTCAAAATCCTCCAATAAGAAATAAGAGATGAGGGTGGAGAGAATGATTGAGATGGATGTGGCAAAGCCCTTCAGGATGTTATCTGCAAACTTAATCACAGCTGCAATGACCAAACCACCCAAAGCCTACAGAAGTATGTGGAGCAAAACACAGATAACAAGGTGACATATCGGTCTGCATACTGTATGTGAGGACGTTTTCGTTTGTATTCTGAAGAGGAAGAGAAAATGTACCTGAAGAGCCACCACAGTCCACGTCACATTATTGTACCCTTGAAAGAGTCCATTCTCAAGCACTCTTTCTCCATCGTACACAAACACTCCCACAAGTCCAAAAAGCAGTCCAAATACACCTGAGATGGGAGGGAACAAGTGTGATGAAATAAATATGGATGGTGGCTCACAAACACACACACACTTCCTGAAACCTGAAACAGAAACTCGTAAGCAATGGCTACCAAAACTAGTTTTTGCTTCTTTTAAGGAATTAAATGGATTGTTGGGTGGTTTCTATGTACATATATTTCCGCTGACCTAGCTGAATATTACGGACCCAGACACTCTGCTTGCTCTCTTTGAGGATCTTTTCAAAGTACACGCCAGCAAATCCACTGGAGAAGCAGGCCACAAGCACCGCCAGCAGTCCCATCAGCTGAGAGCTGGCCGTCAGATCCTTCTGCTGGGCGACTGATGTGACTTCAGTCGGCCATTGCTGGTTCAGGTCAAACAGAAACAAATAAAGAGTCGTTCATATATATAGGGGGATAAAGGGAGGGAACGTCAGGTAAAGGGGGTCCCAGTTCACAGAACATTATAAAAAATGTATATATATATATAAACAAACACACACACACATACCTGATTATTACTAATTTCATATTTAAACTCCAAATTAATGGAGAAACATCATAAAGACAGTAGCCTATATTTTAAAAATATATCCAATATATCACCGATACCACACTGCTACTCTATGTCTCTATAAAATTGATTGATTAGCCATTCATCATTGAAATATATAAATTTTAACATTTATTAGGCTTTAAAAAATAAACTTTTAATTTAAGTGAACTTAAAACAATCTTCACATAAATCCATCCAATAAAATAAATATCACATTTACCTGTGCCCTTCAATATATCAGGGCTCAATTTTTCTATTGTCCCAGTCAGACCAGTTAAGATTTTTACTTGCCAAAATATTTTTTTTTTTTTGACCCATGTAAACTGGTAATGAATGCTTTAAGATTTTCAGGTAGGTCTCACAGGAAGGATATATCCAGAAATTGAATAAAGTTATCAAACACTTCACAGTTTTCACTGCATAAATTATACATTTAAATATAGATAAAGCTACAAAAGTTATTCAGTCAAGAGCAGTGAGTGATTTTCTCTTTTTCATTTGTTCTTTTATTAACATTAATGACAAACAGGATTATTAGGCTGCTGTCACTTTAAGACCTGACACTGGCATCTGACACACAACACATTTTCTTAAAACTATTTATGCACATTTAAGACTTCATTTAACACATTTAAAACTGTGCTTTTAAATATATATTAAAAAATTTCATGCGTTATCGTGTTAATTTTGACAGCCTGAATATATATATTGGGACTTTTTACAAGAAACTGTATAGCTGTCATTTAAATTTTAGGATGGGTGTCCCTCGCACAAGGATGATCATGTTTGGTTGTCCATGGCATATTTATAAGGGCCCTAAATCATCAATCACTATTCCCAACTTTAGTTCACTAATATAGTTCATTAAAAGGAGTGAATGAAAACGAGAGAGCGAATTCAAGAATACTTCTAAGATGCCTTCTTTTGGACATATTCTATGGCAGCTTCATGTATCTTTCATAGAGAACACAATCGCACAATGCACTGCAGCAAGTTTAGTGGGGGAAAAAAATCAAAGATGGCGGATGAAGCAAGAGGAATGTTGCTTATAAATATACTCATAATTCACTCAATACATAGTTTCAAAAAAACGAATTCAGTCTAATTAAGATTAAATGTTACCCAATATTTGTGTGTGCTCTCTGTTTTTATGATTATTAGAGTATAGCATGATTAGCTTAGCAAAATGCTAAAAACAAACTCAGAGTTGAGTCTAGTGTGTGCTTGTTTGAGGAGCTCTACTTGTTAATGAAAGCAAATAATGAAGTCACTCTGTTTTAACGGTCACAAAAGCAGACTGGCTGTTCCATTGCTGCAAGTTTTGAAGAAAGGTGACATGAGAAACAAATCACAAGACTACTACCGGTATATCTGGTCACTTTAGATTAGGGTCCTATTCTCACTTTTAACTATTAACTACGACTTTTGCCTCAATAAACTGCTAATTACTGCTTATTAATATTTAGTAAGGTAGTTGTTAAGTTTATAAGTATTAATAAACAGCCAATATCTTAGCAATATGCATGCTAATAAGCAACTAGTTAATAATAAGAAACTGGACCCTGAAGTAAAGTGTTATACCCTATATACCCTTACCTGGACAAGTGCAATGCCAGCCATCAGAATGACTAGTGAGAGCCACTGGTAAATGCCGAGTCTTTTGCCCAACATGGACACGGAGAACAGGGCTGTAGTGAGAATTTTCAGCTGATATGTAACCTGGAAAACCAAAAGGAATGTAAATGAGATATAAAGACATATGACAAAAGTTTGGGGTCAGTAAGTCTTTTTTCTAAGAAATTAATACTTTTATTCAGCAATGATGCATTAAATTTGATCAAAGTCATATTACCGTTTGATCAAAGAAATATTACTGTTTTTACTGTATTTTTCCTAATGGGTTAGTTAGACTTCTTTCAAAAACATTCAAGAATGTTGAACATAACATATACATACATACACAAAAATCTCCTCCACGGAAACATCAGCAGTTATTGTATTTGATTATTGATTGTTTGACTCCATTTTGAAGATTGCAGATGTCAAATGTTAATTAGTAATATCAGATACATTTACTGGAAATAACATGTAGTTTGTATGACAACATGTTTATGGGTAATGAAATGTATTATGAACTAATTTTATTTCTACTCAGTTCAAAAATGGCACACATAAAAAGTGCCATAGAGAACTAACTCTAGAACTAAAACTATTAAAAAAAATCATGTTAATTGAAATAAAGCTAAAATAAAATATAGATATTAGTTGAAAAACTAAACGAAAACGAGAAACGTTGCCTTGGCAATAAAATAAAATAAGTTTAAATTGAAACACTAAAATTATAAGCTATAAATAAATAAATAAAAAATTTAAGTAAAACTAAAACTGAAATAAAAATTAATTAAACTTAAATAGCAATATTTTAAATAAATAAAAAAGAAGAAAAAAACACAATGAAATTAATAACTAATATAAACATGAAATCTAAAATAATTAGATAATGAGTCAAATTATCTAATTATTAAATAATGAGTCAAAACATCATTAATCCATTTTCCAAAATGTGTTTTTGTTTTACCCTGATTCACTATGGTAAGTGTTTATATATTAGCCCTGTCGGGATGGTTTTTCGTGGGAAATTGTGTACATTCGTCACTCGCCTGTTCATGTCTCGTCATATCTGTAAATATAGAAACATTTTTGACATGTGTTGGTGTAGAAGTGTCATAGGTTAGTTGTCACAACGAGTGAGAAAGATAGACATGGAGCAGCTAAATCTCCAACCTCCGGAGAATCACCCATTTTAAAGGAACACTCCACCGTTTTTTGAAATAGGGCTTATTCACGTTCTTTCCTACATTTAGATAGGTGGGTAAATGCATTTTTGTCTCAGTGCATGCATTGTTTTAGTTTGACAGGGTCGGCGCTAGCTTAGCTTAGCACAATGAATGGAATCCTTTGTTGCCAGCTAGCATGTCCGGCTTAGCTTAGCACAATGAATGGAATCCTTTGTTGCCAGCTAGCATGTCCGGAGTAAAAGTGATAAAAAAAAAAAAAACACGTAATTACTTCTTGTGGCCTGCGTATTCACAACTAATACAAATAGCGATGCAGATTAACACTAGGTGATTTCCTAGGCAGATATTGACTTGGGACTATATTGGGAAGCACAGGTGAAGCACTGCTACTTAGGCGAAGCACTGCTACTGGCTGGCTATTTTGGCTATTGGGGGAATATGCCGACTGAAATAGAGTGTCGGTGCTGTGGCGAGTGGGACAAGTTGCTGCCATCGATGACCAGGCTCAACGCGTCAGATCAAAATGAGCGTGCCCGCAGTTGTGTAACAGCTACCGAGGATTTCACGGCGCTGATCCATCCGGCAGTACTTGATTTTTTTTTCCGGTGTGATAAAGTGAACTGGAAAAAACGCCCCACGCCGAATGGACAGCTGTCCACAGAGTAAGTGATTATTTTAAACATGACACATGTATAGTAAACTGCTTGTAGCCTTCTCCTCTCTAGTAGTTATACTAAAACTCCTAAGTCAAAAGAACCAGGCTAACTCGGTGAGAGAAATATAGCTAACTTAGCCCTCAGTCATTTCATTTTACAGGTAACGATAACAGCGATTTTTATTTTAGTTTGGTTGTTCATGCTAAACAGGTTGAATTCAACAAGAGGTTATACTAGAGGAGGCTAACGTTATTTGAACCGTAGTCTATATACAGCTTCTCAGCATCTATCTTACAACCGAATAAAGACACAGATTAACATAAGGAAGAGTAATAAAAGACAACTTACATGTGCACTTTGTTCTGCCTGTGCTTTGAAAATAGATGGGATGGGACGGCCGTATGTTTCAGACGTAGTAGTACCGTCTTTCTGGACCCATATTCCATTTTTTCAAAGTAACTTAGTCCTCCGGTGCAAAATGCTCTTCGCAAACACGATACTGTTTGATTTTGTAGAGAGGCGTTGAAGTACAGATCTCCAGAGCTGCTAGCCATTTATTTCTCAGTTCCACATTCGATGGAATTCTGTGAAACATTACATTCGTGTATGTCCTTTGCTTGTTCTCACAACCTTTTGCTACGCAGGTAACTACAATGTTTGCTGTAACTGTAGCTGTAACTTCTCAAAATAAACAATCCAAAAGCGAAGACACTCGGTGCAGGTCACGCGTGTCATTCTTCTTCTTCTGTGTTTTGACTCGTTGCACGCCGGTATGTTGACGGAAGTCGTGGAATTTCATGTGTTGCGTGATATGTCTGCGCCCAAGTAGCAGTGCTTCGCCTTAGTAGCTGTGCTTCGCCTGTGCTTACCCCTAATATAGTCCCAAGTCAATATCTGCCTAAGAAATCACCTAGTGTTAATCTGCATCGCTATTTGTACTCGTTGTGAATACGCAGGCCACAAGAAGTAATTACGTGGGTTTCTTTTTTTTTATCACTTTTACTCAGGACATGCTAGCTGGCAACAAAGGATTCCATTCATTGTGCTAAGCTAAGCTAACGCCGACCCTGTCAAACTAAAACAATGCATGCACTGAGACAAAAATGCATTTGCCCACCTATCTAAATGTAGGAAAGAATGTGAATAAGCCCTATTTCAAAAAACGGTGGAGTGTTCCTTTAAAAAAACGCCGAACAGAGGAGAGTCTGCTGGCAAAAAGAGAACGCCACAGAGCTCGTAATAAAACAAGAATCAACATTTGCTTGGCTTTTCGGAGATGGTGAGAACTGAGGGATTTGAAATGTTATAAAAGTGATGTAGAGATGGCGATTTTATTACTCAACAGGTGAGTAAGGTATTTTATTGACCCTCCACTTTTTGTGAAGAGTGATATTCATCCGCACAGTCACGCAGAGCCAAAGCACAACCAAAACAATGTTCTTCCGCAAAATGCAGGAAGCATTTTTTTTTTTTTTTACACAGCGTACTTTAGTTTAGGGTCCAATTCTCACTATTGACTAGTTGCTTATTTACATGCATATAACTAGGATATTGGCTGTTTATTAGTACCTATAAATCACATATTAATGCCTAATTCTTCATGACCATATTCTACATCCTTAATATTCTTAACCAATACCTAAACTTAACAACTACCTTTCTAACTATTAATAAGCAGTAATTAGGAGTTTATTGAGGCAAAAGTCATAGTTAATAGTTAGTTAACAGTGAGAATTGGACCCTAAAGTAAAGTGACCATAAAAATTAATCTAAAAACCTAAACTAAACTTATGATCTGGAAGCTTTCAAAAAAAGGGCCTTCTTCTGGATAGATGCTTTCTCACCTGATAGGTCGCTGCATCTAGATTAGACAAAGCCACATAGAGCAGGTTGTTCTGCAGGGTGTAGATGCCCGAGGGAATGGCCAACTTCAGCGTCAGCAGAGGCTTGTTGATTATTTCCTCCCTCAACACCCGATTCAGTGCACGGACACCGAAACCTAAGAGTCAAATACAGTCAAATACAAAACTCTCCTCCACTGCTCTAAGCTTCTGATAAGACTGAGGATTCTGTTTGAATTGGATTCAAAAGAAAACTGCTATCTAGAGATCTAATGCATCACAGACAGCATGATTAAGTAAATAATTACATTAGTTTTCGCACATTAAAATTCAGGTTTTGAGCTTACTGAAATGAAACATCACTATAGACAGATCAGAGAACTCACTTTGATCTCTGAAGACGAGCAGCAAGCATGCAACAATCTTAAGAACTTCAGCACACACTACGGCAGAGGACGCCAGGTAGCGCGGACCTTCAGAATGCAGCGTTCGGGAATAACGCATTGTCAGCACCAAGGAGGTGGTCTGCAGTACCAGCACTCCCAGAGATACATACTTCAGTCGTGATGAGGTGGGCGACATACTGGAAGCATCCGTTGATACAGAGACGGGGGACAGGGATGAGTGTCCCTGTTTAGTCTAACAGAGAGAGAGAGAGAGGGAGACATCAAAGCGGATTTGAAATAGAATCTTTTGTAACATTATAAATGTCTTTACTGTAACTTTTGATCAATTTAATGTATCCTTGCTGAATAAATGTATTCATTTATTTAATTTCTTCCAAAAAAAAAAAAAAAAAAATTCTTACTGACCCCAAACTTTTGAACGGTAGTGTATAACGTTACAAAAGCTTTCTATTTCAGATAAATGCTGTTCTTTTGAACTTTCTATTCATTAAAGAATCCTGAAAAACATTTGAACACAACTGTTTTCTACATTGAAAATTATGTTTCAAAACCAGTAATATTGTGAAGTATTATTACATTAAATATAAATATTATTATTTAAAATAGCTGTTTATGTTTCTGTTCATGTGATGCAAAGCTGAATTTCCAGCATCATTGCCCAACCTTCAGTGTCACATGATCCTTCAGAAATCATTCTAATGTGATGATTTTGCAAGAAACATTTCTGTTTATTATTAATGTTCAACACAGTTGTGCTGCTTAATATTTCTGTGATGCACTTTTTTTTAGGATGCTCTGATAAATAGAAAGTTCAAAAGAACTTAATTTATTTGAACTAGAACTCTGTTACTGTCTGTTACATTTGATCCATTTAATGCATCCTCGCTGAATAAAAGTATTAATTTCTTACAAATTAAATCTTTCTCACCCTAAGCTTTTGAACAGTAGTGTACAGAATATATGACAATTGTAAATCTTTATCAAAATATAGAGGCAATTAGGTAGCTGCCAAATAACAATGCCAATATGTTTGGTTATAATTTAAAAATATTATTTAAAAAAAGCACATGATGTATAAAAATATATAAAGCACATTTTTGACATTATTTCAGACAAATGCATCAATACAGAGTAAAGATTTGACATCACAACTCACCATAATGCATCACTAATGCATTTCTAAGTGTTCACATGCCTCCAAACCATTAAAGCATTAGACATTACTAAAAGATAATGGCCATGTTTGATTATTAATACCTCAAGGGACACCACACAAAAATCATGTTTTTTGTGAATCATGTCATCAACTGTTTCATTTATCCACATTGATCCATGTCAATGTGAGATATTAAACTGAAATCTAGCTTTCACCATGAGAAAAACCTTCAGCGCTCATGCATATTCATGCAATACAGAATTAAATAAGTACTCATACATCATGCTTTGATAGTCCACATGTCTTTACAATACACCAACTCTGACAGTTTCACAGATCAATAATCTTCACTCACCCCAATAAAAAGCATCATGGCGGTGTCATTGCTGAGATAGTGAGAATTGTCCTGTCATTTCAAGCAGCTATATTTCAGAAGAGACAGTATCCTTTCACAGACAGCAAAGAAGCCAACGTGAGCCACTCCCACTGACACACAGCCGGATAGAAGGAGGATGTCTTATGGTGTTGCAATCCTATATTTCCACAAAAGAACAGACTATTTACACAAGGCCAGCTTTTACAAGCACTTTTATTGTGACAAATGGATCCTCAAGGTCATTGGGAAAAAAAAAGTGAAAGTTTTAAATTGATTGCTTCACATTAATGCAAATAAGACTTGGCAAACAGAAGGTTTGGGTGTGATTGAGAAAGCTGAGGTGAGGTAGGCTGGCCAGTGTGCACACACACACACACACAGAGAGAGAGAGAGAGAGCAGAGCACACAGGCTGCCTTATTCAGAGATGAGGCTGTGCAGAGGCGGGGTCAAACACACAATTCGGCTCTGTGTGCAGGACGACACGGCTCCAGCAACGGCACCATCGGAACCTAAAAAAAGTGCAGTCTGAGTACCTGCTTTTGATAGTGGGAAGTTTTACCTCAGTCTGAAAGGTCACGTAACAACCTCCTTTCTGTTGATTGAATGTACAAATGCTGAGTTTATTTTGCCACATCAGCAAAACAATGGCGGGTGTCTTAACTGTAAATCATAAATACTCCGTATTTTACCTGATTTACCGGTTACCACAACATTCCTAAAGGGTTAGTTCACCAAAAAATTACTCAGTAATTACTCACCCTGTTGTTTTTCCAACCCTGTAAGACTTAAATTCATCTTCGGAACACAAATTAAGATATTTTTGGTGACACTACTTCATAGGCTGCTCATTAATTAAATTTTGCCGGCCCAGAAAAGTTAGTAAAGTCATTGTTAAAATAGTCCAAGTGACTACAGTGACTCAACCTTAAGTTTATCAAGCGACGAGAATACTTTTTGTGCGCAAAAAAAAAAAATAGAATTATGACTTTATTCAACCATCTCTTCTCTTCCATGTCATTCTCCTTAGCTGTTGACGTGTAACAGCGCAGCGCTTCTGTGTTGTACGTCCACACACAAGAAAATGAATAGCTGAATAAAGTCGTTATTTTTGTTGTTTTTTTGCGCACAAAAAGTATTCTCGTCGCTTGATAAACTTAAGGTTGAGCCACTGTAGTCACTTGGACTATTTTAACAATGACTTTACTAACTTTTCTGGGATGGCAGATATCGATTACCTAGCAGCCTATGAAGGAGTGAGACAGCTCTCAGATTTCATCAAAAATATCTTAATTTGTGTTCTGAAGATGAACGAAAGTCTTACAGGGTGGGAACAACATGGGGGTGAGTGATTACTGACAGAATTTTCATTTTCGGGTGAACTAACCCTTAAATGCATGATCTTAATGATAATGATCTCTATGCAAATTTGACAAACATGCTCAGACAAAGTAGATATGATGATAGTGACATTGAAAAGTCCTAATAAGTTGTCACAAGGACTTTTTTTTTTTTTTTGGTTGGTTATTATCCAAAATCAAATTCCAAAGATCATATTTTGAATGCGACTACTGGGGCATGTTGTCACTAAATTAAATGTGGGTTAGTCTGGTTTATTTGTTTTCAATAATGACTGAAAATTTCCAAAAGCTTTTTGTAGACACTTTTTCAGAAATGACCCTATAAAGCCTACTGGGTCATTCCAGGTCAACTCAACCAAAAAATTTTTTTTAATTTTGATCATTTATTTTCTGGTGAAAGACATACACTGCCATTCAAAAGTTTGGGATTGGTAAGATTTTTAATGTTTTTAAAGAAGTGCTCACCAAGGCTGCATTTATTTGATAAAAAAAAAAAAGTAACATTGTGAAATATTATGACAATTTAAAATTCTATTTTAATATATTTTTAAATGTAATTTATTCCTGTGATGCAAAACTGAATTTTCATCATCATTGCTCCAGTCTTCAGTGTCACATGATGCTTCAGAATTCATTCTAATATGATGATTTGCTGCTCAAGAAACGATTAATATCAATGTTGAAAACAGTTATGTAAATTTTTTTTATGAATGTAAAGTTATATTTCATTTATTTGAAATAGCATCATATGAACGCTTAAAGTGCATATCGGATGCACATAAAAGGTCATTTCTGCATATAAAGAGCACGCAAAATGAAAGCATGAACTCGTGCTGTAGATACGCAGTACCAGGAGATTCACAGACAAGCTGTTTTAACTGAATGCAACTTGCACTGACATGTCTTAAAATATGTCAGTGCCATTGTTTTGTCTCAAGATGCACACCAGTAATGTTTTAATGTTCAAGGTAATTACACATTTAACAGTCTGTTTAAGATCTGCTGATTCTACGTGCTAACATAACATCACATGAAAACTAAAGGGATATAAATGTGTATTAGCCATTTAAGGTAAAGATGATAACATCAGATGAATGATTATGTTAAGCGAATGTTCTAGGAGGTTTCTGCTAGCTCCTGATCTCTGTATTGTTAGTTAAACAAGCATAGTACTTGGCTTTTGGTGCCCCTGCCCTGGTCTTTGAAACTGTTTATGATCATAATGACCTGAGGTGTGGACTTCTCTTCATCTCTGTGAGGTATCTGCATGTTACAATTATTCTGAGTCCAACGACAGTTTCCGATAAGCGGGTGAAGATTTGTTACTGTCTTTTCAGCGTTTCAATTAAACTTTTATCTGACTCCATTTTATCACGACCACAAATTTAGGTTGAAATGCCAATTGGGTAGTGGTCATTTATACAATAGTTTATTAGCACATTTGATTATTCTATTTAACTTTTTACTCTTATTATCCTCGTTCACTCTGTGTCACGTTTTGGGTTTGTTCATGTCATGTTTCCATGTCTGTCATGTGATTCCCTGTTTGTCATGTGATCCTACCGTGTGTCTTGTCATTGGTTAATTGTCTGATCATTATTCACAGGTGTGTCCCTTGTCTTGTCATTAGTCTGTGTATTTAAGCCCTCATGTTTGCCATGTGTCTTGGGCCCCGTTTACACGATGGGAAAACGCAGATATTTTCCTGCGTTTTGGCCTGTCATTTACACGAAAACGCCGTTTTTATCCCAGAAAACGATTATTTCTAAAAACTCCGGCCAAAGTGGAGATTTCTGAAAACGCCGGTTATGTGTTGCCGTGTCAACTGGGAGAAACAGGGTTTTAGGTTCTCAAACGTCACATTATGCGCCAGAAAATGCTTACGTCATGTGAGCGCCCTATGTTTAGAGTTTGTTTGGCTACTATTTGATCATGGATGCTGTTAAAGTGGTACTCATTTTTACTTTTGTGCAAACGCTTTTGGCCTGTTTGCATTTGCTTCGCTGTCTGTCCACACGAACGAACCTCGCGCCATGTCTGTTGTTTTGAAAGGAACAGGAAGTCGCTCGTGCTATTCGTTGTTGTCGATTTTGAGGATTCTGATTGGCTTGCATGGCTTTATCCTTCTCCCTACACTGCCGCCCATTGTATTTATGCGGGTTGATGTAAACGACAACTTTTTTTGAAAACGATGTTGTGTGCACGATGTTATTTTTGAAAACGGAGGGGGAGAAATATTCGTTTCTCTAAATACCTGGCTATGTGTAAATGTGGCCTTGGTCAAGTATTGTTTCCTGTAATCTGCTGTTGTGTAAGTTCATGTTCATGCTTTGGTTTTGTTTATAATAAACTGCACTTGGGTTCTCATTTACAACTTGCCGCCAGTGGATCCTATTACACTCGGATGCCAAAGTTGCACAGGGTCCTCCTCGCACCAGCCATTAATTTTACGCGGGCCCACGATCACAAACTCGCCAGTCTGATCGATAACCAGAGTTTATGGCTAAAGCAGTTCAACAATGTCGCTGCCACTTGCAGTTGTTATATAGGCGACTGTAGGGGGCCACATGGGTACTTTTTAACAATATAAAAAGTACCCATGTGGCCCCCTACAGTCGCCTATATAACAACTTACTTAAAACCCAAACAATAACCAGAGGTTATGGCTAGTACATTAAGATAATGACGCTCCAGCGCTTGCTATTACCTCAATAGTATTTTTATCTAGCTCCCTGAATAATGCGACTGCATAACAACTTAGTTAAAGTCAAGCAGTTAGTCAGAATCTAGAATCTCACCAGATGTGCCCCATGCTTCGTCTAACCTGAGATCTAGTATGTACTTCACCCTGGACCCAGCTTTGCGGTAACCATGGATACAACGCAATCTACTAAAGTTAATAATTTCAGAGTAAATCAGATTAAATCCAAATGTAACAATTTATCATGTCAGGTAAATGTATCATGCCAATTACATAATCAGTTCAAAGAAAGGCAAAGTTGCCCTCTCTTCCAGTTCTTCCAGTTCTTCCAGTCATACAGGGCTCATGAAACTTCAAAGTCTGGGTTAATAACTTTTTACATCCTTTGCACTTTAAAGCCACACCGTGGACTTTGTGACCTAAAGAGTTGACGCATACGAGTTATTTTAAATGATTCCTCAGGCCAATATACAGCGTTTGACACTATTAATGCTCCGAGCGGGGCTGCCCTCTTGAAATACCGCCTATGTAAGTTTGGAGGAGACGGACCGTCGTTGAACAGGTCATGTGATCTGGAGAACGTATCGCTTTACGGCCGTCATGTGACCATAGGCTCTGATATACTGTCTTCTAGACTTCTAGACAGTGCTGCGGCGCTTGTGGCCTCTAGGGGCGCTAGACGTGAAAGTTCCAGGTCTAGTGCCCCTAGCGCCCGCAAAAGTTCCGCGGTGTGGCTTTAAGTTTGTGACCTGAGGGCTTTTCCTTTACGTTTAATGACTGCCCCCATAAAATGTGTATAAAACTACAATGGGTATAGAGTTTCCTTAGTTGGACTTGATGACTGCAGCGACCACGTTCTCAATAAAGAATTCTGCTCAGATACATCCAAGTCTCCTGGTCTTCGCTTTTGAGTTTCCTAAATAGCTACAAGTATTATGTGGTTAAATGTCAAAAAACCTCAAATATCATACACTAGAGCTGTGTGGGGTGGGGGAAAATTGAGCGCGATCTGCTGTGACGTCACAATCATGTTGCATTGTGGTCTATGGGTCTGCCTGAAGTGTACATGTTGAGTAGAATCGCTCCTTCAATCAAAATCGAGGTGTTGATGGTCTGTCCAAATAAACTTCCTTTGCCCACTTGACAATAGTTGAACATAGTTTAAAATGGTTGTGGGGATTCCCCCTAGGGGAAGTGCTTAGTAAAGTTAAACCAGCCACTTGGCTAGCCGTTTTAGTAAAAGTGGCCACGCCCCATTCAAACATTTTGGCATCCCGTCATGAACATGAATCGAAATTTCAACTTTTTGTCGATATAAATTGACAATCAGACTCCTGCGCTGGTTTGGTTCCGATCGAGTGAAAAACCTAGGATTAAAAAAATACAAAATAGCCACACAAAAAAAATCACCAGGGCAACGTGCAATCTTGCCCACTGGCATGGAGCGAGCGTTTTCAATTCATTCCTACGGAAGTTGAGCTTCACGCCCGTGTGGTGCATTGTGGGATTGACCGTAACGGACCGGCTACTGGGAAAATGCGCTGATAGCGTCAAAAGGTTGGACAGTTCTAAGCTTTATGAAAAAAGCGAAAAACACGGTCAGCAGCCAATCGCTGTGAGGTTCAGGTAGTGATATGTGTCTTGAGCGTTGCAGGTTGTGGCAGAGTTTATGCTGGATTTAGTACATATCATATTGTTTACTGTTATATGTTAAATATCAGTTCGGATGCGTTCACTGTGATTATACTGGCTGGGTTTACAAAAGTTTAGAAAATTGACAGCATATTTACTTCTCGATCGCCCCCAGGTGACTGGATGCAGTATAGATAAACCCCGCCCTTTCCATGTAACGTAAGAACATGAGACAAACTAAACAATCAAATTACACTTCAAATAATTTTTTTCCAAAGATGGTTTCTGTCATTTTAGGCAGTTTTTATCACGCTGATGATAGTTCAAGTGTTCGTTCTTTAAATAATTTTGGTTTTAGTTAGTTATTTGATGCTATAAAAACAGGGAGTTTTGCTGCTGAAGTTGATACGCACAGTTGAGAATTGGCCAACCTTTTGATGCCCTCGGCCGCTCTCTACACTTTCTCCGGTCTGCTGTCAATCCCACAATGCACTGCGGAATGGTGATGGGAAGTACTTTCTTTTGTTACGTAACAGCCCCATAGGCTGAAGCTATGCAGTCTGTACTGGAAACAGACATTTTTAGTTCACCTCCCGAGTCTTTGGATCTGAGTTGTTCGTTCAACACAAGTTATGGAAAAGAACCATTGTGACAGAAATGTACAAATTTATAAATTGCATGAAATTTAAGACCAGAAACTCATCAAGTAAACTGTAAGAGTAAAGCAGTTACGCTTGATTGTAAGGAAGGTTGGGAATTATTAAATAATTTCTGTATCCAATACGGCTGTCACTTCACGTGACAAAAAAACGAAAGACTCAGATCCGAAGACTTGAGTAGGAAGGTGATCTAATCATTTCTGTTTCCGGTAGAGACTTGCATAGCCTATGGGGCTGTCATGGGATGAACGAACGACTCGGACCCGAAGACTCGGGAGGTGAACTAATCATGTCTGCGTCCGAAATCTTAAAAATGCTGCCTTCGGAGGCTGCATTTCAAGGTAGGAACTAAGGCATCTGGGCACGTCTGAATCCAATGTTAGCTTCACTTCCTGTCTCCTGAGATGCCTTCATCTGATTGGTTTTTGAAGGCAGCATAGATGTATCCTCCGCTGCCTTTGATATCCCACAATCCTGTGCAATCCATTCTGTGAGAGTTAAGCTTAAAAAAGGTAGATGGCATCTGAAAGTTGCGGTTGGTTAGTTTGTGTGTAAATGTACGTTTATGACCAACGTTTATCACTTGTGATGTCATTTCCAGCAAGAAATTACTTTTGTTGCAATTAAATACACCAAAGTTCTCTCTGTTTTGCTGTAGATCATTAATCCGTTCAGCTGCCTCAGAAATTTGTCCGAAATCAGTTTCGTGAGGTACTGTCGTGTCCAAACGCCATTGCCTGATATGGCAGCGTGGCAACAAATCAGCTGCCTAAGTTTTCGGTCGTAGCCCATTTCTGTTTCCTGTACAGAACCTATGGGATGTTGCGCATGTGCATTCAACACAAAATTAACAAATCACTCTCTGAGACAACTCTCTCCTGATCAGCTGATCAACATTTCAGCTGCCTATGCCTGGGACACACTAGACGATTTTCAAATCTTAACCGATTTTAAAACTGTGGGAGACCACAGACATAATTAGCATTATGCTAATTATATTATGCATTATACTACCGAATTTTAGCATTATAATCCTCCGGATGCACACACTAGAAGATTCGTCTGGACAGCGAGACCACGCACCTGTCGATTATAGTAACAGATCTCACCGAGACTCGCAAGATCAAACATGACTTGAGAAGAAAAAGAAATTGAGGACGATTGACGGCATCAGCTGGTTCTTCTGGCGTGAGTTTTGTTTTACGGGAAAAAAAAACAAAGGAGAAAAAATAATATTAATGATCTTCTTTCTCAATTCTCCACATTTTGTGGCATGTTTGTGGCTGCCAAGTTTCAGCTATAGACCATTTCAATGGCTATTTGTAGATGTAAGGAAGTGACGTGTTTGGCCCTCAGACGTTTCCGGTTAGTTAGCGCGCACAATCGAAACAACGGCGGGAGACGCTTTATTTACGGCAATTGTGCGATAATTTTCTTATACATGTGAATAAAACATGTCAAAAATAAAATTAGGAGCATGTTGTTCGGTGGTTGGATGTTCTCTCAGGCCGGAACTAACTTGCTCTCGAAATCAAAGTGTTTAGATTTCCGAAAACCAAAAAACAACGTGATGCCTGGATTGCGACAGTGAAGAGAGAAAGCTGGCACACATTTTATCTCTGCTAAGTAAATGACATTTTTGTCACTAAATTATTTGCATTTCTATACGTTCACTAGTTAAGTATGATGAATCATTATTTGAGCTAGCAGTGTGGCTCCATCATTTTCATATGTAAATAGCTACGTTAGCGTTTTGATACGTTTGCAGTGAATAAGACAGATTTCTATTTCCGTTTCATTTCTAAATGTTCTTTGGGCTGCAATTAGGAAAGTAGCCGTACATTAGTTGTCTAGCTATCTATTCAGCTGACAGATGCAGTGTATAACACTTTACAATAATGTTTTATTGTGTAACATTAGCTAACTGCATTAGCCTATTTCACAAAGATAACGATAAACAACATTTTTCATCACTTATTAAGCTTGTTAAATGTTAATTCCAACATGCACTAATGTGTGAAAGCTATAACCTATCCCAATAATGTTTGTCTACTTTTGTCTTTAGGAAAGCCATCAGATGATCCTCTAAATCCAGATTACATACCATCAAAGCTTCCTCACAGACCTGACACCTCCAGAAAAATGGACCGATATCAGAGGTCTCTGAGATAAGCATCAGAGGTCTCTGAGATAAGCATTGGAGTTCAGCCTACTGAGGAAGTAGAGGACATGGACATAAATGTAACTTAAGTCCTCCAATGATATGTGTGCTGGAACAGATCTCACTATGAGTGATATTGAAGATATGCAGAAACTGAACACATCTTACAAAGAGCAAGAGAAAAGTCTAGAGTCAAAACTCTCACCTTTGAGAGGAAACAACTGAAATCTGATGTGGATTTAAACGATGATCAAATCATTCACTTCTACACTGGCCTTCGCTCATCCAACGTGTTTTTTGCCCTATTGACATATCTCACCATTGCTTGGAGTCCGAGAACACTGAGTCCTCCAACACCTCTCCAATTTTACTTAGTTTTAATGAAACTGAGACTTGGCCTCACTCATAAAGATCTTTCATTGCAGTTGTGCAACAATCTCTGCAATATTTCATGACTGGTCGAACGTAATGACACAGCGTTTCAGCTCTCTAAATCATTGGCCTTCTAGGGAAGATATTAAAAATAATCTTCCTGCCCTGTTCAAAAGCCCCCCGTTCAATTCAGTGAGGTGTATCATAGACTGCAGCGAGATTTTTATTGACCGACCAACATCAGTCAGTGCAAGAACAATGACATACTCCAACTATAAGTCCCACAACACCATCAAATTCCTGGTTGGCATCAGTCCAACAGGGTCAATCACATTCCTTTCCAAGTCTTGGGGTGGGAGTGCCAGTGACAAAACAATCACAAAATCATCTGGTTTAATTGATCTTTTGGAAGAGGGAGACATTGCCATGGCTGACAGAGGGTTCAGTTTCCCTGAGTATTTTGCTGCGAAAGGAGTCCAGCTACTCATACCCGTGGAAAGACACAGCTTTCAGGACAAGAAGTGTCTGTGTCACGTCAAATGTCAAGGTTGAGTATTCATGTGGAAAGAGCTATTGGTCGCATTAAAAAGTACTGCATTTTGCGACAAACGCTCCCCATAAACTTGGTGAAGCGAAGATCAAAAGACACAGTGGCAACTGTAGATACAATTCTATTGGTTTGTTCTGCATGATCTAATTTAAAGTCATTAATTCGGTAAAAAAAAATACATTAGACAGCAGACACTGACAAGTGGTTGGAAACCTTTTATTTTGTTATTGAATGATTGTGTAGAGAATTATGTATTATCTGTTGTATATAGATTTAGATTGGATTTATGTTTGGTCTTTAATTATATTTTTTTCTAACTGTCTACAATTATCAAACAATTGTTTGTTAATGAGAAAATTTGTTGTCCTGCAATTGACAATGTATTTCACAACAAAATGATCAATTTTAACAAATTACTTAGAAGGATGTGTATGATTTCACATTTATTTAGATTATGGTGAACACACTGAACAAAACCATTGCTCACCAGGGTGCCTACACACTTCAGATGAAACACCTTGTGACAGACAGAGCACAGTGTGACACGTTTTAGGCCTACTTTTACACAAACAGGAAGTCTCTGCGATCAGGAAATTGTTTCCTCAGTTTGTGTGTGCAAATTTCTGTGAGAATGTGCTGTCTGTAGAAGAGGTCCAGTTTTGTTCTGATCTGAGCCCACCCAGTACTCTTCAGAGAACTCTACGTTCTGAACGCTCTGTTGTCCAAATGACAAAGTAAGATGATTTGAGTTCACACACTGCCATTTGCACCTGAACTTGTGCATAGAATGCATGGTTCTGTTTAAGCTCAAAGTTTTTCCCCAGACAGAAATCTTTGCTCTTGATAGCATCAGTTATGGACATATTTGCATACTTTAAGGGGCATTTTATTTCAAGTGTAGCACATGGGCAGCACTTGCAATGGACTATTCCATCTGGGCTGGCTCCTAAATGAGGAAACTTTGGATTGACTACCAACCCTATTTCTATTCCTACAACCCTACTTGAAATGGTCTATAGAAGCACACAACATCCGGTTTGTGAAGCTTGCTCTCTCTCATTGGCTATCGCGGGTATATCATGTCAGAGGCAGCCCGATCAAGAGACGTAAACATCAAACATGTTTGATATTTAGGGTTGCCAACTGTCCCGTATTAGCCGGGACGTCCAATATATTGGGCCTAAATGATTTGTCCCGTACGTGACCTCCCTTGTCCCGTTTATTGACTGCTACGCTGATCTAACCACTAACTAAGGGACTTCACGTTGCGTCTTTTGCGTGCTCAATTTTGTTATTTTAAAGTTTCCTAATGTTGTTTTGGAGTCTCCTACAACAGGTTTACATGCATCAAAGGTCAAAAAACTGTATAATTTCCTCATAATATAGCCTACATTTGCACATCACCACATTTTCAATGATTCTCAAACGACTCGTCAGATGAATCAATCTCTCTAAATCCCGCCTTTCCGCGAGCTACTCTGCTCTGATTGGCCAGACAGCTCAGTCTGTTGTGATTAGTTTACCGCGTGCAGCGCACATCGAAAACAAAAACGCCCATTGCCAAAACAACGTCAGCTGTCCTGAGGCTTCCTACACCATAAACTAAAGACAATAACGAACAATGATGTAAATTTTACCATATCAATGCGAGCGCGAGTCCGATGATGAAACACTGGATGAACTAGTTATTCAACCCGAACCTCCATCGCAAGGACGACTCGAGCAGGACGTTTCTCAGTGATACGCTACTCAGTTTGACGTACATTATGAGATGTTGCAACTGTAATTCCTCACCATCAGCATTAACAAGTGCATGTCCATCAATGAACTGATTATTTTACATGTAAGTTACTCATTTATTTACAGAGTATTTTTGTAATATATTGCGGTGAACACGTGGAAACTGTATCAATAACAGTGCATGTGTGCAATGTATACATTAGCCGAGCTCTAGCGTGAATGACTGATGTGAATGACTGATGTAACATAAACGTTGGTAAAACAAATCTTGCTCCATGCTTAATCTTCCCTCAAATTAGTGAGAATGACAGACGATCTGCATTATTAGACACAGTTATAGGTAATAGTGGCCCACAAACTGATTAGCAGAAGTATTTAAGACAGTGATTACGTGAGTTAGCCAGTTAGCAGGAGACCTACACAATATAAAACTCAACCACCTTTTTTGAACACCACCTTTCAAGAGCAAGTGGTTTGTGAATCGTGCATTGAACTCTGATGGGATTCGAGTCGTCAGTGAAATAAAGGGAACACAGCAAAAGTTTAGGATTATACTGCTGTGAAATCATGGTAAAGATGAATTTTAACCACTTATTCTTCACATGCTCGTCCTTGGGCAGTGAAAAAAACTGGCTTTACCTTCACATTATAGAGCACAGCGTCTTCTCGACATGATGCTCTCCAGCATCCATAGCTGCAGGTTTGAGGTTCAAGTTTTCCCTGGTGTCTGCGCACGCAATAAGTGGGCGGGAAATATGCCAGTTTCGTCTTGACGTCACAACGAAACGACTTATGACTCGTTTGAAAAACAATTCATTTAACTGACTTAGAGTCGACTCTTACTTTTGAAAGACAATAACTTTATATACGGTGCACTTTCAGATTTAACACTTTTTACAGGATGTTTTCATTCACTTAGAGCTATAGGCTACACACTGCATGAAATGTCATTTTCAAAAATCCATAATAGGGGCCCTTTAAATGTAGACATGCTTCAAGAAGCACGCTCAAATAGAGAGCAACGCCCTTGCGACGCTCGTTTTTTTCCAGGCCGCAGCGAGATGAAAAAATCTCAACTTTGTGCAAGCAGGTCATGTGACATCGAACCAACCGATCAGCAACAGTAACAACATTGAAAGCTCAGCCAAGATAGGTGTATGCGAGTAAAATGAGGAACATCTGTTTTTGAATGCATTTGTAGATAATATTGCAAACAAATCATTATGATATTCACGGTGATACTGTAATGGGAAATCCATGTTTCAAACAGTTGTGTAATTTTTTTTTCAGGATTCTTTGATGAATAGAAAGTAAAAAAAAAAAAAAAAAAACGCATTAATCTGAAATAGAAAGCTTTTGTAACATTAAAATGTCTTTACTGTCACTTTTGACACATTTAATGCATTTTTGCTGAATAAAACTATTCATTTTTTTAAAACAAATTATTACTAATCCCAAACTTTAGAACGGTAGTAACTGTACGTACACACCGCCGCCAACTTGAGCTTCCAAAGTTACCGGAAGTCATTCATTTTCAATGGAAGCTGGCTTAAGGAGCGTCAAATCCATCGGCGTCGCGTTTTGAGCGACCAGAGCGTCAATCAGAAAGTTGAAAGTAGGCTTGTTTGAGATGAGCAAAATCTGCGCAGAACCGATCACCGGTGATCAGCGCGAGATGCATGCCGGTTAGAAATGTGTCCGAGTGCGGTCCGCCTTGCTCTGATGTCATGCTGACGTATGTCAAAAATCTCTCGCGAGCGCAAGGCCCACTTGTCGGATTCTGCAGTCGGGCGCAGTTGCTCTCCACCGACTGCGCTGATCAAAAGCACGATGGGAAACGACTTGCTTGACGACACAGCTTATGCTCATTGGTTTAAACAACTGTGATGTATTGTTCTCTTTTAAAATGTTTTGATTTTAAAACTCTAATATCATGTTTTATGTGTATATGTTATGTGTGAATATTCCCAAACTATCTGACAGTGCGATCTTGGGTTATGCAATTTAATTTTTATAAAAAAGAAAAGAAAAGAAAAGAAAAACATGTCTGTAAAGAAAAAAATATTGATAAACATGTATTTGGAATGGAATTAAATAACAAGTTCTTTGGGTGTCTTGTTCATTTTATTTATTACCATATAAAAGCAACAGAACTTGAATTACATCCAGTTTATTAGCAACACTGTGCACGAGCGTGAATCCCGCGATATCCATATGCAGCTCAAGTCGGCGGCGGTGTGTACGAAGCCTACAGTTAGAGATACGCAGTTATGAACCAACTTTCATGTGTGGATGATACCACAAAAGACCATTTTGAAAAAATAAATAAACAAACAACAATCAAATGAATAATCTCACGAGGAAGCGTGACCTCGCACCTCGCCAAAACGGTTGACAGGGAGGGACACCTCGTTAAAGTAAAAAGGTGTAAAGATGTGTTTAGTTTGTACTATACCTGGTCTCACATAAGTGCAGCTCAGATGTGTTGTGCTGAGTGAGCGAACGGCACAGGTGTGCAGTGAAGCCCTGAATGATGCATCTGATTCATTTGAAATTAAAACGATTACTTCCTCAAACACATCACTAGAACCAGCCCAAGTGAAACTATGTTTGACACTCATGTTTCTGTCGTGACTCGTGCCAGTTTCCCTAAAACTTTTCAAATGAAGATGCGAATTTGCTTACAGTGACATCTAACGATGGGTGTGCTCCCTTGTATGCAACTTTTTTTGTCTGGAGCAAAAATGATATTTTTCATAATGAAATTGATGTTGAGAGGTTTTGATATAGGCTATTTTTAAATGGGGGACAAAGGGATTTCACATCAGCAGAATACATTCTGAAATTAGGTTTTGTGGCTTTGTGAAGATGAATTTTACCCAGAACCAGAAGACAAAGCAACAATAGGCTATAATAAAAATAATTTGAATTAATATCTGAAAGAAAGATCTTAGTTTCTGTAATTGGCACTAATTCGTTTAAACAAAATAGCACGATCATTCCAAAAAGACAGGTATCTGTAAAAGCAAAAACACACACACACACACACACACACACACACACACACACACACACACACACACACACACACACACACACACACACACACACACACACACACACACACACACACACACACTCACACACACACACACACACACACACACACACATATATATATATATATATATATATATATATATATATATATATATATATATTGTTGTAGGCTAATATTGTTGAGTAATTTTACTTCGGATGAGACATCTGTAAGCAGAAATATAAATGTTATATTATATAAATGATATAGCCTACATGCAATTTGTTTTGGTAGGATTTAAAAAAAAATTATATTATTTTATTTGATTATTTTTATGTATTTTTATTTAAAGCACTTTGAATTAAAAATTGTAATAAAATGTGCTATATAGAAATTAACTTACGTGACTAAAAATGACTTAGGCCTACAGCTTTTATGACCTTTTTATAATGTCCTTTATTGTTTGTTGCTTAACTTAAATACAAGGGTTGTCAAAAGAAATGTAACTTTTTTGTTATTCTGCATTAGGATTTTAGGTTAAAATTGATTTGATTGTATGTGGGAATCTGTATATTTAAGTGCTTTTTGCCTTGTGTTTACCTGTTTTCATAATGTGATTGTGTGGAGTTTGGGAAAAAAATACACATGATTTGATGTTGAACAATAATTAAGATTAAAAATATGAATTAGAACAGAGAAATATAGTAACAACCAACGATATAAATTGAAACGAATCATTATATTATGCATAGTATTATTCACTACACTTTAATTTTATCATTGTGAAAATGTTTTTTTTTTTTTTTTTACATTGTTGTGTTTCTCCTCCTGATCACTGGGCGCCAGTGTGGAGCTCAACTACCGTACATTCCTTACAGAAAACAACCGCGAATGAAAAGCACGCGTGTGAATGATAACCAGAGAAAAATAATACGCGTTGTGATAAATATAGGCCGGTTTTATTCTCAAAATGGTTCGTAAATTGAAATTTCACGAGCAGAAACTTTTGAAGAAAGTTGATTTTATTAACTGGGAGGTTGACAACAATTTACACGAGGTTAAAATATTGAGGAGATATCATATTGAGAAGAGGGAAGATTACACCAAGTAAGTAAGAACTTAACAGTAACTTACATATAGTAAATATGTATTTAAAACACATGTTCATTCGTATTTTAGAGGAGACCGTTGATAGTGTCTGTCTTCAGTCAAAAACATGACTTATGAATCTAATACGTTTATGATTTCTCTGTAGATACAACAAACTTAGTCGAAATATCAGAGAACTGGCACAGAAAATACGGGACTTGGACGAAAAAGATGGCTTCAGAGCTCAAAGTACAAGCACTTTCCTGGAAAAACTGTAAGTTTGGGAACTTCTGGATGTTTAGTGGGTGCCTCGTTGTAATTAAGCTGCAGTCATCATATCTGAAGATCGTGTGTGTGTGTGTGTGTTTCTCTTTTGCAGTTACAGTATCGGTTTGATTCCCACCAAACAGAATCTCTCCCTTGCAAATGAAGTGTCTGCATCTGCATTCTGCAGGTAAGATGCACTGCAACATTTGATCTTAGAAATTACAGTTGTATAGAAACAGTGCAACAGTGTGTACAGCAAATCTAAACCAATGAGGGGGGAAAAACAAGAACACAAAATTAAACAGGTCAAATTCGAGTTTATAAAATAGTTTTATAGTTTTCTGCCAGTTCAAATTTGTCATTTTTCCATGTTTGCTGTTGTTTTCTTTAGGAGACGGCTTCCCACAATCATGCTGAAACTGCGTATGGCTCCAAGCCTAAAGACGGCCACGACCTTCATCGAGCAGGGCCGTATCCTTCAGTTAGAAATAACACTTAACTGTGTATATTATGTGTACTTAAAGCTACACTGTTTAGGATTTTCTCCCATCTAGTGGTGAAATTGTTTATGACTACCAACTGAATATTACTTTCTAGCCCCTCCCATTCTGAGGGCGTTTTAACTCCTACGGTGGCCGTATTATTTCAAATCTGCCGGCAGTCGCGAGTAATCTCCCCCTCGCATTCGTCATGGTGCCACTGAGTGTAAAAACGCAAAAATCGAACCTTGAATTTCCAGGTATGTCCCTCTTTGGCTAATGTATTTTCAAGATGGAGGCTGCCGCCATTCGAGCGACTCGCTCGTATGTATTCTGAATGGCAGATTCTACGCTTACGACAATACTTGATTAGTTGGTTGAAGTAATTACACATTAATGAGCACATATCATTTTGAAAGAACAAAGTGTTTTTTGCTAAGAATCAACTTAAAAAATTACACAGTGTAGCTTTTATATTCTTAAAGTCCACTTGTAGTCAATCATTTTATCCCTTAAAACTGATCTTTGATCATCAAAATGACATATTTATGTTTTTTCCTGTGAAAAAAAACTTTCCTCATGCCTTAAAATAGCTTGAATGTAACTCTTACACCCTTGCTTCATTTATTATACGCGGAGCAATGAATATGCAAATTAGCCCCGCCTCCACTCACTCACACCAGCGCAGAATACCTGATCCATTCGCTCAACTTTACTGTAAACGCTGTACAATGGCAAGTGGAAATACTACAGGGTGGGCCATTTATATGGATACACCGTAATAACAGGGGAATGGTTGGTGATATTAAAGTCCTGTTTGTGGCACATTAGTATATGTGAGGGGGCAAACTCCTCAAGATGGGTGGTGACCATGGTGGCCATTTAGAAGTCGGCCATCTTGGATACAACTTTTGTTTTTTCAATAGGAAGAGGGCCATGTGACACATCAAACTTATTGGTAATGTCACAAGAAAAACAATGGTGTGCTTGGTTTCAACGTAACTTTATTCGTTCATGAGTTATTTACAAGTTTCTGACCACTTATAAAATGTGTTCAATGTGCTGCCCATTGTGTTGGATTGTCAATGCAACCCTGTTCTCCCACTCTTCACACACTGATAGCAACACCGCAGGAGAAATGCCAGCACAGGCATCCAGTATCCGTAGTTTCAGGTGCTGCACATCTCGTATCTTCACACCATAGACAATTGCCTTCAGATGACCCCAAAGATAAAAGTCTAAGGGGGTCAGATCGGGAGACCTTGGGGGCCATTCAGTGTGTGAAGAGTGGGAGAACAGGGTTGCATTGACAATCCAACACAATGGGCAGCACATTGAACACATTTTATAAGTGGTCAGAAACTTGTAAATAACTCATGAACGAATAAAGTTACGTTGAAACCAAGCACACCATTGTTTTTCTTGTGACATTACCAATAAGTTTGATGTGTCACATGGCCCTCTTCCTATTGAAAAAACAAAAGTTGTATCCAAGATGGCCGACTTCTAAATGGCCACCATGGTCACCACCCATCTTGAGGAGTTTGCCCCCTCACATATACTAATGTGCCACAAACAGGACTTTAATATCACCAACCATTCCCATGTTATTACGGTGTATCCATATAAATGGCCCACCCTGTAGTTTAATTCAGCCAAATATGTTTGAACCAGAAACTGATTCTGAAGAAGAAGCGGGAGAGTGAAGTATACAGGCTCGTCTACAAGTCGATGTATCAGAATGCTAATCTGTTTTATGTATCGCTCTTTACAATGTCGGACACGTAACGGTAATTAATATGATTAGCCTTTTGCTTGACTACTTTATCACACAGCTAATAATGTCTTGCTAATGTTACACACACCATGTTCCCGTTCGCCATCTCGGAGTCAGACAGCTGCCTTCTAAAACTCATCAGAAACGCTCTGAACAACTCAAACGTCAGTGGAGAAACGCATATAGTTCATCATAACATCGTAATATACATCATATACATAATTCACCCACTATATTGCTAAATGAACTATATTTTTCATATAAACAGAAAAATATACCGGGATAACCTGGCTTCTCTTGAGACTCCCCTGCTTTAGAGCGGTCATAGTTAATGATATGCCGAAGTCCGCCCGCATGTTGACCTGATTGGTTACAAGGTACTATTGTGACGTAGAGAACAGCTCTGATTTCAAACCGTGTTTTTGAGAATGTCTTTGGTTCACTGCAGTTTTAAAGAGAAAATACTCAGCAATGGTGTTGACTTGTGAATTTGCAATTGGTTTGTCTTAAAGCATAGACATATAAACAACATTAAAAGCTTGATTTTTCATCACAGGGGGACTTCAAGTGTTGTAGTGTTTTAGTATATAGAAGTTTGTTTCTGACTCGCAGTAAAACATTCAATCAATCAGAATTGCGAGTTTATAAACCATTCTCGCAATTGTGAGAAAAAAGTCGTAATTAACTTATTCCATGGCAGAATGAAAAAAACAATTGTGAGATGTAAACACTTAATTCTGAAGGGAAAAGTCAGGATAAACTCACAATTACCAGTTTATAGGGAGATATAAACTTGTAATTGTAATCAAGCTTCCATACAAATTATTTGTTCATGGTCATTTCTTTCACTTTTGTATAATTACATTTACTTGATCCCTGAATATACTGGATGTTTGTCTCATATTAAGCTGTAATCGTGAAGAAAATGAATTTGCTTAATTGTCTCCGTAAAATTCTTCTTGACTGAGCAACAGATATTCGTGTTGGGCCTGAGATTGTCACTGATCCTGCGTTTCTTGTAAGCAGGTTAGTAATGAAAACCCTCAATACATCTTTTTTTTCTG
Source organism: Scardinius erythrophthalmus (assembly GCF_964197995.2). NCBI lineage: Eukaryota > Metazoa > Chordata > Actinopteri > Cypriniformes > Leuciscidae > Scardinius > Scardinius erythrophthalmus. The sequence continues at coordinate 28,672,413 of NC_138229.1, read as the reverse complement.
ATGCCCATGAAGAAATAAAAATCACACGTTTAATTTTAACATATTGACATTTATGAGTCTACAGCAACTGAAATCTATTTTATTATTTATTTATTTACAACTGCAGTTATTTTATTGTGAACTATTGTTACAGGAGTATGGAAGACTTCATCACATGGGTGGACTCATCCAAGATCAAGCAACATGTCATGGACTACAATGAGGAGGTATGTGGAAGAATATATGGAGCCTCATCCTGTAGAGTTTATACATTACTGTACAAAAGTTTGGCCTCGATAATTTTTTGTTTTTTAATGTTTTTGAAGGCAGCATTTTATTTGCCTAAAAACACAGTAAAAAGTAATATTCTGAAATATTGTTACATTTAAAATAACTTTTCTTTTGTAAAATATTTTTAAAATGTAATTACAAACGTAATACTTTTCTTCAGGATTCTTTAATGAATAGAAAGTTCAAAAGAACAGAATTTATTTGAAGTAGAAATCTTTCTTTTTTTTTACATTGCATATGTACATTTGATCAATTTAACGTGTCCTCGTTGAACATTAGCATTCACTTCCTTTTTTAAATCCTACTAACCCTAAACTTTTGAACATTACTGTACACAAAGCTTCTCCTTAATCAAATGAATTCAGGAAAAATATTTTCATAATTGATAAATCCCTCCCTGTATGGACTGTTCTCTAAAATGTAATTGTTTAAATATAGTGCATCATATAAGCAACAGGAGAATCTGGACTTTCTGATAAGAAATGGTTAATCTAAAACAATCGTTTTTAATTTAACTTCACGCTAATTTAACTTCACAATTTTGTGTTTGTTCTTTCAGCGGGATGACTTCGACCTCGTGGTCTAAACCTCCATCTATAAATCTGGATTTCAAACAGAGCTGGGTAATGCTTTGAGCAGCTGTTATTTTGTGATTCATTAAAAACAAATGTATATATTTATACCCTGTCAGACATCAGTGACCATTTATCATCTTTGAAACATGTTAAGTGAATGAATGCATTTAAGTGAATTATTTGTAAACAATAAACCATTACAATTATTTTGTCTACATTTACTCTGGCGTTCTTAGAAAACCACCTTCACATTTTACAAATGAATCCCTAATTAAAAATATTTTTGACACAGTGGGGCACTTACTGTAAAATGTTCCCAACAAAGATGCTTAATTGTTTCACCACCAGGTACAGATAAACACCACATATACTTTGCATAGCTCTGTTATGAACATACTGAAGACATACAAGGTAACAAGTACATCATTAACACCTTCCACTGATTATAAATAAAGCAAGGTACAAAGACAACAGCATCATTATGACCTTGACAAAAGCAACATTCAGTGTCTCAAACAGACACAACCTTAAGGCCGGAACAGACTCTTTGACGTCTGAACCATTTTTGTGAGTGAGACCCTGAGAATTTCTGCCTGAATTTGTCATGCATATTCACAGCCACCAGAAGCGCACATACACGATGAGTGTGATCAAAATGACAGCGCCGGCAGCCACTTTAGCATAGGTGGAGCGTGTGTTGAGATATTTGGCATCGCTGCGGTACTTCTTAGACAGGCTGGACAGGTTACTAGCTTTGGAATCCAAGGCTGCAGAAAGATGAGGCAGAAAACACACTTTAATGGTATGTAAACAAACGGAGAAGAATATATAATGGTTTTACAAATACAAATAGTATTTTGAGACTGAAGCAGGATGCGAAACGTGTTCTCTCACCTGATAGGGCTTCTCCACGCTGAAGCACTTCCTCTATATTAGCGACCATGATCCTCTGGACGTCGTGTAACTCTGAATTGACGCTGCCCAGATTTCTTCGTGCTCTGCCGTCGACGTATAACTTTTTGGTTTTCTGAATGTACGTGTCTGGAGACAAATGGGAATCATTTGGTCCATAAGGTCAACTAACTCATTTGCCATGTAGGGGACATTTTTTCAGTAAAAAGTGCATACTACAAAGACGGCGCGCTTAAGTAACCAGCGGTTAATGGTCTTACACTGCCAATAGTTTATACACTACTGTTCAAAAGTTTGGGGTCAGCAAGATTTTTAAATGAAAGAAGTCTCATATGCTCTCCAAGGCTGCATTTATGTAAAACTGTAATATTGTGAGCTATTAAAATAGCGGTTTTCTATTTTAATACATTTTAAAATGTAATTTAATTCAGCATCATTACTCCAGTCTTCAGTGTCACATGATCCTTCAGAAATCATTCTGACCGAATGCTTAAGAAACATTTCTTATTATCAATGTTGAAAAAAGTTGTGCTGCTTAATATTTTAGTGGAAACCGTGATATATATATATTTTTTCAAGACTTTTTGATGAATAGAAAGTTCAAAAGAACAGCATTTATTTAAAATAGAAATATTTTGTAACTTTTCTGTCACATTATGCTGAACAAAATTAAATTTCTTTTAAAAAATCTTACCGTCTCAAAGTCTCCGTTGTCAATTGTCTCCCTTAAAACTAATCTTTGATCACCAAAATGACATTACATTTTTTTCCTTGATTTTGAAAAAAATCTTCATGCCTTAAAATAGCTTGAATTTAACTCTACACCCTCGCCTCATTTAGTGTATGTGGTTCTATGAATATGCAAATTAGCCCCGCCTCCACTCACTCACAGCTCAGAGATCCACTCGTTGACGATCACACGTTGACCTGATTGGTTCAAGGTATGTGACGTCAGAAACACCAGCGATTTCAAACAGTGTTTTTGAGACCGTGTCTTTTTTTCACTGCAGTTTTAAGGGGAAAATACTCAGCAATGCTGTTGACTTATGAATTTGCACATGGTTTGTCTTAAAGCAAATTAAAAACACCACATACACATATAAACGACATTAAAAACTTGATTTTCACCACAGAGGGACTTTAACTGTTGAACCGTAGTGTATATAAACCTTGAGCGAGTCAAATCATACAGTCTAATTGCACTGATATAAATGAGATGTTTCTCACCAAATTCAATAAAAAAGTACGGCCGTGACACTGACAGGACCTTTGCCCCATACTGCTCACTGAATTCCCTCTCCAGCTCCTCCAGATAGCCAAACACTAGTTTCTTGGGGAAAGCTGCTTCACATAAGGCCAAGTAACACACTCCCTTCTCAATCACATAGCTGGAAAACAAGAGGGGTTTATGAAGTATGACGTCATCCAGAATCAAAAACAAACTCTGTGCTTGTCTATCAGATTTAGGCAAAATTCTGAATTTGAAAATTGGCCTCCTTTCAGGTTTACAAGTCAATCCACGGGATGCTGAATTTGATCTTAGTTCCACAGATTTGGCAGCAAAAAATCGTAACACTTTAAGATGAGGTTTCATTTGTTAAAGGGTAATTAGTTCACCCAAAGATTGTATGGATTAGTTTTACAATCTTTTTATGAACTTTCTGATGCGTCGATGTGTCACTTGCATATTTGTCAATGGAGGGACAGAAAGCTCTCAGATTTCATTATAAAAAAAAAAAAAAAAAAAAATCTTAATTTGTGTTCCAAAGATGAACGAAAGTGTTATGGGGTTGGAACAACACGATCGTGAGTAAATAATGACAATTTTCATTTTTGGGTGAACTATCCCTTTAACATTAAATAAATTATGACCAATACTTCAAAAGCATTTATTAATCTTAGCTAGTTATAATCTCAACATTTATTAAGACATGTTTAAGATCAAAAGTTATATCTGTTAACATTAGTTAATGAACTGTGACCTAGCGTGAATATGAACATTTTCAAAGGTAAATAAATGCTGTAGAAATACATTTACTCAATTGTTAGTTCGTGTTAGTTAAAGCGTTAACTAATGAGACCTAATTGTTTTGTTAGTGTTACCCAAAAAATCAAATACTTCAAATGTCAACCATATCTGCATATTTATTGTGAAACTTCTCAAAACTGACTAATGATTTTTGTCCATTTACACAGCATTCTTTCCAGATAACCTTAAAAAAGTTAAAATTGACAAAATCGGAATCTATTTATTAGCTATATATTGATGTTTGGACAAATAAATACTTTAGAGTACATAAGAGAAATAATTAGGTGTATGGTTCACAAAATATGAATTTATTAAATACTGTATATTTATTAAATACTAATAATATGATTTCTGGAAATAGCCAGTGTAAAACAGCATACAGTATTTATGTTATTCAATTCTAACTGAAATATGACAGCAATTTTTATTTATTTCATTCCATTTTAATTCTATTTCCTTGAATTAGAACTACAATTCTGCATCATGTTTATTAGCTCAGTTCGAGTGTTAATTCAGCAAGCACCTGGTTGGTGTGTGTGTGTGTGTGTGTGTGTGTGTGTGTGTGTGTGTGTGTGTGTGTGTGTGTGTGTGTGTGTGTGTGTGTGTGTGTGTGTGTGTGTGTGTGTGTGTGTGTGTGTGTGTGTGTGTGTGTGTGTGTGTGTGTGTGTGTGTGTGTGTGTGTGTGTGTGTGTGTGTGTGTGTGTGTGTGTGTGTGTGTGTGTGTGTGTGTGTGTGTGTGTGGGCACTTACTGGAAGCTCATGGCACCGGCCTCTAAAGTGCAGCGTGCAGGACTCTGCTCGTTGAGTTTTCGGCAAAGCTGCTTGGCTTGACTCTGATACTTCTGTAAGTCTCGGCCAGACTGTAGAGATCATTACGTTAGTAACTTAAATGCCTTGTGTAAAAGTAGTCGGCTATACAATCTCAATGGCAAAAGAAAACAGCAATAACAACAAAGACTCGGTAAGTAACGTTAACACACTTCTGAATGTATCCCCTCATTTACATCATACTAAAACGTTCTGTATTTTAACTTCGTCCGGATTTTAACGTTTGTTGTGCTGACGGGTTCATTCATACCTGCTCGTCTTCTTGCATAGATGCAGCAAGTGGCAGACTGTCGGCGACTCGAACAATCATCGTCTGCAACACCATTTTTGCGGTTGTCTTCACGCTTGAACTTCAGTCTATTTTAAAGTGAAGCAATTTATTTGACTGGTTGGCATAAAGTGACACATTTGAACTAACAGCAGAGTTCAGATGAGTTGGCCGGAAGAGGGTGTGTTACCTCAAATTCTTTCCGGATCTCGCATTCCAAAAGTCCCGATATTAATGCCGGAAAACAGCAACCCTAGAAAATTGGATCCTAGAAAAATATATAGGCAAGTAATAAAGAAACAAACAATAATAAAAGGATGTATTTTGATAATATGTTTAAATTGTTAGGATTTTTGTGCCCAACAGAGATGTAACCATATGGAGAAGGGGGAAAGAAATCCCTGTTTGGATTTAAATAGTCAAATGCTTAAAAGTATGATTGGATCATTATTGCAGTGATTATGATATTTCTAGCATTTTATATGTTTATATCTTCTAAACCTAATTGATGGAGTGTGTAGCTTATAATTTCTTAAACAACCACATAGGAAGACTTTACAAAGTGTTGGAACTCTTGCATTGTCAATAAAAGATCTTGACCAAAAAATGACGCACCTCTTGATGGAAATCATAATTTTTGGTGAATTTGGTGAAAACAACATGAAAGCATGGATCCATGCCTTGTATCAACAGTTCAGGCTGCTGGTGTTGGTTTAATGGTGTTGGTCCCATAAATCCTGATGTACTCATCATTACATCATAAGAAGAATGGTGTCTACGCTAATATTAGTTATTCCAAGGTTTACCGCAGTCCGTTGGATCCAGGCCGTATCCAGATCTGATGAAGGACCTGCGCCTGGACCCGACGACAACTCAGTCCTGTAGTGTCAACTAGTCTCTCCCCAGTGAAGGCCTCCTTCCCTTACCTTTACCTCTGTACAGATAAAACATTGTCAAAATGATTCCAGTTCACATGGATACGCGGAAGCGACAAAAAAATCTATATTATGAATTTTTAAGGCCAGACAAGTCATTTGTTGAGGTCAATTTGTAAAGAAAGACTACACGCCTGTGCACATATATTTTCAAACGTGCATACCTACAGACTAAACACGAAATAGCGGTTTCACAGATTCGCGTTTTCGAAGTTTACGCAGAGATGATAACTTTTTCAAAAATGTTCAATGCTTGCACCTTGGAACCTATTTCAAGGCTTGCGTTCTCGAGCCACCAGGCACTGTTTTGTGCAAACGGGTGGGCCGGAGCGCGTTAAGGGTGTCGTTGTAAGCATAAGTTAATAACTAGTGATCTTTGCAACGGATGTGAATCAATTAAAACTAACTTTAACTGGACAATAACTTTATTCTAGAGCTGCTGTAAAGCCAAACAATCTCTGTTACTTTAATTTCCTATTATCACTGTAAGCTGCTTTGAAACAATCTATATTGTTAAAGGCTCTATATAAATGAAGATGACTTGACTTGACTAATGGTGTGGAGGATATTTTCTTGGCACACTTTGGGTCCCTCAGACAGTACCAACTGAGCATTGTTTAAACACCACAGCCTTCCTGAGTATTGTTGCTGACCATCTCCATCTCTTTATGACCACAGTGTTTCCATCTTCTGATGGCCACTTCCACAGGATAACACACACGTCACAAAACTCACATCATCTCAAACTGGTTTCTTGAACATGACAGTGAGTCACTAAACTCTCCACAGTCACCAGATCTCAATCCAATAGAGCAGCTTTGGGATGTGGAGGAACGGGAGATTCTCATCATGGATGTGCAGCCGACAAATCTGCAGAAACTGAGTGATGATTTCATGTCAATATGGACCAAGATCTCAGAGGAATGTTTTCAGCACCTTGTTGAATCTATGCCACGAAGAATAAAGGAAGTTCTGGAGGGCAAAATAGCAGTGTGTGTGTTTATATACAGCTATATGTGTGTATGTATGTACTTTTAGGAGAAGGGCTCTGACAACGATGCCATGCAAAGTGATAGAGCATAATTTAGGAATCATAAACAACCAAATTGGCTTGTGTGTTGATATGCGTTACACGCCACAGTGGATTAACGGGTTAATTTCAAACCCACACACATATACAAAGTATATATATATGGGCTTAGATCAGTCTCAAGGTTTCAACCAATTATTCACGTCTGTGGACTGAGTCTTAAAATTATATTTAAATATTGTTTAATTTGCTATCTGTTGAACAAACAGTTACAGTATGGCTATTATAATATTTTTTACAGGTTTACAGTATAAAGCACAGGTTTAGAGTTTTATAAAATAATTATTTGAATATAGCCTAATGCTTGGTTTAGTTTTCAAAAACAATAAATATAGTCGTTTGGTTACTAAATCTGCTTTTGTGAATATACAACTTGGAAGGTATCAGTAAAAGATTAACCATAAAGTATTTTTCATAAATAAAGAAAAGTGTTGGGTCATAAATGTACAAAAGTCTTTAAAACATATTTTATAAATGAACCGTCCCACAAGATATGTCACACACATATATTTTAAGTCTTTTAAACCCGTTTTTAATATGTTTTTGTATTCCATCAATCAAGTCATCCGTTGAACTAATCGCGCTCGACTGCTTCTGTCTGTGCACACTGGTCGTGTCGCTCGACGATTCTGTTTCTGTATCGATTATTCGCGGCTGTGGGCTGATCTGAATTGAGCTGGTCCCGCTTGAGCGCTTTTTTCCTGATCACGAATAGCGCTATTAAACTCTGCATCTGCACTGAAGGTAAGATTAGCTGCATAAAGTGTTTTATCATGCCCTTACCCCATTCTGTGTTCATAATGAACAGAATTCGAGTCAAATGTGCCTTTGCGTCGCGACCATTGTTGTTGTCCTGTTCTAGTGAACATTACCAACGAAACATATCGCATCCGATTTGCTCTAATGTGCGTCAATAACAGCTTGTAGCTGTAAGCGATGGTGGCGATCTGCAGTGGATGCGCAGCTAGTTTAATGGCTTTTTGTTTATGGTTTCGTTATGAAGTGTTTATTATTATGCACATTCGCTACTAGGCCACATTGCTCGTTTGCTACAAGATGCAATGTTAGTTTTGAAAGAAAAAAAAAGGTCACGGTGCGCTCTGCTCTATGATGAATATTATTAATAATTCTGCTGTTAGTTGATATTTTCTTGCACAAACGCGTCGCGCTGTACAGGATCAGCGCTTGGGAACAGTTGTCACTTGTTCTGGAGCTCTGTGGTTTGTACGTGGTGTGAGTTAACGGTTCTGCTCTCACCTCGGAGAGCGATTAGTTCTGCCTCATTGGATTGGCTGCCGCTGCTTGCAGCTCTTTTGATGCCACACAAGGGCCCTTTATGCGCGAGCGAGGCTCCAGCTGGACCTGCTGCATGCGTGCCCTGATTGGATAATTCTCATGCACAAGAAATGACGTCTTCGAATTATAAAAGTCTGCTCTTTACAAGACCAATTTTTTTTAATCACATTAATATGTATACATGACCCCTTTTAAAGAATATATTCAGATTTTTTATTTATTTAATTTAGTTGTGTGTGTGTGTGTGTGTGTGTGTGTGTGTGTGTGTGTGTATATATAATTATATATATATGTATAATTATATATATATATGTGTGTATATATATAATATATATGAATATATATATATATATATATATATATATATATATATATATATATATATATATATATGAATATATGTATATATATATATATGAATATATGTATGTATATATATATATATATGAATGTGTATATATATATATATATATATATGAATATATGTATGTGTATATATATATATATATATATATTCATATATATATATATGAATATATGTATATATATATATATATATATATATATATATATATATACATACATATATTCATATATATATATATATATATATATATATATATATACAGTACCAGTCAAAAGTTTGGAAACGTTACTATTTTTAATGTTTTTGAAAGAAGTCTCTTATGCTCATTAAGCCTGCAGTAAAAAAAAATAATAATAATATTATGAAATATTATTACAATTTAAAATAATGGTTCTCTTTTTAAATATACTTTAAAATGTAATTTATTTTTGTTATGCAAAGCTGAATTTTCATCAGCAAGTACTCCAGTCTTTGGTGTCTTATGATCCTTCAGAAATCATTCTGATAAATCATTCAGATAAATTTTAAAATATATTAAAAAAGAGAACCATTATTTTAAGGAGTTTTCCAGTTTAACGTAATGGCGTTTCAGTTCCTCAACCAAGTTGTGTAGCCCCTTTTAGTCACTTGTTAGCAACCACGTTTTCATCGGTGGGGTATTTTATGTCATAGAAAACAAGAAAATATCTTGAGCTTGTGTTAACTTAACCACAGACTTTATTTCAGGCATTTAACCAGAAACTCGTTCAAAAAAAACCCTGGCTTCAGGACAATGCAGCCTAAAATACAGAAATACCAGGTTTCCAGGTTTAGTACTCATACAGCACTCTATTGGGCATTTCAGTTTCTCCCATTCATTGTAATATCAGTGGTTCATCTCAGCTATATACAGTCTCTGGTTAAGCTCACTTGAATTTTTTTTAGATCATTAGACATGATCTAAAAGGAAACTGGTTTATTTACCTTGGAAACCTGCCTGAAACCAGTTTAGGAGGAAACCTTAATACATAGAAACAATGTTTAGCCTAGTCATTGAATGACTCTCTGGTTGTCAACTGTACATAGTTTATGTGGTTAACTGCACCTGTGCTTACATGCAATGACATCATACTTTTTTTGTGTGTGTGGCTTAGTGTCCAAAACTTGTATAAATCTGTATAGGAATTGTTTTATTACCCCAAATATCAGCTATTATAATAGAATATGCGGAATCTCGGAATCCAGTCACCATTTTATTTGTGAAAACTATCATCATATACACACAGAAACTCTGAGGTCTTCACTACAACCCGCCAATATAAAAGTTTGGTTTTTAACTTAAAGAAATTGTGACAGGAATATATTACTATTGTACAGTAGAGGAGGGTACTTCTCAAAGTAACCATACTTTTTTCAAAGGAATAATCAAAAAAATGTCTTCCATGTTTTAATTTGAACAGTAAACCTCTGTTGTTCAGAGCTTTAAAATCATGCTTTAAAATTTAACACCAATTTCTGTAATCAAGTTAAAGTTTTATGAATTTACTTGATTATACACGCTTCTTGATTATTAAGACTTAATGTAACCATTAAAACTAAAAACAGAATTTGGAAAAAATTAAACATTTCATAGGGCTTTTTATTTTATTTTTTTATTTCGCTTAATTAGACTTGCCTTTTGATTGCTTATAAAAATTTATATAACCATTAAAACAGTATCCAGAAAAAATCAAATGGAATCCAGAAAAAGTTGAATTTTGAACAAAAATTCAACAAAATTTGCAGAAAAATTGAGCACATGAAACCTCATACTTGTTTATGCTCTGTGCGCTTAATCTTCACAAACCTTTTTTCCTTATCAGTTCATCCCACCGTTTCTACTCTCTTTCTTCATTTCTAATGACATGCAATCTGACCTGAGATCAGGCCTCGCTCTTTGCACATAAACTACACAGACGTTACTCGCTGATGTCCAAACACACCAACGTCCACTGCTGAGGCCAGTGTCCTATTAACCCAAATTCATATCAGCTGCTCAGCACGGAGGAAACATAAATGTGACGCACCCAGATATGAAGGTTAAGTTCAGTGTATATCAGTACAGACTAAGCTCTATGTAGACTATGTAGATTGCTTTATTTGCTGCAGTTCTGTGCGAGCTCATACCTGTATCTGTTGTGTCAGGTGCAGTCGAGAGTGCCATGCAGGAAGGAGAGGAGAGGAAGTGAGGCGATGGGCTGCACCTCAGCCAAGCAGTTGTCATCTGTACCCAGTGATGAAGAGGGCCGGGGTAAGGCCTACAGCAACGGAGATGCCTTCTCCGGTCAGTGTCCCAGCTGTGCTCCCATCTTCATGTTATAATAATCTATACGATATTTATGGAGCCAGAGACAGAGTTGAATTTAATTCAAAATTCCTGACTCTGAATTGACTGTATATTGATTGAGGTAGCGAACCGAACCGTAGTGACGCTGAAGACTGAGGTAATGGCTGCTGAAAATTCAGCTTTACTATTACGGGAATAAATAACATGAATTTAATTGTAATAATATTTCACAATATTACAGTTTTTAATGTATTGTTTCTGTATAAAATGAGCAAATGCAGCATTGGGGAGCGTAAGAGACATCTTTCAAAAACATTAAAAGTTGTTTTATGTTGTTTATACATCTACATGTTGTACTTCATCTAACTAAATTATAATTATTGTAATTGTAACTAAATGTTGACAACATTTCTACTGCTGCTGTAAATTGATGAGCAAAAAACCGTCAGAAAAAACCCAAGTGGTATATATTTAAATCTCTTGGTGGGGAATGCAGTAAATTACTAGGCAGTTTTTACATTCCTATTAGTGTAAGTAGTGATTTAGCTGGTGCTTTTTACCAAAGTGAATTACAGTTGTGCTATTATAGAGACAATCCCCTCTGGAGGAACCTGGATTTAACTGCCCTTGAAACAGTGATCACAGGCTATGCCTTGTTCTTGTGGGGCTTGAACTCTATATAAAATAAAAATGTACTAAATTTACTTTTTTTAGTTCCTGGTTTTATTGGACATGATCCATTAGGTCCCAACAAAGTATGTCTTGTGGATCTGTTATCCATAATCCACTACAAACGTACATTTTGGTCCCATCCTACGTTTTTGTTGAATATCCTGAAAAGTCAATTAATTACTTAAGTAAAATGGATTAAGAATCCTGTTTCCAGTTGACTCTTTCTGTGTTGTAGATGAGTATAAACTGAAAGGAGTTGAGAAGGTGAAGTACATGCATGGAGAAGAGGAGCGGGCGAACTCACGAAACCAAGAGAACTTGGTAAAGATTGATACATCCTATATATACATATGATACATTATGTATCTCCTCATAATCATTTTAACTTCCTGGAGAACATTTATTTTTCTTCTTGTATGTGTTTCAGGAAAAGAGCACACTTTTGCACAAGGGCAGGCATAAAGATGCCACCGGAAATGGTAATAAGATAAGGTGAGTTTGTGTTTGGTTTCAGCTCTTGAGTATTAAGAATTCAGCAATAGAGAGAAGACGACCAATGAGATGTTCACCAAGCCTTGACTGTTCCTCAGTATCCACTCTTCAGAGAGCCAGCAGGAGTTCTTCAAGATGCTGGATGAGAAGATTGAAAAGGTATGTGATATAGCATCACTCATACTTAGGGTGAGGGGCCATTTAGGGAAGCCCCTAAAGCCCAAAGTATACTTTTTACATGTTCACTAGGGCAGGGGTAGGCATGTTCGGTCCTAGAGAGCCAAACTCTGCCTCCTTTGACTTGAGGAGAGGTCTGCTATTACTTTTCTAAAGGCCAATTCACACTGTACAGACAGGTCGGTCGGGATTTGTCGGATCAGTGCGTTACCCTGTCTGATTGCCATTGGACGGTGCATGTTTTTGCCTATTCAACATGATGAATCTGCGTTTGTCGGGTCGTGAAATGTCTGAGAATTGACGTTCTGTAATCTGGTGATTGTCCACGTTGGTCTGTCAGTGAAGTGCGAAATGGTCTTAAGTGATTTGATGAACGATTTTTGCCAAAGGCACCAGAATATCATATAGAGACTTTGAGATGGGTTATTTTAAATAAGCGCTAACAACCACATAGTCATCAGAACAGAACACCGTACACCGTGTCTTTACTCGGCGCAGAAATAGCCTGAGGCCATCTACACTAGATGTGTCAAAGTGACTGTTGCAAATCCATTTGTCCTTTGTATCAGAAGTAGCAAGCACATGGAGTATGTCAGAAATAGAACGAGGCATCAGTTTGCTGTTGGGAATTTGTCACGTCGCACTACATCCAGCGTAGACAGTGTTATATTATAAGGGGTTCTGTAGTCTTTTGTCACTTTGCGTCGCTCGCATCCGGCGTTGTAGTTGCGAGAACATTTGAAAATCTAGCCTGTCTTTATTTGCCATTTATTCAGAGGTACTTTTACTTTTACAGGGACGGGACTACTGCTCGGAGGACGAGGATATGACATAGCATGCCGAGACGTTTGATTCGGGCCAACATTGAGTCAATCCTGTCCCAAAGTTCCTTACCACTCCTTTTCATGCCTCCTTACCCAACGGGTACTAATCTTCAAGAGCGTGGGGTTAAGTGACTTTCAGCCCTTGTTATTCACTCCGTTTACAGTCCACACTCTCCCAAATGTCTTACAGGTCAGTATTTGAGACTCTTGAGGACTAGTATTTAAACGGTAGGGGGGCACAGAAAGGCCATGGTTAAGGAGACTCGGGATTTGGCCCAAGTTTTGAATGGGAAAGCCATTTTCAGACTGTTCCTCGATCCCTTGCCTTACACTACCCATAAGCCTTCTCCTACTCATAGACTACATTCAGTGGAGAGAGCCATGCAGAGAATCCTGGATTTCACGCTCCCTTTGACACGGACACTACACGTGGTGGACCAGCGGTGGAGATGATATCTCCTAAGGAGGACTTACTTACTGAGAGACTTGCGTGATTCTGTCCATGCTGTTGAGACACAGGAAGTGAAAGAATATGGACAGAAACACAAGGCCATTTCTAGCATTCCAGTTTTTTTTTTTTTTTTTATTATGTGAGCAAGTATTTTTTCACCCACAGTGTTTTATGTACGTGTCTTTTTGACCTTTTTATTTGAGTTGTTACAACGCTCAGGACAGCAGTGCTGTATGTATCATCACTAGATTTGTTGTTGGATGAGAGCAGTGCAGTTCCTTCAGGGCCGGTCTTGAGGACATGTTGGACAGTGGAGATAGATCACAGCATCTAGCCATGTTTAGAGACGCCAGTTACAGTATCTTAAGGTCATGTAGTTTGCAGATACTCATTTTGTTCTATATTACAGGAAGATGTCATACGTTCTCTTGACATTTATATTCACTTTTCTTTAGTTGTAAACCAGTACAAGTTTCAAAACCAGCCTTCAGAAAGTTTTACACAGATAAGTTTTATTATCAGGAAGTGCTTCTTCCTTTTACAGTACGACAGTAACTTGCCATAGCCTTAAGCACACAGTGTTTTCTTTTCTGATATGAGAGACAGCAGTAAGCCATTAATTTCTGTATTTTCACACTAAAGTGAATATTACCCCACATGTATGCTTAGGTTCTCTATGTACCTACCACAGTCGGGCCAAACATTAATGCCAAAAATGCAGTAAATGTGATGCAGAGTGAAAGAATGAATAAATAAATACACATTGACCAACTAAGCAAGGACAAGCAATGGAAACTGGTTTATTGATGTATTTTCCAGCTCTGTATTGTTAATGTTAAAAGTGTCATTTACTCACATTGATAGAGCAAATACATGGAGCAAATCAAATATGGTAAACAGAAGCTGAACCGAGCTTGCTTGATGTACTAGAACAAAGCTCAGAGGTTCTTGCATGTTAAAGGGATAGTTCACCCTAAAATGGAAATTCTGTCATCATTTACTCACCCTCATGTTGTTCCAAACCTGCATAAAAGATATTTTGAAGAATCTCTGGTTGATGAACCCCATTGACTTCCATATCATTTTTTCCCCATAATACTGAAGTCAATGGGGCCTTGAGCCTGTTTGTTTACCAATATTCTTCAAAATATCTCCTTTAGCGTTCAGCAGAAGAAATAAACTTATACAGGGTTGGAACAACTGAGTAAATGATGACAGAATTTAAATTTTTGGTGAACTATCCCTTTAAGCAAGTACGATTGAGCTTCCGTTTAGCATATTTGATGAGCTCGATGTATGTGTTGATCAATGTTTATATGTGAATAAAATACTACATTTATAAATGATCACGTCTCTTCAGAAGATTTGGATTAAACCCCTTGATTCATACAGATTACTTTTTTTACGTCTGAACTTTTGAGCGTCAAAGTTTTGGTGGAATGGACTTTCAATGAAGACAGAAATCTATCAGGTTTCTGCTTGAGTTTGGAAGATGAACAAGTCTTCTGGATTTGGAATGACAGGGTGAGTAAATGAAGATGGTTTCAACAATAAAAACAATTTATTTTGCAGCTTTCTCTGTTTGATTTTTTTGGGAATTATGAAATGTGTAATTTTGCACATCTGTCATTTCAAGTATTTGAGTAAAAAAGAAAAAGCAGCTCATTGGTGTTGTCTAAGTGTAATACTGCAATAAGTTGTCTTATATGTCCAAATATGGTCCGTTCCTTAGATTATCTTATCAATTCAGTCTCTCTTCAAGGACAATACAAGTTCATAAATGCATTTAAACCAGCCTGCTTCAGTCATAATACTACCCAATCCAATCAGATCACAATCTGCCTGGGTGCTCATTTCACGTCTGTAACCTCCGTTTGCGATGCTGTCGGCGGCCTTGGTCTTGGATGTCCACTGGAGGGTCAGGGGTCAGAAGGCCATCACACAGCCTCTGGTACACCAGACTGGAGTCAGAAGCCACTGCACACAAGAGCATCGGGACACCTCTGTCCAATATAGTCCGCAACCTATAAAGATTCAATTGTCACATTTATTAAAGCATAATAATCTGATTAAGTGATGAGGTTTATAAAGCAGTCAAGTGTATTCCTGAAGTTTCTGGTCTTTACCTGAAACTATCTTAACACCTTATGATTGATAAATCTTTATATATTTCTTGTTAGTGATATGAGATGTCCATGCATCTTAAAATGGAAAATCTATAAATCAAAGTGTCATTATTTATTTATGTTTGTAAATGCTATGAATAAAAGTTATTATAAAGCATTACCTTTAAAAATAAGTAAAATGTACCTTTTAAGAAATGGGAGTTGGTTCTCAACCAACAGCGTGAGGCAAGGCGTGTGGCTACCTGTTTGTTCGACCAATAGCAGACAGGAAGTCTTAATTCCATTTTGTGTCGCTTCTAGGGGCCGTGTAAATCTCTTAACAGCTTGTGGTGGGAGAAACTACGCCTTTTGAAACAATCAATTGAGCAACTGTTTCGAAGCGCTCGAAAGACCACGTGCTGACAGTAGCTGCTGGTCAAAATGGTGTAAATGCAATGAAAACTAATATGTAACATCAAAATATGTAATAATAATCATATACTTAAATATAAAAAAGCATTCTTTTATTAATCTTTTTTTGTGTTATTAGGCAGGTCCTGGCAAACTAGGTCAATTAGAAGCAATTAAACATGCACCTTTTTGTATTATATAGCCTACACATAAGCATTAAAATTCAATAAATTAATTAAAAATTAAACCACATTATAAACACTTGATCACTGGTTCGCCAAACCAACACCATCTAGCAGAGTACGGTCCAATCGGAATTATGAAATGTTTCGAAACCAAGGTTCGTGACTTGCGAATTTGATACAACCCAGCAAACAGAGGCCACGTCCGAAATCGCATACTCTCTTGAGTAGATACTTATTTTGAATAAGTAATTACTTCACGACCACTAAAAAAAAGTATGTTCTATTTAGTGTGTAGTATGAATGTAATCCGGATGTACAACATTCGCCATGTTGTCATTATCATGTGACCTAGCAGTACGTTGCTTTAATGCCATTTACAAATCCTCTCCCGTGGCCTCATGGGATAGTAAAGTGTCCATCATATGCACGCTTCAGAATCTCACCGGGAGTAGTAGGTCATCCGGGTACTTTTTGCCTAAATCCAGTAAATTCGGACATAATTCTTTTGTCACATTTCGCATACTATAGTAGGGAAGTATGCGATTTCAGATGCAGCCAGAATGTTTCCTCCAATGCTCACATATGGTTACCATTTTTATTGGAACCAAATAAGAAAATTCCAGGAACGTTATATTTTTGGTAACGAAAAGCTAACCTTTCCAGAATGTTGCAGGGAGTTTTTTGTTTTGTTTGTGACAACCCAAATGAAACCTATACAGAACACCCCCTAATGGTTATTTTTAGGTTTGGTTTTATAACCAAAAATGAACCTTCCCACAACATTGCCATGGAGGTTTTATTTTTGACCACCTCAAGGGGAATTGTTAGCTGGGAGTGATTTTGAAGCAAGAGATGTTTTTGAAGCGCCCTTCAGGACTTCCAGACGAAGAGCTGCTTAGTAATGACAGTATTACAGTAAGTGTCTCCTACTCTCTGTGTTTGATGGATCTGTGTGAAGGCAGAGGGTAGATCATCTGAACTGCTTCTCCTTCCTTCTCTCGACCCTCCAGCAGAACCGCCTGTAACTCTGGCCAGGAAACTCCAACCACCTCCTTCCATTTACGCACTTCAAAAGGGAAAGACAAAAAAAAGGTTATTTAGTCTCTTTTCTATATTCCTAACTAACTACTATGATTTTTCCTCACCCTCCGTCAGTTCCATGTACACCAGGAAAGCAGCATATACTTGAGCACTGTCACCGACATCTAAATGCATCAGGTCTTGGTACTAAAGAGGAGAACAAATGAAATGTCACTTGTCCAAACATGCAGTGCGTCAATTTATCATAACCGGAATGTGACTGGCTCTTACGACGGCGTGCTGCTGGATCCAGTTCGGGGGATCTGCTCGATTTGCTTCGTCCATCAAACCTTCCTCCTGCATTTTTCCATAAACCGCAAATGTAATCAATGCATATAACAAAACGTGTGTTTTCAGATTTACCACGTGCACATACAATCGTCTTCACTCGTAAATTACGACTAACTGCGATAACATGTCTTATGAATATTAAGTACGTTGCTTTGTAACTTTACTGGAGCGTCCAATCACGTGAGGAAGTTAATATTCATGAGGCAATATCAGAGACGTCCATTCGCCAGCTGACTGGCGTTTACATACTATCGTCTGCCGTGTTCTAGTAGTAAACTATCCGTCCTAAATAGTGTTTATGTCCGAAAAAGAAGATAGCTGTCTCGTTAGTCAGTGACTTAATAGTTTTTTCACGGACGTCTGCTTTCAGACCACCTTTAAAATCTCCTTGCTTCCCTGCTACCACGTGTACAGCCTGATAAGTTAGCAACAAGCTTCAGATTGTTATTGTCCTGTCTTTAATTGCGTCCGTGTAGAAAACACTACAGTATCTCAATGGGCCCACATTAAGTCACTTTAATTTGAGGAGGAATCTTTAATATTTAGTCATCTAAAGATTGTACTGTATCTGTCTGTCTATCGATCTATTTATTTATCTATCTGTCTTAAGCAGTCAAACATACAAGTATCCTTTCAAATTCTTTATTCACTTTACAAAAGAACTGCCTGCTTGACAATAACAACAACCGACTTATAAGTACTGTATGCCTGTAGCCAGAGGTGGACGAAGTACACAACTTCCTTACTTGAGTGAAAGTATGGATACTACTGGTCAAATATTGCTCCGTTACAAGTAAAAGTTGTAAAGACCTATTTTTACTTAAGTAAAAGTACAGAAGTCCTCTTTTTTAAAG
Organism: Scardinius erythrophthalmus; assembly: GCF_964197995.2. NCBI lineage: Eukaryota > Metazoa > Chordata > Actinopteri > Cypriniformes > Leuciscidae > Scardinius > Scardinius erythrophthalmus. The sequence continues at coordinate 28,653,996 of NC_138229.1, read as the reverse complement.
TATTTAAGTATCAAAAGTAAAAAGTAAATGTCAATGCATTGTTTTATTATTGTTGCATTGTTGTATGTAATACTTAAAGTACCGTATGCCTCTGAATCTATGCCTGCATACCTACCCTCATGTCAATATCAGATTTATTTCTAGAACACAGTTCCAGTAGTGGGACTGAATGTGAGATTGAATAAATGCACTCAATAATGTCCACAATGGTTTCGGACACCCAAATGGCTGTTCCCTTAAATAGTGCCCTATTCAAAGTTTTTTGGCTTTTATTATGAATATGTTAGCCTTACTGTTATCTATAAGCTAGCTAGTGTGCACCAAAACAATGACAAAATACACATTTAGAAAACCAAACCCAACGTTGAAATTGAAAATCATGTTTACGTCAGAATCCAATGTCAGATTGATGTTGATCTCCAACGTTGGACAGACGTTGTATTGTGGTTGAAAATGAAAATCGGGTTGACGTCAGAAACCAACATCAGTCGGGTTCTGACGTTAACCCGACTTTTATTTTCAATCAATATCCAACGTCAATCTGATGTCGGGTTCTGATGTCAATCAGATGCAGGGTTCTGACGTCAACCCAACTTTCATTTCCAACCAAAATGCAACCCTTGCAACCAAAATCATCCACTGACTGATGTTACTTTCTACTCAAGGACCTTGACAGATTTGTAGTGGAGTAAAAAGTACGACATTTGTCTTTCAAATGTAGTGAAGTTAAAGTAAAAAATTTCCAGAAAAAATAATACTCAAGTAAAGTACAGATACTCAAAAAGTGTACTTAAGTACAGTACTCAAGTAAATGCACTTTGTTACTGTCCACCTCTGCCTGTAGCTTATAAAAATAAACTACTTAAATTCTTGTACTTACAATGGTCCACACTCCACATACAAAATAGGCCTATAGCTATACTCTAGAAGACATTTATATCAGAAATATTTCAAGTCTGTGTTGTTTATCTTATCTCTTTGGTACAGTGAATTAATCCACACATTTTATTTTTATTTTCAATCCCCCATTTGGAAAAGCTGCAACATATAATCTTCCTTGGCATTTGTTCTCTGTCCATGTCAAAATACTTAATTTTTCCAGCATTTCTCCTCTTTGAAATGTAATCTCTCGAAGAAAATGAAAAATGAGTAATGTGTTGATCTTTTAAAGGCTGAGATGGATTAAAACGACTGTCAACTAACTGCATTGAAAGTCATACAAATAACAAACACAATACACAATAGAAAAGGTACGATTATTATATGCATGACTGTTTAAAAAATACAATATGTGAAATATTTTTACAATTCAACTATTTGAATATATTTTAAAATGTAGTTTATTCCTGTGAATTTTCAGCATCATTAATCCAGTCTTCAGTGTCACATGATCCTTCAGAAATCATTCTAATATGATGATTTGCTGCTAAAAAATAAATAAATCACAATTATTATTATCAGTGTGCTGCTCAACATTTTTGTGGAAACAGTGATACATTTTCCAGAATTCATTGATGAATAAAATGTTGAAATGAACAGCATTTATTCTGATGGAAATATCATAATACATTATGACTGTCCTGAATACTATTAATTTCTGAGGTTAGGGTGACATCATAGCGTTCACGTTTATGATATATCCATATACATCCAGACCGTCTGAAAGTCCTCATGGTGGTATACAGTTGGTATCTGATTCTTCACTTCACTCTTAACCATCTAAAACCACAACAAAGATGCAATGCAGACATGTTTTACTCAAAAAAAATTCTGTTGAAAAAAAAGTGTTGACATATAGCCTAGTTAACAGCAGAGCTTACCTCCTCCTCTTCAGTAAGTAAAACTGCACCAGCCAGTGCACAGCAAACGGCCAGATAACTGTCAGCACCGCAGCGAAGAGGGGAGAGTTTAAAGTCCACCAGGACCATCTCTGAAACACAGATACAATTAAACATTTCTATTGATATAAAGCGGAATTTCATACTATTGCATTCCATGTATTTGGCGTCACATAAACAGACCTTTTTTGATGGCTTGGAGTTCAAAGTTTTGAGAGGAGGGATTTCAGTCTAAAACCAAACATAAGCAAATAAATATTTAAATGAATAGCAACTTTAACTGTTCTCAAGGTTTTAGAATTATTGAAGGTGATTATGTTGTTTAATGGTATTTATTTACCATAAAATGTTATGTTAAGATGCTGAAAATTCAACTTTGTCATCACAGGAAAAAAAGAACATATTTTTTTATTTACCGTAAATTTCATGTCTCATCCGCTTCCAGCTATTTTATTTTTTAGCTAGTTATGCTGCATGATTTTGCAAACTGGTATTTCTTACCATATAATTTTAATGCAATGTCCTCATTATAAACGCGCTGGTTTGTAACACAAATTGTTTTAACATTTACTGCACAGAAAAAAATAAGGTGGATTAAAGGTATAGCGGAGGATTTTTTACTTCCGGGTGGATCACCTATACTATTGGTCCTCCTAATTGTCAATCATTCTGGTGAATCAATCAAACTTTTCAAAAAGTGGAGAGGGCGGGTCTTATCTAAAATTCGGAAAGATCCTCCACTATACCTTTAAACAGATCCAGTCTTTGGAATCTACAGTCTAGACTTGTGGTTACATGTATTGAGCCATATATTTTGATGCTGGTCTTACTTGTGATGCCGTAAGATGTTCCAGTGTGGTCAGTCTGTGCAGCACATCCTGCATGTTGTCCTGTAACTGTGACAGCATCACAGCGATCTCTTTGTTAAACGCTCTTTTGTCCGTTCTGTCTTCTGTTTCCCAGCACTGACCATTTCCTTGGAAACTGCACTCATGTTGGTCAGGTAGGCTAGTTCCCATTAACCGATGGCCTGAGTGTATATTAAAAAATAAATAATCATCCATTTATGCCTCCACTAATTCCCAGACACATATCAAACATAGACACTGTTATATTAAACAGTATATACCTAAATTGTAATGACTAAGCATTTAAATATCATCTTACAAAGACATTATATTGAGAGATTTAGAGCAACAACTGATATATTTGTATTTTATGTAAGTCGTCTATACTGTTCGTAGATCGTATCGATTTATATCACATGCTATCAGAATTTCATATTATCTTTTGGCCATATAAATATCAGCAACTGCACCAAATTGAATATTTTTGCTCAATTTGGGCCTAAATTTTTCCTCCTTGAATTTGAGCTCCATATTCTCGTATATCATACTATATGAGCAATAAAAGCTTATACTCAACAAAAAAATAATTTTTCAGATTTTGTATAAAGATTCAATAAACATATTTCTGACTATTATTTCTTATCATTTACAGGGTTAAAATGATCTGCAACTGTGTATTTTCTTTCTTTTTATAATACAGATACAAGCCCACGGTGATGAAAGGAAATAAATATCAATATAAACTATAATGAATGTCACAATGCAATATTAGAGTCTTGCCTTATCAGGAAATTATTTCCTAGGACTAGGAGAAGTATAATAGTATTCATTCCCATTGTAAGTTATATAAATGCTGGTGGAAAATTGGCTTGTTGATCACATTATTGCTTGTTGACGTCATGGTGCTCAAGACTTATTCAAACACTGACTCGAGCCCAACCTCTTCCTCTGCCTGGGGAGATTCTGTCAGTTTGGACGGTTCCAAGTGTCGGCGGGTGGGGGACGGGGGGTGTCACTCCCTGTGGTTTTCCATCCTGACTCCCACACTGAGGCTCTCTGTTTCCCCCTTGTTGCATGTTGGCCCCAACCACGTTCACTTCTGCCAAATGGACCCTGGGAACTCCTGAACCCTAGGGAGAGCATCGCATACTACCATTTATTTAGCTCTGACATGACATGTCATGACAAACAAATGCATTTCTTCCTTTGGTTCTCACTCTCTCTCTCCAAAAAAATGTCACAAGCATATTCTTGTGCTAACTAACAACTGGTGGACTTCAGTTGATGTCACTTAATCCATGTTTTGCCAAGGATTTCAAGTCATACTTTGTTTTTTGCCAGGAATCACACAACCCTTCCAAATCTCTGCTGATGTATGATGCATCAGAGTGACCTTAAATAGCATGATGGATTCAACCCAGTTATAGATCTCTTAATGATGGTTGTTTGTCTGAAGTTAATCATCTTATTAATAAGAACACTGAAAGAACTGGAGTGAATCTCACAAAACATGGCCAGGTCACATTGCACGCCAAAATTAAAAGAAACCTTTTTTGTTTTATTTTATATGATGACAAGTCATTTTAATCAGACTTTTACATTGTTACAAAAAATCGTTTTCAAATAAATGCTGTTATTTTGAACTTACCATTCATCAAAGAATACTGGAAAAATTATTATTGTTTCCACAACTGTGATAATATTAAGAATAATTTATTGAGCAGCAATTCATCATATTAGAATTATTTCTGAAGGATCATGTGACACTGAAGACTGGAGTAATGATGCTGTAAATTCAGCTTTGATCACAGGAATAAATTACATTTTAAAACATATTCAAATAGAAAATTTATTTCACAATATCACAGCTTTAACTGTATTTTTTATTAAATAAATGCAGCCTTGGTGAGCATAAGAGACTTCTTTCAAAAACATTAAAGAATTTTACCAACCTTACTAATAAAATGTTGTTGTTTTTTATTATGCAAAATATAATCTTTTTTTATTTCTTTTACTTGATTTTGAGCCTGTGAAAGAATTGAAAACATCAGTATAAAGACTGTACCTTCTCTTGTGTTGCTGTTTTTTCCATTGAGCAGCTGTATGTCTCACCATCTGAGTCATCTGTGTGATATTTGGTAAGAATGATGTCATCAAATAATATTTTTTAAACACACAGTTCATAACAGACACGTTATTTACATTATCTACCAATGGAATTTCATTAAATGGCTGCAGAATCTTTTCTAATCAGAATGCAAAAAAACAAAATTTTGCATCCTCCAACACAACTGAAGGTTGGGCTACACGGTACAACTTGGGCCCGGACACAAAAATGCAAAATAATGGAAACAAAAACATACCATACGCCAGTTCCTCGTCTTCTTCCTCAGTGTTGAGAGAACTATGAGTGTCATTGGTTGAGGAAGTCACACTGTTCTCCTCACTTTCATTAAACACCGGTAAACGTCCTCTCTCTGCTGCATGGGTGCTCAAGTCTGCAGAATAAGAAAGTCCAAAAAACAGCTCTCTGTCTTTATTGTTTCACAATATAAAAGGCACAAAGTTGTTGCTTGTACCTTTCTTCTTCTCATCCATCTCCATGTCATCTTCTATATTTCCCCCATTACTTTCATTTTCCCCCTCTTCAACTTTCTCATCATCATCATCAACAACTTTTCCATCTTTAGTGCTTCCTGTTTCTACATTCATTAAAATGTTAATTAAAGGAGCTCAAATAAGGTCAGATCTTATGGTTAAGGAATTTAAATAATAGGAGAAGTACCTGTGGATAACAGTGTTGCTTTACTGGTCGCATCATCATCATCATCATCATCATCATCCTCCACTATTTCATAAAATGGATCAAGAGCGTCCAATAATTCTGCCATCCTGTCTGTGACTGGGAGGGTTTCTATTATCTATGATAAAACATTTGATTGTTTGTGGTTTAAACTATTTTTAGTGAAACCTCAATATGAAAGAGCTTCATTTCTGTAATCTCTACAACTACCAACCAATTGTATTTCCTGAACATATTCCATCATGGCTTGGTCCTTTGATATGTTTCCCAGGGCTTTCCATGCCTCCCTGCAAACAACACGTGTCTGGGTTTAATATGCATATCTGGCTTGTTGCTCAAGTTATTCTTTAAAGCATTCTTTAGATATAACAACATCAACATTTCTGTTAAAGGGATAGTTCGGCCAAAAATTATATTTAACCCATGATTTACTCACCCTCAAGCCGTTCGAGATCCATATGTCAATCTTTTTTTCAAAACACATTTTCAGTTATTTTAGAAAATGTCTTAGATCTTTCAGTGGTTATAATGTCAAGTTATGGGGTCCACTCCTTCAAGTCCCAAAATGTCCATGCATCCTTCACAAAAGTAATCCATCCGGCTCCAGGGGGATAAACGAAGGCCTTCTGAGGGTAATCCGTGCGGTTTTGTCGTAAAAATATACAAATTTAAAACTTTATAAACGAAAATAACTGGCTTCCGGTAGCGACATCACGACGCTTCCTACGCTACGTCCTACGTCATACGCCAGCATCCATCTCCGTGAACGCGTGTCGACCGCTACTGGAAGCCAGTTATTTTCGTTTATAAAGTTTTAAATATGTATACAACAAAACCGCACGGATTACCCTCAGAAGGCCTTCGTTAATCCCCCTGGAGCCGGATGGATTACTTTTGTGAAGGATGCATGCACATTTTGGGACTTGAAGGAGGTGGACCCCATAACTTGACATTATAACCACTGAAAGATCTAAGGCATTTTCTAAAATAACTGAAAATGTGTTCGTCTGAAAAAAAATTGACATATGCATCTCGAACGGCTTGAGGGTGAGTAAATCATGGGTTAAATATCATTTTTGGCCGAACTATCCCTTTAAAAATTCATTAAGAACATGTAGTTATAAATAATCTGAAAAATCATTCTTTCAGTGGATAAGAATTACCATTTAGCCTTGCCAATAGGATCCCAAAAGTTTGGTTTTAGGGTGTTACAAGGTCCTTCTGTAGCTTGTTTGTAGTAACTGTATAACATAACCAGCATGTCATCGGACAGGTCATAAGAGCCTGTGTGAAATGAAGAAAGAATGATTAAAATATGTTTATTTATAAATGAAACCATGAAGTTCAATACTTGACATTCATATTTAGGTATTACCATCCTCAGGTATATTTCTGATGACTTTGACAGCTGCTTCAAACCTCCTCTGAAGAGATTTGGGATCTTCCATTGTCCTTCGTCTCATGGACAGGTCTGCACATCATTGACAAATGTCAACAAATTAGATAAACATTTAACAAATAGACGTGGATGAAAAAGCAAATCACGTTAATAAGGTAGTAATTTAAATGCAGACTTAATTCTTATATGATAAGTTAAATATATTTGATATTGAACAACTTTGGTTAATTAGTTTAATATCAGCAATTTCATTAACCTTTCGCCATACTAAGAAATCACCGTCTACACTCTGAAAGAGTTTCAAGAGTAGGAAAAATGCCACTGAACAACAAAAAATAACTCTGAATAACTCACCTCCTGTGTTTCGTCCATCTGAAAATGCTGCTAAGGTGTCCTAGGTATTAACTAAAACAGGTGCAGTTTGGGTGATGTAGTTTCCTTTCAAGCTGACTTCCATAGTAATTAATAGAATGTAGAGTGCTTTAGCCTACAGGATCCACAATGCCTAGCGAAAGGATATTTAAACGTCTTTTACTCGTGCTAAGATAGGAGCTGCCTCCACTAACTGGATAATTTCTGACAATTCAGAATATATTGTAGTATACAGAAGTGTTTCTATTATAAAACAACATCCTAAAGTTGCCTTTTATTTATTTTATAAGATCGTCACTCTTAAATCGCTATCACCACCACGGTATAGCAGTATTGTATTATTTTTTATATTATTAGCCTATCATACCCGTTAGACGTGGTTATATTAAAGCTTAAAACTCCAACACATTATGTATGTATTATGTGCTTAAATGTTAACTAAACAGAATGCCCACGACAGTGGACAAAACGCATTTTTTAGTCTTCACTGTAAATCTGCTTCTCGTCAATATCACAAACTGGTCAGAAGTTGAACGGTGTTCCATTTCGCATCGCTGAGAACAACGTACTCCTCTCCCATTGGTCCAGAACCGCTTCTCAGTGCCAGACACCCAATCACAGAACAGTGCGTAGAGCGCTGCGTTGAGAATTGTCTCACTTCTGAAACAGAGGAGCCAACGGGAATCCCACAATGCCAGGCGAGGGACCTCCTGTCGGAGAGTGAAGCTCCGCTGGTTTCAATGAAAGAGGGGGAGAAGAGCAATGCAGAGGGATGTAAGATGGCAGAGCTACAAATGTTGTTAGAGGAGGAAATCCCGGCAGGAAAAAGAGCCCTTGTGGAGAGCTACCAAAACCTTTCAAGGGTTGCGGAATATTGCGAGAACAATTATGTGCAGGTATGGATTGGAGAAATTACCTTTGCCTTTCATGTATTGTCTGAATCAGTGGGGATGTGATTGAAATGCGAGCACTGCATTTGTAGCGTTACAGAGGATTCTCATCAAACGGTTATAAGGGCGCATTGAGGCATAATACACGCGATCAGTACATTTAATAATAATGCTAAGCGTTTGTATTTGGATGATATTTGCGTTGTTTAACCCCGATAGACACAATGCACGAATTCACTTTCGGAGGGTGTGTCAGAGACGTGCCGCTTTCTCTACGATGGATGGAGACAGATTATCTTTAAAAAAAAGATATAATAGTTTAATGGTCAAAATATCGCCCAACAGATTGTTAGAAACCAATCTAGTTGTATGTTATCTAATAGCTTATCGTATATGTATCGGCGACAATGTATCGACTGCAAATGTGTTTGAAGCCAAGACGTCATTTTCCGAACTAATACGTCATGCTCTGAACGTTCCAATGTTTGATTTGCTGAATTCTGCGGTTCGGTTTGTTTCGAGGTCCAGACGGGTGTCAAGCCCCATGGGTGACTGTGAATGTGATGAAAGCCCAGATATTAGATATTCATTTCAACCCCTAAACGCTATTGAACTTCATCCACGTTTTGGCAACGCTATAATATGTGTCAGTGGAACGTGAAACCACCATGGGTTTGTTAAATACATGCGGTAATATCTTTTAATATGTGTGTGTATTGCCTGAAGTAGAATGGCGAGACGCCTAGACGCGAAATGTCGATGATGGTGTGAATAAGTTATTGCTGACACACCTGTGTTAATGTGTCTCTCGCTGAAACCTTTTCACTCACACACCTACAAAGCACAGAGACTGTTGGAAATGTCCAAATGTTGTAGGATAGCCTTTAAGCATATAGCTAAGTAACTTGTTATGATGGATATATTTAGTGAAATATGGGAATTATGTTATTAAGGCATGTATGTGTGTGATGCATATTGGCATACTGCTATGATAATGAGTGGGATAAGAAGGAAAGAATCATTTGCTTGTGTAATTCAATCATATTCAACAAAGGGACATTTAGAACGATGATGATCAGTGTTCAGTGAGAAAATAAACCAACATTTATTTAGTATTTATTTGTTTTACTTTCACAATGTAAGAGATCATACCTGCAGTTAATAAGATGCTGTGATTTTGTAAAGGTTAGTAATACAAAACAAGTTCTTGAGAAACAACATTACCTCTTATTAAACATTTTCTCTTTGAAATTCATGATGATCGGTGGGATGTTCTTGACGCAGATGTACCATTTGATTAAAAGATTAAAATATATGTTGAAGAAAAACAGTATAAATATGTATATTTTAAAGAAAGATTACTAATATGTCTTGACAGGAGGAAGAGGGTTATTTAAAAAAAAATGTATTTTATGAGGTTTCACAGCTATGTACCTATACTTTTTGTCAAAATTATAAATGTGACATTGTTTTTGGGAATGTTTGGTCTGATATTTGGATTTATTAGGAAACTTATAGAAATATAATTTGATGAGACAGTTTATTTAATGAAAAGTGTGTATTCAGACATAAATCTGACATTGATTCTTGTAGGCAGCAATACATTATTTGCCAGTACCTCAAACCATGCCTTGATGCATGTAGGCAGTTTGATTAGATTCAGGGTTCTGCTAATGAGATATCCACAGCAAAAAAATATTATTAACTCACAAATACACTGTACATCGGAAATATGGCTAACATGAAAAATTTAACTCTCTGAAAATTTAAAATCCAGTATGTCAATTGGGACATCCACAATGAAATATACACTTTTAGTTGTGAAATAATATAGAAAAAAACTAAATCAAGATCATCAATCATCTGATGACAGCTCATTATTGGATTGTGCAATGAGATGCTATGACAACAGTCAAGAAACTCTTTCAGGGTCTTCTAAAATGTGCAAATAGGATCCCATTAAGACATTTAAGACATACACAACAAAATTAGGTATAGGCTACTCAAGTTGTTGAAAAAAAAATATATTTCTGCAGAAAAATGCATGTTAAAAAAATATATAATCAAAAATAAATATATTTATAAATATACATACATTTTTCTTTGTTTTTTTGTGCAAGAGTAAAAATGGGAGATTTAGTAGTGTGGGTTAAATGGGAGATTTAGTAGTGTTTAATGTATTGCTATGCTAATTTAGGAGAGTTTCTGTTATGTAGGGTTTTTTTTGGGGTGGGGGGGGGGGTGGGGGGTTACCATAATGGTGACGAGTGGAGCATGAGGTTGGTTTGAGAACAGATATATGTGGTAATTTTTTTTGCTCTATATTGCCATACTCATTCAGCAATTGTTATGCTATGCTATGTTAATGTTATCATAGCATTGTGTTTTCAAATATCGCTTACCCCACCTTAAAGGAACACGCCGACTTTTTGGGACTTTAGCTTATTCACCGTATGCAAAATCACAAAAATCACTCTGCCCAAGTAGCAGTGCTTCGCCTTCTGAGAATATAGTTCCCAGTGTGTATATGGTTAGAAGATGGCTGTGTCTCATGTGACCTTGTTATTTGTTCACGCTGTGACTATACAAATCACAACATGTATATAGGAAAATGTTGGTGTTATTTTGTCACTTATTGGGAGCAGTATGCTAGCTGGAGCCATTTACCTCCAGTCTTTGTGCTAAGCTAGGTTAGCGGTGGGTGCGTCAAACAGACTTTCACAGAAATGAGAAGGGTATGTATGGACTTATCTAACTCTGGGGGATACGGTGAATAAGCTAAAGTCCCAAAAAGTCGGCATGTTCCTTTAAAGAGAAATTAAAATGTATGAGTACAAAATAAAAATCTGGCAGGTCTGCTTACTTAAACTTTGATTTTCTTAACTTAAAAAAATTATGCAACTGATTACTGATTATTTTGAAGTTTGCTTGAGGGTTTATGCTGCTGAATCAATGCACCATATGATTAGTTATCCATCAATCCATATTATCTATGTATCGCAGTCTCACAGTATGATTATATGTCGGTACATTCTGACTATAAAGACTTTGTAAAAATTCTTTTAGAAAGCTACAAACCAAATGAGATCAGAGATTAAGGGAATCTAATGATATGTTTTGATATAAGCCAATTGAACCCTCATGTGATTTCTTTTAGCAATGACACATTCTCAGATATTCATAGAGGACTCAGAGGACTAAATGATTCAAAGATGTTCCTCTTGTGGTTTTAGTGGGTGAATCATACTCAAAAAGAGGACCAAAGCAGACACTTTGAGGACCAAACGCTTTGGCACTAGACAGAAGTTAGTCATGTCTTACAATGACTTGCACCATGCCCTTTAAATCTGTACCAAAACCATTTGTGAATGAAATCCAGAATGCTTCATGAGTGAATCATGGATTAGTAATGTGTTAATTTGGGCGTGACAAAGAATGAGTACACTACGATTCCAAAGTTTGGGTTTAATACTTTTATTCAGCAAGGAAACATTAAAATGATCAAAAATGACAATAAAGCATTTTATTAAATAAACACAGTTTTTAACTTTCCATTCATCAAAGAATTCTGAAACACAAACAAAAAAAATTCAACATTAATAATGATAAAAAAAATTCTTGAGCAGCAAATCAGCATATTAAAAAGATTTCTAAAGGATGACACTAAATACTGGATTAATGACTTATAATATTACTTTGTACTGCATTTTTAATCAAATAAATGCAGCCTTGGTGAGCTTAAAGAACTTTGTTTAAATACTGTACAGTAAAACTGATTTACCGACCTCAAACCTTTATATGTCCGTGTTCATTTAGAAATTGAATCATAGTCTAGACTTGATATGATGTTTTGGACCTAATAAGTGAAAACCAGGCAGTTCCTGATAATTTTAAGAAAATATAATATGTTTTTAATTATTGAAACTTTATGCTTTAATGTCTTGCACCATCTAAATCAAGATATCACGAGTCATTCATTGTTTTAGAGCTGTTGGCCAACAGTCTAGTAGGACATGGTGGAAAACCACAGGCAGGACGTTCATGGGTCATTCATCTGAATCCCCCCGTGGCGACAGACACATGGTCTTAGAACAGCTGAGAAGCACTGACGTGTTGTAACAGGTGGTGTTTGAAGCAGACCTGGGGTCAGTGCTGCATGCTCGTCGCAGTCTAATTGTTAAAGTCCCCATAAAATCAAAATGGACAATTCTTGTATGGAATATTTCAGTATTTATTACAAATTATTAATATTACGGGGCTGTTGAATGCTTGAATCTGATTGGTTGATGAACATGAAGGTGGTGTGCAATTATTTTCAGGGAAACGCACAGCTAAAGTAGTTCCAGGCAGGTCTTGACCGCATTACAGTTCAATATCACTTCGCCAAATGATTTTAGTCATTTCAAAGGGCCTTACAGACTACAACAGAAAAAGAACCAAAACCCACAACAACCACACTGACCAAGCAAATAAATATAGTAAACAATGGGATAAAAACGACAAATTATTTCCATGTTTTCTGCCACAAAATGAAAGGGTTGGTTCACACAAAAATGAAAATTCTGTCATTACTTACTCACCCTCATTTCGTTCCAAACCCGTAAGACCTTCGTTCGTCTTCGAAACACGAGAACTCCGAGAGGTTTCTGAACCAGCCGTAGGCAGCAACGTCACTGCCACTTTCAAGGCCCAGAAAGGTAGGAAAGTCATCGTTAAAATAGTCCTTTTCTCGTCACTTTATAACATTAAGGTTGAACCACTGTAGTCACATTACAGTGGTTCAACCTTAATGTTATAAAGTGACGAAAATACTTTTTGTGCGCACACTTTATACAACAATTTCTTCTCTTTCACCATCACCGTAAACACAGTGCTAGCTTCAGTATTGGCTGGCTCCTGCGTCAGCATCACACGCATGCGTCGAATTGTTGAATTATGTCGTTATTTTTGTTTTATTTCTGTTTCTTTTGCACGCAAAAAGTATTCTCATTAGGCCCTACTCATTATTATTCTCGTTACAAAAAGTAAGCCTCCGTTACTAGGTCAAAAAATGGCATTTTGGAATTAGCAACAGAGGCTTGGGATTAGATTTATAAGCCCCCCCCCCACACACACACACACACACACACACACACACACACACACAATAATTAAACGGCCCGTTGTCAATTATTCCTCACTTATCTGTGCACATCTTTTTTTTTTATTCATGTATCAATAACTTCCCCTTCCTCTTGCAATGACAGCTCTTCTCTGGTCTGGTGATGTGTTTACTGGCGCGAGGGCGGGACAACCTGTCAATCACATAACATCACAGCAATAGCAAATCACAACCATCCAATCAATTATGTTATAGTATTCTGACATGGAAACTATTAGTATCCTGAAAGCCTCACATTTTTTGTTTAAGTTCATGGAGTGCGAGGAGTGCATTTTATAATTGCTAGATTCAAGACCAAGGCGATTTGGTAATTATGCAGCAAAGTGCTGCTTGCTGTCTCTCATATTTGAGGTTAGGGATTTAAACAAACCCCCAAATTAATTACATTAAATTAGTGAGGTGAACAATTATCATAAAGACTAGAAGATGGGCTCTTTGAGCCAAGAAACAACCAAAACATCCAGAAACCACTTGCGCATATGTGCTAAAATGTTATTTCCATATGTTTATTTGATTTTAATGGCTTCAAAAGTCCACAAGTGTTTAGTGTTAATGTTTGTTCATTTATGTCATGCTAAGCTATCTAATCTGTCATTGATGAAACAGGAAATTGTTTAATATGTGAAATGTTTTGAATTTCAGAATATGGATTATCACTAAGATGCGGTCTCATGTCTGAATACTGTTTAAACAAAGTTACTTGTTGCCTGTTAATTTCACCAGATTTTTTTCAATAGTTTGTCAGATTAGTTTAGTACATGACCAAGGATTTCAGAAATCATTTACAGCATTCCGTGGTCAAGTATATTTGTGTAATAATGACAATTGATAATTGCGTAATAATAATGCTAAATTACATATTTGACCACCTATCTCATATATTTTGTATCACACTGCAGTTTCTTTCTTCTCACAAACAATATTAACTCCAATCAATATGTCCTGGACATTTATTTGTAGTCCTCATCACTTCACACTGGGGTTTCATCGATAACTTCGGACTTTACATGCTTAGACCAACTATTATACAGGTTTAACTGACCATATTTTTAAAATCATAGATTTAAAACAAATGCAGCATACACTGGCGTTCAAAAGTTTGGGGTCTGTATGATTTTAATGTTTGTTTTTAGAAAAAAAGTATTTTATGCTCAACAAAAATACAGTTAAAGCATAAATAGTCAAATAATAATATAATAATAATAATAAAATTGTTTCCTATTTAAATATATTTTAAAATGTAAAATTGGTATAGCAATTTTATTTAAATTTAGTGATTCCAAAGCAGAATTTTGAAAAGCAACATCATTATTTCAGTCTTCAGTTTCACATGAGCCTTCAGAAATCATTTGCATGTGATGATTTGTTGCTCAATTTCTTCGTTATCATCTAGGCTGAAAACAGTTGTGTTGCTTAATATTTTTGTGGAAACTGATACTTTTTTTTTTTAATTCATGAATAGAAAGTTCAAAAGAACAGCATTTATTTGAATTAGAAATCTTTTGTAACATAAATGTCTTTACTGCCTTTACAGACAATTTAATGTCTCCTTGCTGAATAAAAGTATGAATTTCTTTTAGAAAAAAAAAACATTGGCCTCAATGGCGAAGCTCATGGGTGTCTATTGTGAGGTTCAAACTGAGAGTTTTGGATTGTTTTAGGGTAACTGTATGTAAATACATAATGGAGATAGAGTAATTTTTGTATCCAGTATGTCACTGACCCATCTCTTTTCTTTGTTGCGCTGTGAATCACAAGCTTTCAATGGGCAGCAAATGTCTTTTTCCACATGATTTGATCTGATGTGATATTTCCTCTGGAGTCCATAACGAATTTCAAGATTTAGTAGTGTGAGATGCTTTGGAAAATCATTTAATGTGTATGATTTGTTTGAAACTATATTTCACAAGCAGCTTCTTACACACCTTTATTTTGTGGAGCATAAAATAATAAGACTTTTTTTTGTTTTTTGTTTTTTTGGTCCATGCAATGAAAGTCGATGGTGACAAAAACGGTTTGGTTACCAACATTCTTCAAAATATCTTCTTTTGTGTTCTGTAATAAAAAGTCAATAAGGGTTGGACCAACATTAGGGTGATTAAATGATGACAGAATTGTAATTTTTTGTGTGAATTATCCCTTTAAAACTAGTGGTGTCTCTGTTTTTTAATCTTTGTTTAGGCACAAGACAAGAGGAAAGCCCTGGAGGAGACCAAAGCCTACACCACCCAGTCCCTGGCCAGCGTGGCCTATCAGATTAATGCCTTAGCCAACAATGTGCTGCAGCTGTTGGACATCCAGGCTTCACAGCTGCGCAGGATGGAGTCCTCCATCAACCATATCTCTCAGGTCAGCCATGGGCACTGCAACACCAACAAAACACAACTAGGTGTTCCTTACCCAGCATGCTTTGATTCAGTGGTTCTCAACTGGTGGATTGCGAACCCCTCAAAAGACTACTTCTTTTATTGTTGTGAATCCAGAACTTAAACGAAAACTTAATCTTAAACTACAGAGAGTGACAGAAAATACAGTGACAAAATCATGTACATTTTCTTACCGGTATACTGGATTGAACATGGATTCTCTAAGTGGCACTGTTTATATACTGCAAATGTGCAAATAATTAAATCGTCATTTCATTGATTCCTTCATTTGTTCAGTTGTGGAAAAAAATACAATAATAAAATATATAAAAATATATATATATATTGATGACTGGCAAATAAAATAAAATCATTACGTGTTAACCTTCTAGCAGCTTCCTGTTTACATTATTTAGAGATGTGAAAAACTTTTCCACAAAATTTGTAATTTTCAACCCAAATCTTTACCTTGTATTTTTTCAATAACAATAAGCAATGTCAGCACATTATAGTAGTTTTGTAATTAAAATGAACCCTTATGCAGTGTCAAAAACCCTGTAACACCTTTTGTGTTTCCAGTCAAAAATGGTCGGCCTTTTAAAACTTGCTTGTAAATCATTTATCCAAATATTGGTTTCAATCTTTTTGTCAACTTGTTTTCTTTCAATTAGGACAGGTTTTGTATTTAGTTGAAACTGATTGATCATAGGCCTCCATGATCTGAGGATAAATTTCATCTCTGTAAAAAAAAGAAAGCCTTTAATACTCAAAATAGTTTGTTTGTGGACATGAACGTGTGTGTGTGTAGCGAGAGTGTGCATGAACATGATGAACATGCTCCTGAACACTAAATGTTTTTCTTATTTTTGATCTCTCCCGTTTTGTTTTTAGTGGATGGTCAATTTTGACCAATGTAAGCTCAGATCAATGAGGCCTACAATCAGTCAGTTTCAAAAATAAATACAAACCTGTCCTAATTGAAAGAAAAAAAAGTTGACAAAAAGATTGAATCCAATATTTGGTGATAAAATTGCGTAACAAGTGATTTCTTTTTTTGTAGGCCGGTCATTTAAAAAAACTGGTTGAACATTGGTTGAACACACAATTGTTTGGAAGATTTTTTACATTTTATTCAATATTGCCAAAATTACATAATTAATAAATAAGATTGATGTGCATAAGCTCAGATAATCAATCGATCAATCCGTTTAAAAAAGAAATACAAAACCTATGCTACTTAAAAGAAAACAAGTTGACAAAGAGTGAATCCAATATTTGATGATAATATAGAACAATGAGACATTTGTAAGCTATTTTTTGTAGGCCCATAATTTTTGACCGGGAACACCACAAGTGTAACAAGGTGGGGGGAAAAAATCACACATAATTACAAAAATTCTTGGGGAAAAAATGTTTAGGGAAGTAGTTATACGCTGTGTGAGCAAAGTCAGTACATTTTAGTCCAATGCGATAATGTTAACTAGTATTTTCGGGGAAAAAGAAAATCCTTTCTGGGTCATCCTCTATATTTTTCAACGCTTAAACGACTTCATGGAAAATCTTAAACTCACATCTCTTTACCAACCAGCTAGTTTTCAGTTATGACAATTATTCATATCTTAATTGTCATTTTATTGGCATAAAATTAAAATATTTACAATACAACCTTCTGTAAAGCTGCTTTGAAACGATGCGTATTGTGAAAAGCACTATTCAAATTCGACATTACGTTTCTCAATTTACCTGCCATTGAGTGCGGCAAAAAGTTCATCTTGGACCCTTGCTATTGTGTCCCATGCGGAGTCATATTTGCGTGTTGAATTCGAGAGAAGCACCAATGCAAAAATATTCTAAATCTCAAGTTGACCCCACATGCTCTGCTGTTCCTGAGTGCCATCACTTATGTAATATGCATAAATAATAAGATTTACATGGGCTAGACTATGGATTATGCAGATGGTGATTAACTACATTGAATATGTTAGAAATTAAATAATCATAATGCTTGACGTGCCATAATAACTAGAGCCTAGTTTTATTGTAAGCCATGATTTGTAAAGAGCATCTCAGACACTTTTAGTTCTCTTTGTAGACATTTGAACACAATGTCAGAGTGATTTTTTTTTTTCATCCTAAGTGGGGGATGGGGTGTATTTATTGAGGGTAATTAGAAATCGCATTCCCCCATAATGCACTAGAGTAGATTTTCAGAGCCTTAATGGAAACTAGATCTAATGTTTTGCCTTCTACTGAAGTTAAAAGGCTCCTGCAAACTGGTTTGCCACCACTTTTCTCTATGAAGATAGGCAGAAATGGCAGGCAAATTCTGGTTGGATGCCATCATTGGTGCAGGTGATTTGACTGACTTTGAATATTATTACAATTTTTACCATTACTCCAGGCTTCAGTGTCACATGATCCTTCAGAAATCATTCTAATACGTGCTTTAGAAATATTTCTTATCAATGCTGTGCTAATGCGTATGCTCTAAAAGATGTACATAAACATTCTTAGATTTGAATTGACCAATTTAAAATGTACAATATAATTATTTGGACATGTTTTAAAATATAAATGATTTTACTTATGGAGAACTTCAGTGAATCCTCTGTTTTGAGTTATAGGTACTCAATTTTGGTTAATAGATACTACTGTATTGAGGCTACATGAAGGCTATGATTGCTCACAAATATTCTAAAACTTTACCCATTTTCATCCCTCTATTTTTTCTTTTAGACTGTGGACATTCATAAAGAGAAAGTTGCCAGACGAGAGATTGGGATCCTCACCACTAACAAAAACACATCTCGCACCCACAAGATCATCGCCCCGGGCAACATGGAGCGACCCGTGCGCTACATCAGGAAGCCCATAGATTACACCCTGCTGGATGATGTGGGTCACGGTGTTAAAGTAAGTCTTTTTGATTGTCAACATTTTTTGATGTTTGCTATAGCAAGCATCATTATCGCTACTGTTCATACTTGGGTTTAGAGTTTCTGAATAAATAAAAAATCAAGACGTACATCCAGAAGTATTACTGACTTATTAGCCTAGCTGTATTTTCATTTAGAGACCCAAAATATGATTTTTTATATGTATATATAAACCAAGAAAACAAAAAGACCTTAAGAGGACATGATGGACGATACAAATGCTTCTCAGGTAAAAATAGTTTAAGCACACAGAATAGGCCAGATGTCTTAAGAATCCAATGCTTGAATAAAACACTGGATAGTTTACAGTAAAATAAGAGAACATGTGATACTATCATGTTACTGTTTAATTTCACATTTAGTGTAGTTTAAATAGTCTAGAGAACAAGGACTGGATAGGTATTTATATAACTTTACCTTGATGAAATGCATGAATATGCCCCCCCCAAAAAAACCCTCATCTGATTGCTCTAGATATTAGTATTCAAAGTACTAATAAAGAAATTGATCCTTAGTCGTCGAGTGTGTGTGTGTGTGTGTGTGTGTGTGTGTGTGTGTGTGTGTGTGTGTGTGTGTGTGTGTGTGTGTGTGTGTGTGTGTGTGTGTGTGTGTGTGTGTGTGTGTGTGTGTGTGTGTGTGTGTGTGTGTGTGTGTGTGTGTGTGTGTGTGTGTGTGTGTGTGTGTTTGTTTGTAGACCCTCTCTGGTTTCCTTCACTATATTCGTGTTATTAAATTATTCATGTCCATCAGTGTCAGCTCTGAGCTGTTATAATGACATCAGTTTGCTCTCTGAACCCTCGTACCAATGTTATCACATTAGATTGTCGCTATCTGAACTGAGAAGTAATTATGAAAGATGTCTTTGCATTTTTATGTTGACCTTTATGTGTTTTTAATGGCTTTTATGGGATGATGCCATGTTTGGTCTGGATGGTGTGTTGTTATGACACAATGTCAACATTATTCACCACTAGTTGTTCAGCCTTTTCATTCCCGATATATAACTGAGCCAGATCTTGAAGCCATGTGCCAGCAGCTCACCCCAAGACCTGTTTTAAATGCTTCATTAGTTTGGTGCTGATGTGCGCTGGCCTTTTCCCCCCTCGGCTGTGTAAATGCCCCGCAGGCTGCCCTCATACTGGCTCTGTAATTAGGACGCTTAACTCCTCAAATGTTGCTCTGTGTGTGTCAGTCAACCCTGACTGACATGCCCAGAGGACATACGTCTCTCCTCAGTCGTCAGTCAGAACTTTATTATTGCGATTATCATAATTGGTGGATGTCGAATTGTCACAATGCCAAAATTCCAATACGAGTATACCAGTAAATTTTTACAGTTATCAATATAAAGTTCATTATTAAAGGAATACTCTACCGTTTTTTTCATATTAAACTATGTTATTCCCTTAAATAAGATGAGTTGATACATACCTCTCTCGTCTCAGTGCGTGCACTCAATCGCTCTGGCACGCGGCGACACTTTGATAGCACTTAGCTTAGCCCAGTTCATTCATTAGGATCCAAACAGAGATGAAGTTAGAAGCGACCAAACACCTCCACGTTTTCCCTATTTAAAAACAATTACACGAGTAGTTACACGACCAAGTATGGTGACACAAAATAAAACGTGCCGCTTTTCTAAGCGGGTAAAAAGGATAACTATAATGTATGGCGGAATAGCACTTGGGAGCACTTCGACTCTGCGCAGTAAAAAGTCACGTTGGTTCTAATGACAGAAGTGAGGGGGAGAGGGGGAGAGGATTTTTCAGGAGTGATGATATTACTGCGCCGAGTCGAAGTGCTCCCAAGTGCTATTCCGCCATACATTATAGTTATCCTTTTTACCCGCTTAGAAAAGCGCCACGTTTTATTTTGTGTCACCATACTTGGTCGTATAACTACTCGTATAACTGTATTTAAATCGGGAAAACGTTGATGTGTTTGGTCGCTTCTAACTTCATCTCTGTTTGGATCCTAATGAATGAACTGGGCTTAGCTAAGTGCTATCAAAGTGTCGCCGCGTGCCAAAGCGATTGAGTGCACGCACTGATACGAGAGGATATGTATCAACTCATCTTAGTTAAAGGAGAACTCCGGTCAGTTTTAACATTGAGCTCATTTTTTTGTACAGTTGGAGTGCTGTCAGTACAGAGAACAACGACAAAAATCGGTGTTGCCTACACCGTGTTATTCTATTTTTAAAATTTGCACCCTGTTGACTTCAATGGGGCAAGTACTAAACCTGCTTTTAGCCTCTTAACATCCTTGATGTGTCATTACAAGTGCACAGAAAATGTGAGTGATTCCTTCAGAGTGATCATGGGGGAATCTGACTGCAGTAGATGTGAAAGATATGAATAAAAATTATGTTATTTAAGCCAGCGCAAATACCTGTGTTTACATCCTGTTTTCGGTTGAAGTCCAAAGTAGTTGATTGCCGAGTTCACGCGCATAGGTTTAGTTACCTATGATCACGCGCGTGAACTCGGCAATCAACTACTTTGGACTTCAACCGAAAACAGGATGTAAACACAGGTATTTGCGCTGGCTTAAATAACATCATTTTTATACATATCTTTCACATCTACTGCAGTCAGATTCACTCGTGTTCACTCAGAAGGAATCACTCACATTTTCGGTGCACTTGTAATGACACATCAAGGATGTTAAGAGGCTAAAAGCAGGTTTAGTACTTGCCCCATTGAAGTCAACAGGGTGCAAATTTTAAAAATAGAATAACTCGGTGTAGGCAACACCGATTTTTGTCGTTGTTCTCTGTATTGACAGCACTCCAAATGTACAAAAAAATGAGCTCAATGTTAAAATTGACCGGAGTTCTCCTTTAAGGGAATAACATAGTTTAATATGAAAAAACGGTGGAGTGTTCCTTTAAGACAAACAGGGTCACAGAGTGCTGATGTGCGTCAGAGTCGCCAACGTTGGTTCCATAGCTTTCACTGCACAAAAACTGTGCGGCGGGAGCTTCATGGAATGGGTTTCCATGGCCGAGCAGTTGAATGCTAGCCTCACATCACCAACTACAATGCCAAGCGCTGGATGGACTGGCATAAAGCACGCCATCACTGGACTCTGTGTGGAGTGACGAATTAAAGGAACGTTACCTGTCCGACTGGACTGTTTTTCAGGGGTTGGGCTTCCAGTGAAGGGAAATCTTAAAACTTCAGCATATCAAGACATTTTGGACGATGCAATGCTTCCAACTTTATGGGAACAGTTTGAGAAAGGCCCTTTTCTATTCCAGCATGACTGTATCCCAAATAAAGGTCCATAAAGACATGGTTGGATGAGTTTGGTGAGGAAGAACTTGCATGGCCTGCACAGAGTCCTGACCTCACCCCCATCGAACACCTTTGGGATGAACTGGAACGGAGATTACGAGCCAGGCCTTGTCGTCTAACATCAGTGTCTGACTGCACAAATGCTCTACTGGATGAATGGGCAAAAATTCTCACAGAAACACTGGCTCTTGTGGAAAGCCTTCCCAGAAGAGTGGAAAATGTTTTTTTATGTTAATAAAGATTATTTAATGTCATGACATAGTAACTCATATTAGCCTAGCTAGATGAATGGATTTAAAAAAAAAAAACTGCAAGCTAACAAGTATTTGAGGCAGTTTGTAGTAAAGATGGTTTACATAGTTGTTGTACAGCTATGATTATGGGTGTGAGCTTTTAAAATTTATAATTCTTATTAAATTAAATCCACATGTGAGCTATTTACTGACCAAATGCTTGAAATTGTCACATCGCTAGAAAAGACATTATGCATAATTTTGCTTATTAGCCTGATTAGATTGTAATTATGACTGACATTTATGTGATTATAATTGTTTTGTGTAAGCAGCTTTGACTTTTCTGCTTTGTCTCTAGATTCTTATCAGTCAAATTAGATCAGTATCTTTTTGTTCTTTATTCAAAGGTCTTTTGTTTCGCTTCTCCTCTCTCCCTTTTTCATTAAGTTTAAGTAATTAAATAACATTAATTATCTTCTCTCTTCCTCAATGCTTTCACTTAGTGGCTTAAAGCAAAGGTAAGCACACAACCCACAATGCTTTCTGGGTCCCATGTCACGACCATCTTTGCCTTGGTTCTTTATAATGTTGTGTAATGCACATTATAGTTAATTTCCATAATCTGTTATGAGAATATACATATTGTAGCTTATTGAGTACGCATTTTGAGTAATCGGATATGAACATGACTGTGAAAGTTGTCTTAATGTTGTTTTCCCTGTCAAATGTTTTCAGCAAGGGAATAACCCGCCAGCTCGGGCAGGTGGAGGAACGTTATCCAGGACCAACCCTCCCACACAGAAGCCCCCAAGCCCCCCCATGGCAGGTAGAGGTACGCTGGGGTAAGTCATATTTCACTTATGTTTTAAAATATGTTGTGCTGTCTCCTGTGAGTTTAGTCAATTATTGCCACCGTTAAGGGTCTGGCACCTAATAACACAATGCTTTTTTTCGCATGTAGTTTGCATCTTTATTAACAAATGTGTTTGTGTTTCTCAGACGAAACACACCGTATAAGACCCTTGAGCCAGTCAAGCCTCCTGTGGTGCCTAATGACTACATGACTAGTCCAGCGCGCCTGGGAAGCCAGAACAGCCCGGGACGCACAGCCTCACTCAATCAGAGACCCAGAACGCACAGGTACAGCTCACATATGGATACACAAGACAATGCAGGCCTTCTAAAGCCCGGGACACACCAAGCCGACGTCAAAGAACTGGCGGCGGTGAAAGCTGACTCTGTTGTCGCCTCTTGTCGGCTGCGTCTCGACCAGAAAGCTGCACTTGAACACACCAAAATGACTAAAGCAATTGTCAACTAGCATGTGCGTTTTGCGCCTGCGTGTGTTAATATCTGTCTATATCAGCAGGTATCAATAGTCTATTTTCATCATTCAAAAAGGGAAACCGAATCTAGGACTGCAGATGTACAAACCGTAAACAAAGCAGCGCTTGCTTACCATTTTGAACATGAATCACACTGATCACTTTCTTCATTCCAGTCGGCTCTTGTTATTATGAAAATATTCACGTATTCGAATGCTCGGGTAAGATGATGTAAAATTATAGCAGCCTTCTGTCTGTGCCGTCCTGACTTCTTCGCTTGCTTTCATCACTTTGGCTTTTATTCTCGGTCACTGACTCATTCACTAAGCTGAGCCCCGACGTCATTTCAGCATGCTGAATCGGCCAAAAAAAAAATGACGTCCGACTAGAGCCAATGGTGCGGAACACACAGAAAAAACGAAGCTGACCGACACTCAAAAACGGCCAACCTTCATCTTTGTGTGTCCTGCCTTAATGGTATGAGACACTGTGCTGGAAGAAATAATGCTTTTATTCCGCAAGGATGCATTGAATTGGTCAAAAGTGACAGTAAAGACATTTATAATGTTACGAAAGATTTCTATTTCAAATAAATGCTATTCTTTTGAACTTTCTAATCATCAAAGAGTCCTGAAAAAAGTATCACGGTTTCCACAAAAATATTAAGCAGCACAACTGTTTTCAACATTGATAATAATAAGAAATGTTTCTTGAGCAGAAAATCAGCATATTAGTTTTATCTTACTGGCCCCAAACTGAACAATGAATGCTGGGTTTCATGGTGATATATTAAAGTTGTAAGATAAAAGCCGCTATTACAAGAAATAAAGTCTCAGTTGTGAGATAAAGTAACATTGTGAGATATAAAATCACAATTATGAGAATATATATATATATTTCTATATGTTTCTAACCTTTAAAAATTACTTTTGTTAGTGTAACATCTCTAAGCTCTCTGATAATGTTGATAGGCGATATCAGTTTAGGACCCATGGACCAGATGTTTGAAAGAAGACCCGGAGTCAGAATTATAATAAATTGAAGAAAAGTTTTACTGAAGATAGTTTGCAATTTCATCAGCAGAAGTTCAGCTTCAAGACTCACACAGGAGTTCGTAGGATGCCCCGCTTACAGTTACAGGAGATCACAACAGTTATACCCTTCACCAAGGTCTAAGCTACGTCCTTGCTTCAGGTTGCAGTTTCTGATTGGCTAAGAACACACATAGTCTAAGCAAATTTCCACACATGGATAGATAGGAGAGTATGTTGCCATAAGTCAAGATAGTTGTCGCATGATTCCTAGATTAAGGTCTGCGGTGACCTCGGAGGTCGGGGAAAGGCGTCTTCGGGTCTGTTGTTACATGCTGAAGTATCCTATAGCTCCTATATAAGACTTGCACAGAACATCCAACGCACACACAAAAGCACTAGGGAATCACAGTTTCCTCAAGGCTGAAGAGGGCCTGAGCTAACTATCATCAGGACAAACTACCAAAACATAATAATACATTCCCTCCTCAGGAAGAAGTACAGATAATATTCACTTTAGTTTCTAGAGAAATACACATGAAAGAGGTACAATTCTGTAAATCAGGTGAAGTCACGTCTAGTCGGACCCCTGTAACCTTAACTCGTCTGCTAGAACCAGATATATGGACAACACATGTTGAGGGTCACATCAGAATGTACCTAAAAGCAGCTGGTTTACACTCACAGCAAACATATGATTAAAAGTATATCTGAATCACTCATTTAATATAGAAATGATTTATGTAGAAATGCTTATCCTTGATTATTAATCACATTGAAGCAGCAGTGGATTCCAATCCACCCCCTTCAATGTCTATCTTTATTTCCTTTTCCTCTTGCAAAAAAGTGAATTTATGGCATTCATTAGACTTTTTGTTTATTCTATGGCACTGTTTAAATATACAAGTATAAAGAATCTGTAAGTCTTCTTCTCTTTCTCATAAACTTGATTCTCCACTGTCATTGCTTTCCCAGTGGGCTTGTTACTAATGAAAGCTGAAGGTGAATAAGGTTAGAAATAACAGTAAACTGTTTCTTAACCTTTGGTTTATCACATTTATTTTCCAAATTCAAGTTACAAAAGCTCTTGATGGTGTCATAAATGACTTGTTTGATAGGCTCAGTAAAAGATGCCACTTTGGGAATTTATGATGATGCATGCTTGTTGCTTTGATAGCTCTTTGTAACCCTATTGTCTGTGTGTCTCAGTGGCAGTAGTGGGGGCAGCGGCGGTCGGGAAAACAGCAGTAATAGTATGGGAATCCCTCTGGCTGTGCCAACACCCTCCCCTCCCAGTATGGCACCAGGTGACAGTTCACATTTTTCACATATTATATTATTTTATAGGGCTGGGTTGAAAATACTGATTTCTCGATTTTATTCAATTCTCATTTTGATGAGCTGTTCTTAAAATCCCAGAATCTTTTAGTCTAAGGTGTTTTCAGTTGATGCATGAACAAAGCGTTACAAAACATTATTTGTAGCGTGCCTTCCATAAATCGCAATAAGCTTTGCACTTTGTTACTTTTGATATGAAACAAAGTCTCAGCTTTAAAATTCGATGAACAGTAAATACATTTTTGCCGCTCTTTAATGTGGCTTGAAAGATCGCTTTTAACCACTCAAACGAAGCAGGAACTGATCGTCTCTTCCTCTTTACTACTAGTTATAGCACAAAATGAACATCACAAGGAATGTTGAAAGATACAGTACAATTTACTGAAATGTATCATGTCTCATGTAATCACTCAGTGTTTCAAGAAATGCATCAGTAAAACAAATTTTGTAAATAATGTCATGTAACATAGCCATTCAATGTCTATTGCTTAATATCATTTTTATTATTCATTCATTATATTTATACTTAACATGCCTTCATTATTTAATGTATGTTTTAATATATCCATCATAAAAGCCATTTTTATGAGTTTTTTTTTATGAAAAATGAATTTGAATAGAAATATGATATAATTAAAAAGTTATCAAAACTGCTTATGTGCAATTTAAATATTGGTTTACAAATCAAATGTTCATTTTAACCTTTAAAGTCAGCATGAATTAGAACTTGCAACAGACATTATTTCCTTATTATGATGTATATCTGTGTAAAACTGCTTTGTGAACAAGAAAAAATGTAGGGCGGGACTTGATTTTGTCCATGGGGAATTGATTGGATGGTTGAGGTTTGCTATTGCTGTGATGTCATGTAAGTGACAGGTTGTCCCGCCCTCGTGCCAGTAAGGAGGGGAAGTTATTTTAATTACAGTATTCCATAAACAAATAAGAATTGTCAGTTTTGACTGTATGGTTTACAGTATTAGTTGAGAGAGATGTACTGTACCTGATTTATATACAAATTAATCAATATCAAATATAATTAAATTGAGAGTGGAATTGAACCAAATCACAAGCTGATTAATCAAAATTGAATCAATACCCAGCCCTATTATTTTGGCCATTCCACCCAGCTCCTAACGGAGTGATCTGTTTTGCATTGGATTTATCTTCTGTGACTCTGGACAGTTCCCTGTTTATCTTCTTTCCCTGTAGTTCCTCAAGGTCCAGGTTTGGGCCCAATCCCGATGTCTCAGTTCGGAACAATCTCCCGACAGATCTCCAGACACAATTCCTCCACCACTTCTTCCTCCGCCTCTATGGTGTCAGCCACCGGCACCTACCGGCGCGCCCCTGCTAGCTCCTCCCAGTTCTCTGTGCCTCAACCCCACCTGAACGGGGGTCCCACGTACCCCCAGAACACAAGTGAGTTCAGTTCTACTCTAGGGACTGCTAGTGGCCCCAAAAGTGTTTTGGCTCTTAATTTGCACTTTAATTTAAATGCCTGTAAGCCATTACGTTAGAAAACAAACACCAAGCTCAAGTGTGTAATTTCTTCACCACTAGCAGCACCAAACACTTTTAGTTAATAAATGAGGTTATTAGCAGACCTAGTAACCAATGCTTTTCTGCTATTCATCTCTTCATGTCACAATAACTGCTTTGACCTTCTGTCTGTTTATCTGCCTGTGTGTAACTCTTTGGGCTTGTTTTTGCCTGTTATCCTCTTTCTGTCTGGCTGGATATGTATGAATGTGTGTGTATCTGCGCTCCGTGTGTCTCCAGTGTCTGTCGCTCCACCGCCTCCTCCCATGGTGCAGCTGACGCCCCAGATTCCCCTCACTGGCTTTGTGGCCAGAGTTCAGGAGAACAGTGAGTAACGCTCACATTAGCATAGTGCTTTGATCTTCACATGTGGTCTCTGTTCAGTTGCAGTCTGCCATGTATGAATTATTCTCTCTACCCAAAATGTAATGTTTATTAAATATTTGTATGTATTAACATATGGGTATATTAATAGTAATAACATTTTGTGATATGGTGTTTTATTTTGGAAGTTGACTTATTCTATATAACTATTACTTATATGTAGGGCCAATGTCACACTATTAAAATGCAAAAATACATTTTATACAAACAGTGGCTTTAATACACGTCTTCTGTGATTAAGCATGATTTTAATTTCTTAATTAAAAATTAATGTTGATCTTTATTTGGCAAAAATGAAAAACAATTCAGAGTGGTACAACAGTTCTAATTTCATAATGAAGAATCAATTTAAATTAATTTTAATTGAAAGTTATTAAATATATGACATTTTTAAAAAAGTTTGAGATTATTTGCATCTCTTATTATTATTTCTTAGAAGAAGCAGTAAAGCAATTTTGTTAAAATATTATAAAAAATTTAAAAACGTTTCTTGGCATTTCGTTGTACCTGAGAATTATTTGATTGCATTGATTATTTGTTTAAATGGGTCCTATTATGCTTTTCACTTTTTCAACTTTAGTTAGTGTGTAATATTGCTGTTTGAGCATAAAAAGATCTGCAAGGTTACAAAGCTCAAAGTCCACTTCAAAGGGAGATGTTTTATTTTAACAGAATCCACTTTTCAAAAACTACAACACGATTTTTCCGGGCTTTATGAAGTCATAATGTTCCTCATTTATATAATCCCCGCCCACGGAATATGCAGAAAAGTGGATGAGCTGCTGCTGTGTCAAAGAGACACTGTTTTTTCCACAACTTATTTGTTTGACCTTCCTTAAGCTGAGGAACTTAGAATGAGTCAAATTTATTTTAAATACTGTTCCTGCACATTATAATCCCAATGTTTATCTGTGATCTGCACATTTTACAAAGAACAGCTTCCAGAACCACGATGCAGGCTTGCGTTTTCTATTAACAGTTCTAATTATTAGTTTTATGTTGTTGCTACGTTCGCCTGCTAGCCAACATTGATACATGTTGATACAGTGTTGTTTACTGTAGCTTTTGTAAGCTCTTGCTTTTGTAAGACTGTTTACCGCCCCTTGGGAAAATTAAACATGGTTTTGTGATCGATTACTGTTTGTATTAACATAGTTTTCCGACAAATATCATGATTACCACTCTGAAACGTCCTGTGAAATCCTTGCTTGCAAAGTCCGTGCATGAAATCCATTCTGGATGCTCCTCTTGTTTGTTAACATTGTCAGGGTCTGAATCGGGTTTGAAATTGCCGCCATCCTTTATATTTACACTAGAGAAGAACTTGCCATTATGAAGGGGCGGGACATTTCCCGAACACACGCTAAGCGCTGCCAATCACAACACACTGGGCCAGCTAACCAATCACAGCACATTTCGTATTACGGAAGTAGGTGCTTCATCGAAACCGGAACCAAACAACGCTTTCGGGACAGACTGGGGAGAGCAGAGCTGTGAAAAATAATGTGTTTTTTGAACAATCAAGCACGAAAGCATCTAGTACACCCCCAAAACAAAATGAAGACTTTGTTAAAGGGCATAATAGGACCTCTTTAATGCATACTGTGCCATTTTTAATAAAGTTTTTCTAAATTAGGTTTCTGTCTTTAAAACGAGATTTGGTCATAGATGATCAGTGAGGTTTTCCTCCCTTCTTTGTCCTCCAGTAACAGACAGCCCGTCTCCTCCCCCTCCTCCTCTACCTGAGGACACGCTCATGTTTGAGGAAGCAGCCCCGCCCCCTCCACCTCCACCTGTGGATTATGAAGAAGAAGATGCAGCTCTGGTGCACTACAATGACCCTTATGCTGATGGAGACCCCCACTGGGCCCCAAAATCCTATTTAGAAAAGGGTGAGTGAGCGCCCTTAATACAATAATACAAAGATACAACAATACAACTTATTTTAATTCATTTTTGTTTCTTTTTAATGTAAGAGTTTTGATTTGAGAATGCCTTTTCCAATTGAGACTGTAATCAGGATGCAGATAGATAGATAGATAAATAGATAGATAGACAGACAGACAGACAGACATATGGATGGATGGATGGATAGATAGTTGGCCAGATTGAAAGACAGATGGATAGATAGATAGATTGATTGATTTTTTTTTTTATCTGAAAGGGACAGTGTACATTATTCAACATTCAGATAAATGTAAATATACATAAGTTATAATGCTGTAAACTATACAGGGAGTATAATATTAAAGGTTAAAATTAAATGATTTGTAGGCTACCTACATTTAAATACGTTTTTTTAATAATGTTATAATAATACATTTTGAATGACATAATTGTTTCTACTCGTTTTTAGTTTTGAAAAACATGAAGTATATATTCAAACATATTAAATATTGAAGAACAGGTAAAAATACAATGCAAATGTAATCTAGTGCATATATTTATCAAAATGCTCCTCTCTAGAGTTATTTTTTTTTAGCTAACTATCGAGTTTATGGTCATTGATTGGCTTTTCTGAGGTAAATGTGACGTTACGTGACATTGTTCACAAGATGTTTTATTGACACCTTTCCACAGTCGAAACACTGATTGAGGGATTACATAAGACATGATTAATTCAGGAAGTTATATTGTATCTTTCAACATTCCTTCTGATGTTCTTTCATGATTATTTGCTGCTGTAACTAGTAGTAAAGAGGAAGAGATGATCGTGTCACGCGCGCTCCGTGCTGCCGCTTCGCTTGAACTGAGGCGCTACAGCACATTAAAGAGCGCCAAAACGGTATTTATTGTTTGAATTTCGTAATAAAATTGACAGAATTTGAAAGCTGAGACTTTGTTTCATATCAGAAGTAACAAAGCACAAAGCTTATTGCGATTTATTGGATGGGAGGCGCTACAAAGCTTTGTTCATTCATCAACTGAAAACACCATAGACTGAAAGATCCATTCTTGGGATTTATGAATCGATATCGGTTCTTCAAAACGAGAATCGATTAAAATCGAGAAATTTCATTTTTTTTACCCAGACCTGAAAGATAGATTGACAGACAGACGGATAGATAGACAAACAGATCGAAAGACAGATTGAAAGGATGGATGGACAGACAGACAGACAAAGTTTAATGGATAGATAGACAGACAGACAGATAGACACAGATAGATAGACAGACAGACAGACAGACGGATGGATGGATAGATGGATAGACAGACAGACAGATATATAGATAGATAGATAGATAGATAGACAGACAGACGGATGGATAGATAGACAGACAGACAGACAGAGAGATAGACAGGCAGACACAGATAGATAGATAGACAGACAGACAGATGGATAGACAGAAATATTAATGGATAGATTGACAGTCAGACAGATAGATAGACAGACATGGATGGATGGATGGATGGATGGATGGATAAACTGACTGATGGATGGACAGAGACTGATAGATAGATAGATGTATGGATGGACAGACAGACAGAGACTTTCTAATCCATGTCATACTAACTCTACTCTTCTTTCAGTGGTGGCCATCTATGACTACTCAAAGGACAAAGATGATGAGCTGTCCTTCATGGAGGGCGCCATCATCTACATCATCAAGAAAAACGATGATGGCTGGTTCGAGGGAGTGTGTAACGGTGTGACCGGACTGTTTCCTGGCAACTACGTTGAATCCATCATGCACTACGCTGACTAATGCTAAATCCCAGAGACATCATGCAATGCAGCCAATCAGTTACAAACATTGCAAAGTGCATTAGAAAATGACTGAATGTTTGTTTTTGTCCAATCACAAATGTATCAAGGCATCTACAATGCTCACTGTTTGAGGAGACAGGGCTCGTATTGCCTCTACAAAGAATATGAAAAGAAACAAACAAGTCTCACTACTTTTTGGTTAGGTTGCCTCATACATTTTGTACATATATTAAAGCGAGACGTTGCCTGTAGGCTGTTGCTAGTGTTTGTTTTTGTGCGTGTTTTGTCATTGTACTGAGATCTGTATTTGCCAAGTGTCAGCTAGGGCTAGTTAGTTTTTTTCCCCCTAAAACCTGTCTCTTTCTCTTTTTTTTTTTTTTTTTTTTTTACTAAACTGTCAAGCTCTTCCTTTACAGGAGGAAGACATTTTGAATGTCATTTCTGGAATATTATTATGCCTGGAAAACAATCAGGCAAAAAAATATAAAAATGACAATTACGTTTTTACCTACATTTCACCTTAAAGATTTGCTAATATTTTCTATAATTTTACCTCATGACTGTAAGGGAAAAGACAGATGCAGTAAAATGCAGAGATTCTTCTGCATATCAAACAAAACTTCATATGAACATGTCCACGTTACATATTTCACCCCAAGATTAAAAAAAGTATATTTCTCCTATACAATTATGCCTATTTTTAAGATTTTTTTTTTTATGACAAGTAAGCACATTTTCCCCAAATTATTATTACCGTAATGCAAAAAAATTAATAATTCTCATTACTGTAATCTGAACATATATATAAATTTAAATCATTTTTATACATTCTGGTAATATTTCTTATACTGCCAATAATTTATGCTGATTTAAATATAAAATACATTACAGCAATGATAATCACTATTGCGTGTAATGGGAATTATTTAAATGTAAAACTCAAAAGTAAACTATTAAATGCAGAAAATCTTAGTGGTCCTATAGGCTTTGTTTCCTTTATGCAAAATATATATTTTTTTCTTTTGTGACCTGGACATGTTTTCATGAGATTCACCCATATACTGTGAGTTTAAACTGTGCCAAGCTGGTCTTTGATAGTGTTTTCTGTTTTAAACTGCTGAAGTATTGTGAACTTGATTATGTTGCACTGACCGGGCGACACTGGCTCACTAGCTGAACGAGTCTCATTGCCCACAGATAAAAATTTGTTACATGAAGTAGCAGAAATCAGTTTCGTCGTTGTATATATTATGTAGAGGGACCATGCAAAGCTGAATTTGTGTCTTTCTATTTAGACCAGTTCAGAAGTTTTGCTGAATTTAGGCGAAAAAACATAGATTTCATTGAAAAAAATATCAAGTTTAGTGTATAGTACTGACGAATGTGAGCTCATAACTGTTAGCATGGCACAAACATCAAGGTGATTCTGGTTTCTGGTTTTTAGAAGCGTCTCAAACTACTGTTGAAGGCGAGCGATGTTTTAATTTATTGAATCCAATGAAATATCTGTGAGAATGTAACTCGCATAGAGCTGTCTGAACAATGACCACTTAATGTTAAGCATTGCAAGGCCTTGTCATAAGATGTGCAAGTGATCTGTAATTTAAATGTTCCTTTGCAGAATATCTGCAAACAATATAATCTCTATTATCGTTTTGTATATAGTCTGTTTTTCTTTTTATGTACAATCTCTTTTTATAATAAAGCACCCTCCTGTGCAAAACATTGTGTTAGATGTGTTCAGGTGCTGGATGACAAAAGTAGGCCTACTGATTTGATGATTTTTCATTTTTAACATGAAGACATAACAATAACACATTTTAAGCACCAGTCCATGACAGAACTCAGTCAGGGGTCAGGAAGAGAATCTATTCATCTTTGTGGACAGCAGAGGGTGATGTAGGTCTGAAAAAGAAAATACATTTCTATCACGTCTGCATTCGAAATCCCATATTTCTATATAGTAGGCAAACAACAGTGAAAAAGAAGCATGTTCGAATCGTAATTCGAATTCACAGTGCTCATAAAAGAGAAGACGAAAAGAACCCGAATGACCTACTACTTCCGGTGAGATTCTGAAGCGTGCATGTGATGGACACTTTACTATCCCATGAGGCCACGGGAGAGTATTTATGAATGGTAGTGAAGCAACGCAACTAATGCTGGTCACATGTAGGGTTGCCAACCGTTCCGTATAATACGGAATCGTTCCGTATTTGACACATAAAAGTCTTGTTCCGTATTGAACTGATACGGAACGCACTTTGTTCCGTATTTTTGAGAATCAGTTCAGTGCAGTGAAAAAAACCCCCGACGGTGCGGTAGATAGGCTACTAATTTCTCACCCGGATTGTCTATGATCAGCGTAGCGTTTTTAACATCTTGGAACATCATCAGAGAATGCCCTTTTAATTGGTCGTTTCAGTCATTGTGAGTCACGTATCGTAGCAACGATGACGACAAGTGACAACAGCGGGAAATGTAAAAAATGACTTCCTCCGAGCAGCCGGCGAAAAAGAAAAGAGCACAAAAATATAGAATTAAATGGGAAAATGACTACCCGTGGCTGGAATGCGTGAGGGACAATGAATACACGGCCGAGCGATGTCACGGTTCCTTGTCCGGTCCGTGTAACGCTTCACAATTCAGTTTTCAGACCATACAATGCAAATGCAAAAATGAAAAATTGAAACCAGACATTAATTTTTCTTGTTTTTCCAGTTACATTATCAATGGATATTTGCATTTTTCTCCCCTTTTTCAATTTTACTTTTGCTAAATTGTGACTTCAGAAACAAACATTCGAATAAATGAAATCTAACCGATTTTCTATTTTTCCATTTTTCGTCTTGTAATTTGTGCCGTGGGCGGTACCATTAGCACGGGGGTGTGGCCGTGGACTAACTTTACTATCATTTCATTGATGTAACTGCTTTATTTACACTGCATGCACGTTTGAGGAGAAGTTTAAAAGACGGAACACAGGACGACATTTTTCACCCAAAGTGCCATCATTTTTATTATTAATAGTCTGTGCTAAATTATAAGGCAGTCTCGGACCGGCCATCGTGAGCAGCCGGGAAAAGTGAAATCCCAGTGGCCTGGGTATGATTTGGCACATTGCCCTTGTTTGTATTTACCTATCCATTTTTACTTTATTTTACTAATATATAGCTATCCTTGTTGTTGTTCATTTTACATGGTAGGCCTACAGTAGCCTAGGCAGCCACAACCATGAGATCCAGACAGTTCATTTTCAGTGCAGCAGAACGGGGGTGGCTCGCGAGATCCTTCGCGGGAATCTAGAATAACGATAAAAGTTATAGCCTACTAAGCAAAAATATAGAAAAAAATAACCATACCCCCCCCCCCCCTCTCGTTTGTAGGCTAATACAATATTTAATGTCTATAGTACTGATTCATTATCGAATGGCGAATTTAATGTGCTCGAATAAATAAATAAAAAACAAGCTGGGCAATGTGCCAAACGTAGCAAGATATTTCTGTTTATTTATTGAAAATAAATAAATATTATTGCTCTTGATTTGCAGCATAGTTAGCTATAGCCTATCGCCTCATATCCCAGCGAACTGCTTCTATTGTAATGAAAGTTCTACAACTGTGCTAGATTTAAGGGCATTTTACGGGAACGAGAAGCACAGAAACTCGAAGCGGATGCCGTGGTAACGAACAATGCCCGCTATAGTGAAAACATCTGCATCTTTATTGTATTGTAGGCTAGGCGAGAAACGAGAGCTAAAAACCTAACAAAAAAAAAAAAAAAAGAAGAAGCTTTTTTCCTATATTTTCGCTTGGTAGTATTTTTATTAATAAGGTCAATACAAAACAGGTAGGGCAATGTGCCAAATCATATCCAGGCCACCGGGATTTCACTTTTGCCGGCTGCTCCCGATGGCCGGTCCGAGACTGCCTTATAATTTAGCACACGTAGACTATTAGCCTAATAATAAAAGTTATGGCACTTTGGGTGAAAAATATTGTCCTGTGTTCCATCTTTTAAACTTTTAAACTCCTCAAACGTGCATGCAGTGTAAATAAAGCAGTTACATCAATGAAATGATAGTAAAGTTAGTCCACGGCCACACCCCCGTGCTAATGGTACCGCCCACGGCGCAAATTACAAGACGAAAAATGGAAAAATAGAAAATCGGTTAGATTTCATTTATTCAAATGTTTGTTTCTGAAGTCACAATTTAGCAAAAGTAAAATTCAAAAAAGGGGAGAAAAAGGCGAATATCCATTGATAATGTAACTGGAAAACCAACAAAAAAGAATGTTTGGTTTCAATTTTTCATTTTTGCATTTGCATTGTATGGTCTGAAAACTGAATTGTGAAGCGTTACACGGACCCGTGTCCGTCAGACGTCTCCAGCTGATATGGTAGGCTATGTAATTTTAAAACTCAAATTAGTTCATAAGAAAGTGATTATATTAAAAGAGATAGTACAGGTTTAGCCTAACATTGAAATCAAAAAAGTACACATGGAAAAAATAGCTGCACAATGTGCTTAGTCTGGAGGTTTATTTATTTCTGTGAGATTTTCCATTTGCATACAGGTGTTGTATTGCTTGAATGCAGTATTTGAGTGCAATATTTTAGATTTTCTTTATTAGCTTTTTTATTTGTGTTTTTATATTATTGTTTTGCACTGGAAAGAAAGTTAACTATAATGGAAGTATAATTATATAAATATATTTGCACTACACCTCCTTAAATGTTGTCTAATTAAATTAAAAATATATTTTTTTGCACTGGAAAGAACATTCTAGAAGTCAAATTCTATTGAATAAGTTTGCACAAGGCTACAGAAGTTTTGAATGTTAGATGTTGTATTTGTTTAAGTTAAAAATAACTTTAAGTTAAAAATAAATTATAAACTAAACAAATCCATGGTTCATTGTTGGCAAATGATCATGATAGGCTTTATATTTCACATCTAACTTATGCATACCTGTCAACACTTGGATACCAAAATACGGGAAATCTGAACGCGGGGGGGGGGGGGGGGGGTGGAGGGAATGGCGGGGGGGGGGGGGGTGGCAGAGGCAGGCTAAATAGACATTAATTGCGCAGATATTAACATAAATAAATACATACATACTATTCAATTAAAATAAACATAAGACTTATTCATGTTTCTCTATTTATTTTTATCAATTGCAACAATTAACTACATTAATTAATCACGATTAATTGCCATTAAAAAAAACTTACATTTTATAATGTAATAATTTCACAATTAATCTCCAAATTAATGTAGAAAAACATAAAACAGTATATTTTAAATATTTGTCTAACAGGTAGGAAAAATATACAGAAATTGAAGTTATCAAACAGTTTGCACTGCATACAATTTAAATTGTACATAGATTAATCCTTATTAAAGTAAAAAAATATCTTTAGTCAAGAGCAGTGAGTGCTTTTCTCTGTTACCGTTGTTCTTTGATTAACTTTACTGACAGAAAGCTTTATTGGCTACTGTCTCTTTAAAAACAGCCGCTGACGGATCTCACACGCGTCTCATTCTCTCACAACTCTTTACTTTCATTTACGACTTTTTTTTTTTAACTAATAGACTGTTCAGACTGTTCTTATGAGGATACTCGACAAAACGGACATTTTGACATAATTGCGTGTGTTAATGCCATCTCTCTCATGTTCATCCTCGGATGCTGCTGTTCTTTGCGCGATTTTTCCCCCCAAACTACTTCAGTGGAAATCCCGCCCTGCAGCCGATTCTAAAGATTTTATTGGTCATGTGAATCACAGTACTGATTGCCTACACCAAACACTGACCCCTAAACCCATAGACATAATATACATAGACGCCCTATTGGCCGCTGGATCGTACGTCAACGGCGCCGCCATACTGCGGAGGGCAACTTTCCCATACCTCTCATAACGAGAATTGAGAAAAATGCCTATTTCTTGTGCTGCTTGGGGCTTTACAAATCGCCACACAATTGAAAACAGGTCTCAGGGAATTACCTTTCTCAAGCAAAACTGAAAATTTGTTTCTGGTTGCATTTCATTTACTATTTTTATTTTCAGAGGAGAAAGGCCACGAAATTTAAAAATACTGCTGTTATTGTGTCACGAAATGTAGTTTTAAGAGTTTTTCAGTCGACAATGTAGTTGTTTAAAGCTCAAATCTGTGGTTTATTTATAAAGATAGCGCCTTTTTAAAAATGTTATCTGACGGTTTCGGAGTTGTGAGATCCAGCGATCCCCGCGGGCGCTCAGCGCTCATGTACCCCGCCGAGAACAGCCTTGCCTCGGCTATAGTGCCTGTCGTACACCGCTTCTGAGTTCTGACGTTAGTCGCTGTCAGTCTAGTGAGAATAATTCGTCTTGTGTTTATCTAACGGGCGATCTTTGGTTTCATTGATCTATAATTTGTTCCTTGGCAGATTGTTTTGGCTGAGGGCAAAGTGAAGTTTCATAACTTAATATATTTAGGCTATTATAACAGTGTAGCCTGCTGTATGTTTGACTGGATCGTTTACTTTATTTCTTGATTTGTATAGCTTCTTATACCTTTTAAAAACTGAAATTTAACAAAAAGAGACAGGGTTGCGTCATTTTTTATTTTATATAGCCTATGTAATAATATTTTAAAATGTATAAATTTACATTATTTATTATTGTTATTATAATAATATACCACTTACAATTATCAATCTATTATAGTTATGCTGTCAAATTATTTTACTATTCATAGTAACTATTTAACCTATTATTTTTTATTGTCTATATTCTGTAATTGATATTTCATATTGCTATTATTAAAGTATACATAAACTATATGCTATTATCAATATATTATTAGTGGTGCTTTTTTGAAAGCATCACTATTGTTATTGCTCATACTTATTCTGGACAAAAGTTTGGCGTGTAACTCGCCCCACACCGTTTGTCTCAGACCCCTGAGTGAGGTGTCAAATCGACCGGCTCATTTAGGAGAGGTGTGCTATATCTTTTCTAAGCGATCGGGTGTACGATGTTCGCACAGCGGACGAAAAAGCGGCCAAAAAAGTCCCATTGACTTAACATTGGGCATTCCAAAAAATTCAAATCCAAACCGACGTTTTCACACACACAGACTCCAAAGGGCCTGACAGCCCTGCGTCTCTCCCTCTCTCTCTCCCTCAGAGGATTTATATTATCAAGCAACCAATAAGTAATGGCCTAAAATCTTCATGGCCACACCCTAGCAACCAGTTTCAGCCCCCAAGCAACCACTAAGAGCTCCCTAGCAACCACCCTAAACCAAAAAAAAAATTTTTTACATTTTTTTTGTATTTTTTAACGCAATATTACACTCGTGGCCTTGCGATATTGCTCCATGCTTGTGCAGCCGAGTGCCGTACTGAAGGCACTCGTTATTAAAGGTTTTAATAACTCTATAAAAACTCTAGGTTTAGTAACCATAGTAGTAGTAACCATCTTTGACAACTACCAACCACCTAGTAACACCATAGCAACAAAAAAAATACCTTAGCAACCATCCTGAACACCCTAGCAATGTCTAGAAACGCTCTAGTAACCACCAAAATACCGTAGCAACCACCCAGAACACCCTAGCAACTGTCTAGCAACCCCCCAGAACACCTAGCAACCACCCAGAACAACCTAGCAACTGCCTAGCAATGCCCTAGCATCCACCCAAAATACCATAGCAACTGCCTAGCAACACCATAGCAACCACTCAGAATACCCTAGCAACGCCCTAGCAACCACTAAGAATACCCTAGCAACCGCCTAGCAACCACCCAGAATACCCTAGCAACCGCCTAGCAACACCATAGCAACCACCCAGAATACCTTAGCAACCACCTAGCAACACCATATCAACCACCCAGAATACCCTAGCAACTGCCTAGCAACGCCCTAGCAACCACCCAGAATACCCTAGCAACCGCCTAGCAACACCATAGCAACCACCCAGAATACCCTAGCAACTGCCTAGCAACGCCCTAGCAACCACCTGAACAACATGAATAAGCCATATCTCAGCACCAGAACATCGTACAGACATGTTTGTTGGCTCGTATGCAATCATGTACCACACTCTAGCAACCGAGTGGAGAGTTTTGCCACTGCAAGCACCACTTCACATTTTCTTCAGGAAATGTACATTCTAGTTATTATTATTATTATTATTATATTAGTACTTATGATATTATATAATTATACTTTTCATTACTATTTTATTTACTGTATACTGTTTGTTTATTTTATTGACTAAACTATTTACTATTAGCCTACCTCTCACTTTATCTTATATTTACTATTTGCATTGCACTGTAGTTGTACCATATCATATTACCATAAAGGATCCATCAGTTATCTTTGTTATTGCTAAAATCGGGTCAATGACAGAATATGCTTTTCCCACAATAAGAAAACTTTATTTAATTTAATGTGAAAATTAAATTATATCTCAGTATGGGGGTGTTCACAATTCTTATCCAAGAATGAAAAGCTAAATACATGACAAGCCAGAGCTTTGGCCATTCCTTATTAAAAAAAATAATAATAATATATAAGTCTAACTATCGAGAGTTTAACTAACTACAGATGGAACTTTTTTTGTACACCACATACAAACCACTGAAATCGGTTGATAAATGTAATTTTTTTTGGTTTTTATACAGAAAAACCGCAGCTCAGCAGTTTACTTGCATTTGATTACAGCGCAGTCTTGCCCTCCACAAAATGGCGGACGCGTTGACGTATCGCAGCAACGTTCCAAAGCGGCCAATAGGGCGTCTATGTATATTATGTCTATGCCTAAACCTACCCGTCATTGTAACCTTAACCAATGAAATTAGCTGCAGGGCGGGATTTCCGCTTAACTGGTTTGCGCCCTTTGGGATTTTTTAAAAAAAATTATAGAAAGATTAAAAATACGGGAGAAATACGGGAAAATATTTAAACGGGATGATAGCGGGATAGCAATGTAAAATACGGGAGAATCCCGGGAAAAACGGGAGGGTTGACAGGTATGAACTTATGTAGTTCAGTCTTGTATATTGATTAGGCCTACTTTGCTATTCTATAGGCCTATAAGTTGTATTATAATATACTACAATGTATTAAATATATTTATCTAAATATATCAATTAGTTTCCACAATATTCACCAGAAGTCATCATTTCAGGAGTTATTTTTTTTTTAATTATTCCTTGGGGGCGTGTCCGGGGGCGTGTCACGGGGGCGTGTCCCCCGTTCCTTATTTTCATTTCAGAGAGTTGGCAACCCTAGTCACATGATAATGACAATGGTGAATGTAGTAGGCCTATGTCTGGATTACATTCTACACACATTTATACCAGCCTATATAACGTACTTTTTTTAGCGGTCGTGAAGCTGTTAATTATTCAAAGCAACCTACTCGAGAGAATATTTGCGATTTCGGACGCCACCACTGATTCTTTCATTGTGGCAAACTCATTTCTTACAATTGCAGATATCACTAAGACAAGACATGCGCATAAACTATGTTCAAAACACCACATAGCCTAAATCACTTGATGCGCATCAAAAAACGAATGTGACTTTGCCTCAACAGTGGATGTAATTGATAACTGGACTCATTGGAATCATCATGAGGGGTTGGTTGAAAAAACTGTTTTTAAAGCCATAACATAGCTAACTGTTTTAGCATGTGGGACTGAAGTTAGCATTAAACTGAATTAAACTTGAAATGGCTAATGTAAGTCAAATGATTGTATCTACAATACAATAATTGCTAAGCAATCTACAAATCTACAATGTTGCTACTTGCTCAAAAAGATGATGGGAGTGTATGATATTGATGACATTACCACAGCTCTTCTCTGACTGGTCAAACTGACAGTGTTACAACACTCTCTGGTCTCCCCTAAACTTAAGAATTACATCTTACTGTTAGTGAGAGAAAATAACTTCTCCATTAAGAGGCAATATTTGCCCTTTTTTCCTCTAACCTTTTAAAATTTGTCATCTTTTATAGCTATCAAATTCTTAAATTTAGGCTGTTACCAATCAACTGAAATCAGAATCAACAAAATCCATCTTTTTACTGCAGAGGCGGCACAGGAGCTGCATCTGAAGTGGCATCATTAGTGTAATAACCTGAAATCACTGAAAAATCCCATCATAACAGACTGACAGTCTGTCTAGAACCCGCACGCAGAGGTAACTAGTGCTAATGGTGAAATATCAGCTCACTTGCAAATGCGATGCCTCACGTCCAATCAGATTTGAAGAATGAAATGAACTTTGTGAGTGTATATAAACCTCACTGAGTTCAGCTTGTGCTTCTAATACACTAATTACATCCTCAAGTTTCATAAGCAAACCTTAATCACACGCTTAAAGCTTGGCTGATTTTCTCATGAAAGCATTGGGAGCGGTCCTACTTTGATGCACATGGAGAGGAAGCTTTATAATGTGTTTACTTTTATGAATCATTAGGACATTGTTTTCATTAGACATTTCTTTCAGAGTGCAACAAAGAGCCTGTCAAATGCATTGCAAGTGAGTAAATCAAATAGGGAACAGAATACTTTTTGTTGTATGGCACAGTACGTGTAAGACCACAGAATATTATATAATATCAAAAGAAACCAAATGCTGTGGATCAATGGAATGTATTTGATCATAGTTGATAAAGTCAACTGAATTAGGCTATAATCAAGTATGAAATGTGGAACAAACCAGTTAAGGTCAGTTCACTTAAATAATTTCCTGTAAAATATAAAACAGTTTTATTATTACCATACAGTCTTACCAAGAACACATGCAAAGAATGCAAGAGAAAACAGACATCCATTAGGTTTTAATGAATTTTTTAAGAGAAAGGACAACATCTATTGTTACCATATGAAAATGAAAACAGGATGTAAACAGCCAGGTCTGGTTTCTCCTGTGTTGCCAAGAGCTCGGCAGCCACATGTGTTTGTTCTAGTGGGGAATCTCTGAGATCCTGGGTTGAGGTGTTTAGGAGCCTCTGTTGACCGCATGCTTTGTGAAAA
Source organism: Scardinius erythrophthalmus (assembly GCF_964197995.2). NCBI lineage: Eukaryota > Metazoa > Chordata > Actinopteri > Cypriniformes > Leuciscidae > Scardinius > Scardinius erythrophthalmus. Next base: position 28,611,479 of record NC_138229.1, on the reverse strand, counting down.
AACACACAAAAACACAATCATTTGAATTAACATACAAAAAAATATTATTATATTACAAATCACTTGCAGTAGTGTGCCTGTGTAGGTTATTATATGCAGTGCATCTGCCAAATCAAATAGTAAATATTACATGAAAGGCATAATGAAGATATAAGCATATAATATGTACATATAAACATTCACTTCACAGTTACACATTAGTTGCATTTGAGATGTGTGCATGGCTAGTCTTATATGTGTGGGAGCTGCTTCTAACTAACACCAGAAGCTTTAAATGATCCCACAGCAGGTAATGGCTGGCAGATGAAAACAAACACATGTCAGTTGTAATTAAAGATGTCGGTTGTAATTACAGATGCTTAAGCATAGAATTAACCCTGTACTAACGTGTGAAAGGGCTCAAACGGTGATTTATTCTCATTGATGTATTTCTAGAACACGGTTAAATATATACATTTATAATTTGCATTTTGTTTTTGTTTTTACAAGGGAACAAAATTGGGAGACAAATATATCAGTGCAAAAATAATAGTTTCATCTGCTTTAATCGATTGTGATAAATATTACCAGACTGGAGACTTCATGAACTTCAGTTTAATATTTGTGAGAATTAATGTGATTTCCAATTATTCATTTAAATAAATGAATGTAAAACCTAAACAACAATAATAACTGAGGAGAACAGTGATGATTTAAATTCTCATTTGAATCTGTGTCCATCAAACACCATGATAAATCTATGCTCTCTACATTTACCTGTCTAACATGGAGCAGATTTTTAAATTCTTAAAAAATCGTACATGTAAAATTATCATGGGAACTCTATGGGTTAACTGAGGCTTGGAGAAACCTGTTGCCAATTAAGTGTGTGGAATGCCACATATAGACATTTCCTCAGAACTTCCACCACAGGTTGCAGAGCACATGTTCCCTTCCAGACAGAAAATATTACTGCTTTTAATCTTTAAAATGTTTGTTTTATTCAGATTTTTTGCTTTCACAGTTTGGAAACAATTGTCGAAACTCACCATGTGTTTGACTCCGTACTGATTCATTCTCTGGATTACAAGGGACCCAAGTTTAAGTGTCTTTTAGCATTTTCCTTTACACAGTGCACGAGCTGCGATGGAAACTCAAAGGGTTTTGTTTCTCATTTGTCTGATGATGAGTGGAATTTGTACAGGAGTGCACTGCCAGAGGTCTCCATTTAGATCAGAAGATCACCAGAGTAGGTATTCAGTTTATGCTCCAAGACGCCCATCGGTTCCCTACACAGTAATACATCCGCAGAACAGCAGAAGTGGCAGTCCGAAAGAAAACCCAAGGACCATCACGGCTGAGGTGTTCACCCCACAGGGATGCACGGGAAGAGGTTGCCATGGCTCGCCAAGAACAACAAATAATGACACTAAAGAGTGCAAAGGAATCGGTTGTAAACTGCCTGCAAGGATGCGACAAGATCCCAAACAGCATTCCTGTGTTGGAGATGCCTGCATCACAGGGTCAGATGTTGAAAGAAGCAGACTTTCTTTTGTCCATATGCAGGACAGAGCCGAGCAAGTATTGGGGGAATTTCCGGAGTTGGGAAATCGAGGGGGGCCATCAACTGGAATTCAGTTAACATGTGACATTAAACCAGGTAAACAATGATAGAATGATTTATTCCAGGGTGCTGTGTTTTCGTAATAGTGATATTACACTTGTTAAATTGCACACCATGCATTCATGGCCATGCAAAATTGATTACATGTTGGATTGTTGCCTACTTCCTCAGGCAGTTTGTGGAAGCATGTCAATTCCGTTAAAATATTAAAGCATGAATGAAATGTGACTCAATGTCATGTTTTTCCTACATTTCGACCAGGCACAAATGAGGTCCATTCTGAAGATGCATTGGTGTTGCATTTGCATTTGGCAAAAGGTCAAGATAAACTGGTGGCCCAGCTGCAGGGACAGCAAGCTGAGGTTAAGCAAATTCAGAGCACACTCAGAGAACAGCAAAGTGCTCTAATAGCCCACCAAAGGGAAATACTGGACCAGCAACGGATTATGTTTGAAAAGATGGAGGAAGTCAAGACCCAATACAGTTTTCTTCTCGACAGCGTCAAACAGTTATCTGTACAAGGCCCGCAGGGAGTCACTGAGAGCCATTTGCATGGTCTCCAATCCCAGGTTAGAACCTATTCTCAGGAGGCCTTCACAATGCATAAGATGAACATGGATGCTAGTGTTACGGATGCTGACAGACCTCTACTTGGCTGTGGATCCTGCCGAGCAGATGAGTACTGCGACTTCAGTGCAGACCGACCACGTTGTGAGAAATGCACTGTCTGCCCTCCAGGATTCTTTCTGGTGGCTCAGTGTTCGATTCATGCCGACAGGATTTGCCAGGTATGTTGTTGTCATTGAGGTTTATGTATATTTAAAAATGGTCATTTTGATCAGATACATAGGGCTTGACATTAACTTTTTTGCTCACCAGCCACTATGCACTTTAGGTGTGAGCACAAAATCTGCAGTAATGAGTAAAATTATGTGCAATACGTGCAATCCCAATGCGAAATTCAAGCCCTATAACACCAACAATATTCATCCGGAGCAAATGAAACGAGTGAGTGAGGGGAGGCGGGTTTGTGTGGCGAGATCATGAGAGAGCGAGAAACCGCAGCTGATATCAAAGTACCTATTCTGCGAGAAATAAGTATTGGAATTTTTTTTTATATTTCAGTATTAATATGTATCAACAAATCTATATTTTTGACAACACTACATTGCACTTAGTTTATTATTTCAGATGCCTTTTTAAAAGACTACAATTGAAAAATATATATTATATATAAAATTCAACATTTTTATATGACTGACTATGTTACATGCCACTGCTGGTGGGTGTTAATGTCAAGCCCTGATGGTGTGATCAAATTAAATTGATGTAGTTTATTCAAACAAATAAATGTGTCAACAACACTTGATGTCAAAGCTTTTAGTCAAATTACAACTTAAAAAATACAATATGACAACTAAAATTGTCCAATAGGACAGAGACGAATGCCTAGAGATGCCAAACATATGTAAAGAACGCAACCAGTGCCTCAATACACCAGGTAAGCTGCCTACCAGACTTCTAGATTTGTTTAAGATTAACTTCCTAAGAGATTAATCATAGTGCATTGTTTCAGGAGGATTCCGCTGCTCCGGCGTGTCGGAGAGGGAAGCAGCTGCTGGGATGTGTGGGCACTCTTATTTTTACAATTCTGAGATGGAAGAGTGTCAAGCCTGTACAGAATGCGATTCCCAGCCAATGACGTCCCCATGTTTGGGCACGAGTGATGCGGTGTGCGCCAACCCCTCTGAAAGCAGACTCTCTCTTTTCTGGTCTGGTAATGTTGACCTAGCCAAGGGTAGCGAGTTTCCTGATAAGCAACTTCATATCCGTGGCAATAGTGACGGAAGCCTTCTTTCCAGCACTGATGGCTTGATAGTGCTCCACCAGCATGGTCTTGTTTGGGTCGACCATAACCTTGCTTTAAGACATGGCTGCCGCAGCTTTGTCCAGGCATGTTTGCGACTGAATGCCAGTGAAGGTGAAGGTCGGGATCTGAGTGGCATGCGTTTGGAGCAGCGGGAGGGGAAGTCTCTCCAGAGTGCCAGTGTGAGTGCAGCAGCCGCTGTGGAGCCAGGTCATGTGCTCTACCTTTCTCTCAAGAGTGCCACCAACCAGTGTAGCCAAGACAATGAAGATGTGCACCTTCAGAGCAGCCTAATAGCACCATTCAGCCTGCTCTGGTTGTCCCATGACACAGGTGCAGTTGCTATGACTGCTCAGGCTGTTGCCTCTGCGCATTACCACACCAACTACCGTCCCGCCTTCCGTACCTCATCCATCTCCGACCCTTACATGGTCGGCCTGACCCATGACAATCGTGGGGTGCGCTTCAGGGAAAGTGGCACTGTGAAGTTCGTCCTTCAGCAAGCATTGTACTCAATGGGTCAAGCCTGCATCTCAGAGGGCTTCTACTTACTCGCATACGTGAACCACAACGGAAGCAGTGCTGAGCTGACCCGTGCATTCAAGCCTGGTGTTCATTACAGAGATACGTCTATATCTCTGTCGGCTGCCACCACTGTGGATTCTGGGGATATGCTCACCTTCGAGATCCTTGCACCCGCGCAGTGCAATGTGCGCTACTTTGGCGACGACTCTGGGATTAGCATGCTCAGTCTGGTGTGGATCCCTTCGGCTGTGTCCACTGCCCTGTCAGCCTCCGTGTCCAGGAAGAGTCTCCCATCTGGTGCAGTGCGGAATAAGGCCTTGTTCTTCCATCAGACAACTCCAGCAGTTCCACAAGTTGCACTTGCTGGAACCAAAGATCACAGAGACTTCATCTTTCGGGAAGCAGGGACAGCAAGTGTGGCCTTAGATCTGCGGCTTATCCACTCATGCAGTTTAATCAAACTCACCTTGCTCCAACAGAGTGGGTCTCAGGAGGTTCAGCCAGCCCCTGTAGCTCAACAGATTAGTGGACACATGCCGGAGGGAAGTGTATGGGCAAGCGTGGGACTGAGGGGATCGTTCCAGGTGCGTAACGGCACTGTAATCTTCGCTACAGTGGACTGTGTGAGAGGGCGCATCAACCAAATCGCCCATGATGCAGGAAGTAGCATTTCTATCCTCTGGACCGCTGCATGATCATAGCATGATTTAGCTAGCATGACGTCAAGCTGCCATGCTGATGTTTTTACTGTCTTTATGCATTTAGTTGAGGTACTTTTGGATGACGGTTTTATTTAGGCATCAATTAGTCGTTGATTAAGCTAAATTTCTAAATCATTTTCTAACCTGTACAACCAAATAGTACAAAAAGAAAAGTTTGCTTCAGAGTAGATTTCTGGGTTTTAAGTGGCATTTGTCATCACGTACAGTATGCTTTAAAAAAAAGTTGAGAAAATATGATTAATTTACTCTTTCTTTATTATTATTATTATTATTATTATTATTATTATTATTATATAATCTTTGTGTGATAGGTTGTTGTATGGTTTCATTTTAAAATGTTTGCATCTACCAGTTCTGATCAGGTATTTTCTTTTTATTATATTTGCACTTCATAGCATTCAACAAATTTATTATCTACATATATTTCCTTAATTATTTGCTGTTTTCCTCACCTTAAATGAGGGGACGTCTTACAGCATGGTTTGTATCTTGCCTGTATCTTTGAATAAAACTTTCAACTATATGTTGTTGTTATTTTATTTTTTACCAGAAAAAGGTGGTAAACATTTTCTGTTGGTAGTAGGAATCAAATGCAGGTGTCTATGGCACACAGAACCAGATGTCTTTGATTGTGCTATTTAATATGCAGGTTTTGTTAAAACAGGATAAAAGTAGCCCTTTGGCCTCCTTACTTTTTTGTGTTGCTATTCTCAAAGCAGAAACTATGACATTTAATTTATCGCAAATAATAATACAACAAATAGACCTTCGTTTTTTAAGGTTTCTATAAAAAGACCGTAAAAGAAACCGTATACTGAAGCCAAACTAGGGCTGAAAATAGGTTTATAATCTTAGGAAGCATGTACACAGACTTGCGGTTTTCCAAGACATTTGGTTAATATTAAAGCTTTACTGGGAGTAGGGAATGACGTTGATCTAAAGTTATTCCATAAGGAGAAGAGTGTGATAAACTGAGCCCTTCAAAGGGCTAAAGTGAAGCACTGAATTACGGCTACTTTAACAGGGTCGGGTCAGTTCTCACAGATGGCCCCTCACCATACAGCCCCCTCTAAAATTTCACACAGATGGGAATTAATCAGTGGTTAAAAAATGAGAAAAAGATGCTTAACATAGAAAATCAGACATGCAAATATCTTTGTTTAGCTACAAATATCTACCTCACTTAGAATATAACACTCAAATGTTAGCAACATAACGTATAGAGATTTAGATGCTAACGTGAGAAATGTGAATCAAGAGTCTATTTTTCTCTCTGTCAGGACAGATGAGATGAACTTTATGGCTTTCTCTCAGTGCAAGGGTTAAATGTCTGGCGAAGTGACAGTTCATGTGTTCAGTGTTAGAGGATGTAATAATACTACTGTTGTGTTGAAGCCTGTACTTGACTTAAAGTGAAACACCTGCAACATTTAAAGTTCATTAGGGGAGCTTAAAGCTTATTTTTAGACTATACATTTTCTCAGCCCGTAAAACAGAGTAGATTATTAAATTATTCAAATATTACATTTTTTTAGTTGATGTATCAGAGAGTAGAGTCTTTTAAAGTGATGCTTCGTACAAAACTAAACATTCTATCACAATTTACTCACTCTTATGCCATTCAAATCCTGCATGATTTTCTCTCTTCTGTGTGACACAAAAGAAGATATTTAAAAATATATCTCACAAATGTGATTAGACAAACTTTATCTCTAATTCAGTTTTGACTAGTCAAAATCATATTTTCAGATCTGAATTGTACCTGCTACTATGACAGGCTGAATTAGCATATATGGCAAGCCATTTTAGTATTAAAAACCCCCTGGCTCTAGTAGTAGTTTTGACTAGTCAAAATTCCAATTCCAGATATCTATTTTGTAACATTAATCGGATCATCTCCATACATAAGCTGTGTCCCAATGCGAAGGCTGCATCCTCCGAAGGCCGTATTTGAAGGCCGATTGCGTCACCGCGGCGCGACGAAGGCTGTCCCAATTCAGTTCTGCATCCTTCGAAGGCCGTATTCGAAGGCCGGTTGCGTCATCGCGGCGCGACGAAGGCTACCCTGATTCAAAAGCGACGCCAAATGCACCCTTTGTTTCCCCGTGAAAGGAAGGATACATAAATGGATCCTTAGTGGCCTATCCTACCCCATAAGTCATTGCGCGCCGGTGACGACAGCATTTTTATTTTATTTTAAATTGTGACCGAGAGTTCGGTGGTGGACGGCAAATTCACATTTAAATGTAAGTATTATGTTTTCATTTACTCAAATAGCTAGCGAAACCACAGTTAAAAGCCACAAGTTTTTCTTTCTTTTAAACTTCATTTTAACTCCTTCATCACCATTGCGTGGTGCAAAACTTGTGTAATATTAGTTTAATACTTGTTTCAGGTAGCAAGGAGCAGACAGCTCAATTTATTAAATTGCGGTCTGAAAATTACCATTTCTTTACAGGGGCGAAAAACTCCGCAGCGTGGCTTGGAAGCAAGACAACAACCTATTTGTAATATTTGCACTAGTCTGTCTCACTTGTGTATTATAAGAAATATCACTCACCCTATAAAGCCCACAACAATAAGAAAAGCAGTAGATAAGGCAATGGGGTTTCACTTTTATGTGTTTTTGTAGTGCTGTCATGCAAGCTATGTCTACAAAGGTTTTAACCAAATTTGAGTATCCAGAAATATGATTTCTGAAGTATTTTGTATGCATGTCCTGACACCTGATGTGTCATATTTTGCAGTGTTAACAATGCACTAATGTTAAGATTGCACCTCTGTGTTAATATTTTTCATAAGTACCCTTTTCTACGGTGGCCGAGAGAGCTCAACGCGCTACAACTGAAGAAAACATGCAAATAGAAAAAACACCCGCAAATTAAGAAAACATCTTCATCAGTTTCACAACACATGTGTGCTCCAAATACGCACAACACAACCAAATACAGAAACGCGCTGCAAATAGGACAGAACACAACGGAAATGTTTCCGGGGAAGCCAATAATTGACGGACCCGGCTGGGACGTGCTTATTGCTCGTGAGCTTTACCTATCCCCTACTCTCTTAAAAGGGCAGACGGCAGAACTCTTGAAGTGGGCACTTTGGAGGGAGCGGGGCACTTGTGTGCCATTATGTTGATGAAGGGAGCAACGAAAGACAACGTAATTTCCTCAGTATTTTCACCTGGGATGTTCCCATGACAACGCAGCGCGTATCCATCAGCTGCTTTTCTTACCAGAAATTATTGCTGTTAACATAACTGTTGCAAATAAATATACATTTTATACAACAAAGTTTTTAAAATGTGCGTTATATCTGTGTGTGAGTGTCTCAACTTTGCCATATCATATTTGGACCCTAGCTGCATTCTAACATTTCTTATGAAACTTATTTTAACATAACATGACAAATGTACAATGTAACGGATGTATAGATTAATGTCTTTACCTCATATTCTTTTTCTCTATCTTTATTTATTTATTTATTTATTTATTTTAGTCTTCAGCTCATTGTTCTTTTTAGTATTCTCATGACATTGAACATATTGTAAATACATTTTGTATATTGTATACAAAGTTGTATGTCATAAACGTGTCGTCTCTGTATGTTTTGCAAAAAAATTAAATAATAATAAAAGTAGACAGCTGTAAGCACGTAAGCAAAGCACGTCCCAACCGGGTCCGTCACTTATTGGGTTCCCCGGAAACATTTCCGTTGTGTTCTGTCCTATTTGCAGCGCGTTTCTGTATTTGTTTGTGTTGTGAACTTTTGCAGTGCGTTTCTGTATTTGGTTGTGTTGTGAGTATTTGGAGCACATATGTGTTGTGAAACTGATGAAGATGTTTACATAATTTGCAGGTGTTTTTCTATAGAGCTCGGGCGTAGACGTTATGGAATGATGCATTGTGGGTAACGGCGGCCATTTTAGAGGCAACGCAGAAGCGTTTGGAATAAAGTAATAGCGTAGCCGACCGGTCTCCACCGGCACCGAGAAAGAAAGAGAAAAAGTTATGGGCCGTGACAAAAAAAGTTGGCTATAATGTATACTGACAAACTTAATAATGAAGCCAAACAACGCTACTTAAAAAAAAATTAGATTATAGGCGAATCGATCCCTATGAATAAAGTCTGGAGTAGGCTAATACCAAGCCTCAGTTTCCCTGATATTTTCCTACCTGGTCTGTGGAGTGAGCGCTTACACCTCCGATCCAGAGCCGGATTTACAATTTCCTGTGCCCTCGGCAACAACATTCACACACACATTTTAATTGTTTAATAAACAAATGGGGTTTTTTTTGTCACAGTCGGCTGCAAAGATGAGGTTGACGATGCTGATTGGCGATCTTCGCTGTACGCGCCAGAGAGAAATGCAAATTGCATACTGATTAACTTACATAAACAGAGAGCTGTCTGTTTTCTTTCGTTTTGAATTGTTTGTTTAAAAGTAGACACTTTTAGAAAAGTAGAAACTTGTCACTGGAGGCTCACTTGCAGTTCACAAATGGATGAGTGCAAGATCTGCATATCTACAAGGTAAACGCGGAGAAAACAATCGTTCGCACCGTGAACCAAGCATCAGTGGTGACACACACACACACACACACACACACACACTTGTCAGATTCTGTGAGCTATGAAGCTTGTCTATGCGGGTTTGTTACACTTCAGGAGTAATATATCATACGTGCAATAATCCACTGTTTTCGTCCGGTTGACGACCAGCGGCGACCCAAGCCATTCAACGAAAATAGGGAAAACTATTATGATTTATGAGGCGTTTCCCCTGTCGATCATGAGACCGATTACAGCAGTTCACAATACAGCAATACTGAACCATTTGCCAAAAAATAACCTAAATTAATGACCAAATGATCAACGTTACCTACTGCCTAATATACGCTACTATACAGTACATCTACTTCCGTACCGTGATTCCCACAATGCATTGCGGCGTGACGCAACGATCCCGAGCTCTATTTGCATGTGTTTTCTTCAGTTGCAGCGCATTGAGCTCTCTCGGCCACCGTACTTTTCTGCTTTTTTAGAGCAATTCTGGAGAAAATGGGTCTGCTGGGGAGGGTAACTCCATACAGGCAAAAAAAAAAAAAAAAAAAATGGGACAACTTAAAAAAGAAATTAACAAAGTAAGAAAGTTAATACACACGTCTGTTGTTGTTAACAAGCCATGGTTAATTTGCTCTGCCTTAGGATTGCAAGTGTCCTGGGACATGTAAGGGTGTGAGTGGGAAACCCACTGCTGAAACTTGGCCCTAAGGTCCTTATGGATGAGGTGTTGGGACAGAGGCATTGAACCACCCCCCTGTTTTCATTGCCTCAATCCCTGAGAACACACCAGGGCAGAGTTCAGCAATGGGTGCCCACGGAGAGGAGGAGCCAGGGGCAGCACCACCAGAAGCAGCAGCAGAACTAGCACCCACACCACCAGCACCAGCAGCACCACCAGCAGGAGCACCAGCAGCAGCACTAGCACCCGCACCACCAGCAGGAGCACCAGCAGCACTAGCACCCGCACCATCAGAACCACCAGCAGTAGCAGCACGTAGGCGGCGAGACAGAGAGGATGAGGTTTTGGACTTGAACAGAGAAGACGTACTCGGTTACTTAATGTAACCTCGGTTCTCTCTAGAAGAGGGAACGAGTATTGTGTAAGTTGCTTACGCATCGGGAAAGTCTTCTTTCTTCGAGATCTGAAGCCAAAAATTATCCTTAATTTTGTATTCAAAGTCAACGCAGTGCGGCAGCCGGCAGACCATGGCAGGCTGTATGAGCGTGCTCATTGGCTGCTCAGCGGCAACTGGTTAAGCCTACCAGTGAGCCCTGAGTGACGTCACATCCAATGAGGGCGCTTCGCGCACTCCATACCCCTCTAACCATCAAGATGGGTGTGGCCAGTGTGTATATAAGCAGGGCTCACAGGCTGAAATTCTGGTTTTCGTAGTCTGAAGCGCAAAAGTTCGTGGCGCGTCACGGCAGGTTACGCAATACTCATTCCCTCTTCTAGAGAGAACCGAGGTTACATTAGTTACATAGAGGTTACATTACATTACTCCTCTCTTCTTTTTTTGTTGATGTTCATGCTGCAAAATCGTCATACTTCCACAACAAGATCAACAACTCCTCCAACACACGATTACTCTTCAAGACATTCAACTCTCTCCTCTGTCCACCTCCACCACCACCCGCCGCCTCCGTAACTGCTGACGATTTTGCGATCTTCTTCACCAACAAAACAACATCTATCAGCAGTCAGTTCTCAGCTCCACACACACAGGAACCCAGACCGACCCCTTCCACAGCCAACATCCCTCTGCCCTCCTTTTCTCCACTAACCGAGGAAGAAGTATCTACACTTCTCCTCTCCAGTCACCCTACCACCTGTCCTCTAGACCCCATCCCCTCACACCTTCTACAAGCCATCTCTCCCACACTTCTACCAGCACTCACACACATCATCAACTCATCCCTCCATACTGGCATTTTCCCTACAGCATTCAAGCAGGCTCGGGTTACTCCACTGCTTAAAAAACCAACGCTAAACACATCATTTGTAGAACATTACAGACCTATCTCTCTCCTACCATTCATTGCGAAGACACTTGAAAGAGCTGTTTTCAACCAAGTAACATCCTTTCTGTCCCTTAACAACCAGCTGGATGTCAACCAATCCGGCTTCAAGAAAGGGCATTCTACTGAGACTGCATTACTGTCTGTCACAGAAGCCCTACGGATCGCAAAAGCTGCTTCCAAATGCTCAGTCCCCATCCTCCTGGATCTGTCTGCTGCCTTCGACACTGTGAATCATCAAATCCTTCTGTCCAGCCTCTCAGCACTGGGCATCACAGGAACTTCACTCCACTGGTTTGAGTCCTATCTCACACATAGGTCCTTCAAGGTCGCATGGAGAGGCGAGGTATCCAGAGCACATCAACTGACCACAGGGGTTCCCCAGGGTTCAGTTCTTGGTCCCCTCCTCTTCTCCATCTACACCACATCACTGGGACACATCATACAAGCACACGGCTTCTCCTACCACTGCTATGCTGATGACACACAGCTCTTCCTCTCGTTTCAACCAGACGATCCCACAGTAGCTGCACGGATCTCAAGCTGCCTGGCAGACATCTCGATGTGGATGAAGGAACATCACCTGCAGCTCAACTTGGCAAAGACTGAGCTTCTCGTCCTCCCTGCCAATCCGTCTCTACAGCACAACTTCACTATCCAGCTAGAGTCATCATCAATCACCCCATCAAAGTCGGTGAGAAATCTTGGAGTAACGGTGAGAAATCTTGGAGTAACGTTTGATGACCAGCTGACCTTCACAGATCACATTTCAAAGACAGCTCGATCATGCAGGTTTGCACTGCACAACATCAGGAAGATCAGGCCTTTCCTTACTGAGCAAGCAACACAACTTCTCGTCCAGGCCCTGGTCATTTCTAGGCTTGACTACTGTAATGCTCTTCTGGCCGGACTTCCAGCATGTGCAACTAAACCCCTACAGATGATCCAAAATGCTGCAGCCCGTCTTGTCTTCAACGAGCCAAAGAGAACCCACGTCACTCCTCTGTTCAGCTCACTGCACTGGCTACCTCTCGCTGCTCGCATCAAGTTCAAGGCATTGACGCTTGCTTACAGATCTATCACAGGCTCAGCTCCCTCCTACTTTCACTCACTCCTACGAGTCTACATCCCTGCCAGAAGCCTACGATCGGCCAACGAGCGACGTCTCGTGGTTCCATCCCAGAAAGCCACAAAATCACTTTCCAGATCATTCTCATTCACAGTTCCATGCTGGTGGAACGCTCTCCCCACCCTCATCCGGAGTGCAGAATCCCTGACAACCTTCAAAAAACATCTGAAAACCCATCTCTTCCGGGAGCACTTAACCTCATAAAAAAAAAAATAAAAAAAAATAAAAATAAAAAAAAACTCCCCTTTCCCTCTAAACCTCGCTTATCGGGCTTATGCTACTCTGAATAATGCCTGAACTTTGTATCTGGAGCACTTCTTGCGCTGCTTTTTGCCTCTTCATGATGACTCGCTTAATCTAGTCCTACTTTGTAAGTCGCTTTGGATAAAAGCGTCTGCTAAATGACTAAATGTAAATGTAAATGTAACCGAGTACGTTCTCTTACGAGAGGTTCTCTCGTATTGCGTAAGTTGCTTACGCATCGGGAACCCCTTGTCAACGCCGTGCGCGCCGAGCATCCAGCACATGAATCCCAGGAAGACCGGGGAAAACATAACGTTGAAAACAGGTGGCCGGTCGGAGAAATGGGCCAACACATGTACAAAGCACTTCACTTCGTAGATAGATAGAGCGGCACAGCCGGTCTATACATATCAATGTAAATAGTGCGGCCGGCAGCGCGGGCCCACACAGTACATAAGCAAATATTAGGGAAAGAAATAGAGTGGTTTCACAGTCTATTTGTGGGGAGAATAATCCCAGCGCGACAGAGTGTAGGTCGGGCGGCCAGCGGCGCGGGCCAGCACCAGTACACAAGCGCGTAACGGGGAATAAAGGAACAGAGCGGCACAGCCGGTCTGAGCACAAAATACTCCTTCCCTTGGTGCCATACCAGAAATATCACCAGTATGTGAACGTAGTCTGCGCATAATCGACTGGGCAGAGCATACATGCCACTTATACTGATAATAGTTTAGCCTGCAAGGCAGGAACTTCCAGGTTATAAAACCTCACGAATGTCGATGGGGAGGCCCAGCCCGCTGCCATACAAATATATCGTGAATAGAAATTCCGCTGGACCAGGCCCACGAAGAGGCCATGCCTATAGTGGAGTGGGCTCTGATACCCAAAGGGCACTGCAGGTGTTTGGAGGCGTAAGCTGCTGCAATCGCGTCCACTATCCACCTGCACAGGCCCTGTTTCGAGGCGGTGAGACCCTTGGTGCGTCCGCCAAAAGAAATGAAGAGCTGCTCGGAACGCCTGAAAGCGGAGGAGCGCGTGATGTTAACTCTCAGTGCCCTAACAGGGCATAGGAGGTTATCACTGTCCCCATTATCGGATGCTGGCAGAGCCGAAAGGTAGATGGTTTGTGCCCTAAATGGGGTTCCAATTGCTTTGGGGATGTAACCGTGTCTCGGTCTGAGAATGACTTTTGAGTCATTTGGTCCGAACTCAAGACATGCAGGACTAACAGATAGCACGTGTAGATCCCCCACGCGTTTTACTGAAGACAGAGCTATCAGAAAAATGGTTTTGAGCAAAAGGTACTTTGGATCCACGGATTCAAGCGGTTCAAAGGGAAAAGCCTTCAGGGCCTCCAGGACCAAGGACAGATCCCAGATGGGAACCGAGGGGGTCCGCGGGGGATTCATCCGTCTGGCTCCTCTGAGGAAACGGATAATAAGCTCGTTCCTTCGTATTGCCCGGCTGCGCGTCGTCTCAGCGAACGCTGCAATAGCCGCCAAATACACTTTGAGCATGGAAGGGGACCTGCACTCGCGGGACCCCACATGTACGTGGATCGAAGCTCTTAGTAGCGCACCATTTAGAGAACACAGACCATTTAGACGCATAGAGCCGTCTCGTGGAGGGAGCTCTAGACTGTGTGATCGTGTTCACAACCCCTTCTGACAGGTCAACGGGTATCCGTTGATTATCCATGCATGCAGAGACCATCGCTCCGGATGGGGATGCCAGATCGATCCACCGGCTTGAGAGAGGAGATCCTTTCTCACCGGGATCGGCCATGGGGGTGAGTGCGACAGCCTCACTAGCTCTGGGTACCAGACTTGGTTCTCCCAACGCGGGGCTATGAGAAGCACTGGGTGGTGCGTTTCCCTGATCCTCGCTATGACCTGTGGTATCAGGCGCTGTCCTAGGCTTGCTGGTCGCTGGTTTCAACGGCGGCGGCTCTCAAGATCCAGCGATGCGAAGAGCTTCGCTGAAGACAAGAAAATCAGAATTTCAGCCTGTGAGCCCTGCTTATACACACTGGCCACACCCATCTTGATGGTTAGAGGGGTATGGAGTGCGCGAAGCGCCCTCATTGGATGTGACGTCACTCAGGGCTCACTGGTAGGCTTAAGCAGTTGTCGCTGAGCAGCCAATGAGCACGCTCATACAGCCTGCCATGGTCTGCCGGCTGCCGCACTGCGTTGACAATGAATACAAAATTAAGGATAATTTTTGGCTTCAGATCTCGAAGAAAGAAGACTTTCCCGATGCGTAAGGAACTTACGCAATACGAGAGAACCTCTCGTAAGAGAACATGCAACTACAGAGAGAGGCAGAGGCAAGGAGAGTAGGGAGAGGATGGACAGGCTGTTTTCTCTTCTTGAGAGAACTGATTCACTACACCAGCACCTCATCATCACCTCATCCTTCACTCCCTTTATATACAACCCTTCACCTTCTGTTCAGTGTCTGGTCTCGTCTTTACATGGATGCACAAGACTTACTACCTGTTACTTACCTGATCTACCAACCTGAGATACTCATCTTCATTCTTCATTCCGATCTGCCATCTGCCTTCTCCGTTGATCATCTTCATCATCCGTTCTCCACTCTGGTTTCCACTCCACCTGCAAAGACATTCATATTACTATTCAGTTCTATCTTCAAGTTTGCATGACCTACTCAACATTTTATCTGCTGGTTCTGTGCTTCTGTTCTCAATAAACATTGTTTATACTTACTCACCTGTTTGAGTCTTCTCTGACAATGTACTTGCTCAATTTATTTTATTATTTTTTTAACCCAAAAAAGTTACAGACTGCAACTTCAAATAGATTTCTTTAATTAAATTCTGTAGTATATTCACTCAAAGCCTTTGATAGTTTCAAATAGCCTCTCTCCACAGGTAAAAACACAGGTGCTCATCTGTCCCTGTAACATTCAAACAAGATTCAAGTCACCTCTGTGATTTATGTGCTCAATACTACATGTAAATGGTGAGGGAGTTGCTGATGTGTTAACTTGCTTTTTATCCAATACAAATGTTCCTCAATCAGCTACTAAGGGCACAATATATAACTTGTTTAGTTACTTGATGTAGATTTATTTACATTAGATTCATATAGGCTAATGTAAACCATGTTGCCAACAGTGAATTCTTATACAGGATAGCACATAGATGTCTATTTCATGTTGTGATGTGCTCATCAGTAATACTTAAAAGTTTTCCCTGTCAGATGTTAGATAGACATTTAAAGTAAGCGAAATTCCTAAGTTTCGGTTCCGAAAACGGTTCTGGTGTGATGTGTGGGCGAAGTGCTGCTGGGCCTTTAACAGCGATGTCTCACCTCAAGAATATTAAAATTGTAATGAATGCACTGAAAAGCCTTCGCGCTACTCAAACACGTTTTGCGTCAGATATCAACGCAGAGAGAGAGAGAGATTAGAGCTGCACGATTAATCTTTAAAAGATCTCGATCTTGATTCAAACACGCGATCTTATTCCTTAATGACAAAAACTTCACACCGGAACATTCAAATCTGTTTGCGCTGTCGTTGACCCAGAGAGAGCAGTTGTCAATATGAAACAGTTTTACTTTCAGTCGTTTCAACCACACAGTATCGATATTTCTGTTACAAATATTCAAATTATCACAGAAGAACAGATAAAAGTTTATAGTTCGAATCACTATGGTAAGCCTGTAATGAGCGTTTAGACTCGGACTAGTTACACTGGTCAGTAGGGTTGCCAACTTATGGAAAGGAAAATAAGGAACAATCGTGGTTCTTTATAGGAAAATAAGGGACAGAATAAGGGACACTGTACTGTACCACACAGTGCATATCATTTTAGCATCTGCTGTTAAATATGTGTACAAAAGATGTATAAAAGGTTCTCAGACAAACACATTTTGGGTCATTTTGTGGAAAAATTAACCAAATTTCAGAAACTTTCCCGGCTCAAAAAATATTCTGAAGAAAGACAAACGTAAATGAAGAAAGCCAAAATATAGGCTACATGTGATGGATGTATATTTACTGAGAAATTACAGTTTTTTTAAAATGGGTCAAAATGACAATTTTCACCTGAGATTTGGAGTCAGATTACAGGGGGGTTAAAATGACTTTAGAACTGTAACATTCAAACAAGATTCAAGTCACCTCTGTGATTTATGTGCTCAATACTACATGTAAATGGTGAGGGAGTTGCTGATGTGTTAACTTGCTTTTTATCCAATACAAATGTTCCTCAATCAGCTACTAAGGGCACAATATATAACTTGTTTAGTTACTTGATGTAGATTTATTTACATTAGATTCATGTAGGCTAATGTAAACCATGTTGCCAACAGTGAATTCTTATACAGGATATAAGAATTGAAGAATGAAGACTTTAGAACTGCATCATTATTTTACTTTTACACAGAGATTGTTAGGTCTATTTAGCTAAATTGGTTGACTTTAGCCATCTTTGTTTTATTGTAGCTACTGTATACCAACGGTGACATTTTAAAAATAGGAAAAAGCACTACTTTTGTTTTTTGCCCAAAGTTTGCATGCATGCCTGCAACTCATATTACAAATATCTTAATATCCTTTTAGATTCTAATTCTTACAAACTTTTCTTTTGGTTTCTTATTTTTTAAGGCTGAATATGGTTAATTTTAAGTCCCAAGATATAGGGATGTGTGGCTCCATGATTAAATTAGTAGCCTACAAGTTTTCAATGGTCGCACATTTTCTGAAGAAGAAATAATGTTGAAACTAGAAATGTATCTTGTTTTTGTTTTTTTGTTTTGTTTTTATATCAACACAACTGAAAATTACTGAGTGCCATAAATAGTATTTTTCCAAAATTTGTGTGCATGTAACTCTAAAAGTAATAAAGATATCATATCCTTCTATATTCTCATTCTTAATAAACTTAATTTTAAAGGCCTTATATGGTTCAATCCCAGATATAATGTGGCTCCATGTTCAAATTGTTGCATTTTACCCTTTTTCAATATATAGGCTATGGCTACACCAATGGATATTACTGTATCATCAACCTCTATTCAAAACATAAAAGGTGTATTTTTGTTTTGTTTTTTGGTCAGGAAGATACATATAGATGGCATAAAAATTAAAGCACAATAACTGAACGTCTTTGAAATTACAGCCAAAAAAAAAAAAATAATAATAATAATAAGAATTTCAACAATGGCACTTAAAATTTTGAACTAGGCCTAAATGTTTTTGTAACCATGTATAAATAAATTAAAAGTTCATACTCTCCTGATAAAGAGAACTGAGATGATTAGTAGCCTATGTATGGCCTGCTTTTGGTGTTTGAGATTGTATTTGGTTATTTTGTTTCAATAACGAGGTCCAACCAAGAAGCCTAGGCTACGGTACAAGTTCCTTTAATGTAAAATGTTTTTCTCTATTTAGATTTTTGATAATGTCTTCCATCAGGTAGATTGCATGTTTCCTTGCCTTACTCATGTGGAACAATAATCACGTTGTTTGTAGTCGCCCAAACTGATTAGCCGGAATCAAAATGCGGACAGTGAAAGAATGGATTTGCCGTTAGCGCGAGTCCCGATGGCTGTGAAGCGGGAGCGACAGTCGATAGAGGATACTGCTGGGTCTTAAAGGAACACTTCGACTTTTTGGGACTTTAGCTTATTCACCGTATCCCCCAGAGTTAGATAAGTCCATACATACCCTTCTCATCTCCATGCGTGCTGTAAGTCTGTTTGACGCACCCACTGCTAGCCTAGCTTAGCACAAAGACTGGATCTAAATGGCTACAACTAGCATACTAATCCCAGTAAGTGACAAAATAACGCCAACATTTTTCTATTTACATGTTGTGATTTGTATAGTCACAGTCTGTACAAATAAGTTCATATGAGACAGCCATTTTTTAAACGTTTAAATACTGGGAACTATTTTCTCAGAAGGCGAAGCACTGCTACTTGGGCGGAGTGATTAGCGCAGCACCCGAGAAGTGCTGCCATTGTGGTGAGGAGCAGAGAGTTCGCACAGAGTTGGAGTAATAGTGTCAGCAATTACTATATAGTAAATGCAAAGTTTACAATCATGGGTGTTCGCTGTATACTCGCGACAATAAACAGGGGAGACCAGGTAGGCTAATACCATGCTGTTTCATAGAATTCCAACCAAAAACGCTGACCTGATGAATCAATGGCTACTTGCTCTGGAAAAAGATTCACACACACCTGTAAACATCAAGGACTATCGCGTTTGCTCAGAAGATTTCACTGAGGACGACTATTTTGAAAAAATGGAATTTGCCACACGCACCATGAAACGTGTGCTGAAGGATACGGCCATGCCATCGATAGTAAAGAAAATTGCAAATTGCTAAATATGTTGACATTACAAGTCTGTTAACCTCATTTGACAAGTACAATAAACACAAAAAGGATTGTGCTATTTTTTTGTTAGTTTTAATCATTTCTATTGAATGGGAACCAGAATTGTTTGGCAGAACCGGTCTCGGAACTGGAAAATGTCTTACGATTCCCAACCTTAGTCTAGGGTCTCTACACCTTCAATAATTCATCAGTTTACTCTACAGTAGTTAAACACACGCAATTTTAACACAAGGAACCTTGTTTTAGAACTCATTGAAAACCTCCACGTCACTATTCTCCTCCGTGTTTGCTTATGACATATCCTTCCCGTGGCCTCCTAGCAAGGCTCGGATAGAAAAGTATCCATCTATGAGAGCTTCAGAATCTGGGCGGACGCAGTAGAGTAGGCCAACCGAGGATTTCTCACCTAAGGTTGAGACATTCTACTCATTTCATGTAACATTTTCTCCTATATAGTGTGGGGGGGTGGGTGGGTTTCGAACACAGCCACCAACTCTTCAGTAAAGCAATTTTCACAGTTTTCATGTGGGAGAAAGATAAAGTAGAAAGAAAATTCACAAAAATAGAGGTTTATTTGGTGATAAACATGCCATACGAATAAAGCACTGATTTGATCTGTAAAGTACTTCAGTATGTGTTAGGAAGGAACTCTAAATCTACACCTTCCATGACCATTTTCAGCACACACCGGATACTTTGGGGAATGGTGGCAGGCTTTGAAACAGGGTTTCTTCGTTTGGCGGCAGGCTTTGAAACAGGGTTTCTTCGTTTGGCGGCAGGCTTTGGCACAGTCTCTGGCAGCAGAAGTGAAGCCTCTGGAGGTTTTGTGGCAGGTTTCGACACAGACTTTGATGGTTTGGCGGCAGGCTTGGTAGCAGGCTTTGCCAGCAGGCGTCGGTGCAGGTTTAGGCACAGGCTTCAGTGGTTCAACGGCAGGCTTCGGCGCAGGCTTTGGTGGTTCAGCGGCAGGCTTCGGCGCAGGCTTCGGCGGATCAGCGGCAGGCTTCGGCGCAGGCTTTGGCGCAGGCTTCGGCGGATCAGCGGCAGGCTTCGGCGCAGGCTTTGGCGCAGGCTTCGGCGCAGGCTTCGGCGCAGGCTTCGGCGGATCAGCGGCAGGCTTCGGCGCAGGCTTTGGCGCAGGCTTCGGCGGATCAGCGGCAGGCTTCGGCGCAGGCTTTGGCGCAGGCTTCGGCGGTTCAGCGGCAGGCTTCGGCGCAGGCTTTGGCGGTTCAGAGCAAGGCTTTGGCGGTCCAGCCCCAGGCTTCACTGCATGGATAAAGATGGTCAACTTTAGTCAGTCCATTTAGCGGCATTCGGTCTAAGACATACAGCACAAAACACTCAAAGCAGGAATAGCAAGTCTTACAGACAGGGTTGTATTTTAACTACTCATCTTTAGTCATTTTGTAAAGCCAACCTGGGCTTTAAACAGTGATATGGGTAGAATTCAGTTTTGGAAGTTGTCAGTAACTGTAGTTCAGTCTTTTTACTTCAAAGTTTTAGTACTTTAATAACTAAAGCAGCCCAACATGGCTTCACCCCTTTCATTGCATGTTCCTGGGGGAAGGGCTTTTGTAAATTTTAGGGTTTGTGACGGAACAAGCTTGTTGAAGTCCCTACCAGCCGTTTGTTGTGGTCATTAAAAAACAGTTTCTGTAAAAGAAAATATCTTCCTTGCATTGAACTTTGAGCATCGTAACTTTGCAGATGTGGTTTATCCTCAAACAGCAACATTACACACAAACTTAAGTTTAAAAAAAATAATCATTTTTACATCCTATTCAAGGACCCCTTTAAGGCACTTGCACATTTCTTCGTGCTTCGTAATAAAGTTAAAAGATCTTCTCACCTTTGACTTCTGCGTCTATTGTGCTCAAGCATGCAGACAGACACAATAAAACAGCACTCAAGGTGCAGTACACTCGAACCGTCATCCTCTTGACCTGAGATCTCACAATGAACTTTGCTGGAAGCTGCACTGAAACAGAGGGACAGCAAAGCAAACAAAACTACAATGAAAAAGCATATAGCAGTCTCAAAACATCTGCTCAAACCCACAACACAAATAGCTGTAAAAATGGTTTAGAGCGCTTTTAAAGATCCAAAGGGGTGTGGGCAGGGCATCTCCGACCCTGATGAAACTCAACTGCCTGTAGCTTATTAATAGCCTAACCTTAAAGACCATGATTAGTAAGTTCAGGTGTGTTTGATTAGGGTTGGAAGACGTTCAGGCCTGCGTTTAGGCCATATGTTTGCCATAGGCAAGGCAAGGCTTATTTATATAGCACATTTTCATATAGGCCTACTATGGTAATTCACAGTGCTTTACACAGAAAGGAATTAAAATAATCACAAAATAAAAGCAAGGAAAATTAAAACAGTTATTAAAGGAATTAAAAGAGATATAAAGATGATACATTTCCTTGCCACTGTTGCCTTTGGCTTGCTCAGTTGGGGATATTATGAAGCTGCTTTGATACAATCTGTATTGTGAAAAGCGCTATACAAATACATTTGACATTTATAAAAGGAATTAAAAGAGTAAAAAAATTATACACAGATAAACTTCTCATCTGGCTAAACACCGGTGTATCATATTTTTCACAGCTCCCAATTTTACTCGGATATTTTCCCTTGGTGATTACATTGTGTCTGTGGTGTTCTTTCAGCGCATCTAAGAAATCTATTGAACGTCTCCAATAGACCCGATTTTTCCCTAAAATCGGACAGGAGGAGCTCTAGGACTGAATCACTTGGTAACCTCAGGTTCACTGCCCCACCAGTCCGCACCCCAAAGATTTGTTCGGGAACACTAGGAATGGAATCGATCCAGTCCACAACCCACAGAACCTCGAGTTTAATTACACATCAAACTCACTACTCCACCAAAGACAGAGGTCATCAGCACGGTTTCATCTCTCAAGTTCCCCAATTAAGTAATTTATGTTTGTCTCTTGCCATTTGAGTTCAGTTTAGAATCAAAAGGAGGATGCAAGAATAAAATACAGTGTAGTCAGTCGGACGTACTCATTCAGTAAATGCACAGCTAAACAGATGTGTTTTGAGTCTGTGACTACTGTAGGAGCACGTCTGATCTCTTCTGGAAGGTGGTTCCAGCTGCGGCTGGCATAATAGCTAAAAGCGGACTCGCCATGCTTAGAGTGAACCCTTGGTATTTCTAGCTGATATGATCCTAGTGATCTGAGCGATCTGTTGGGTTTATATTCAGGGAGCATATCTGCAATGTATTGAGGTCCTAGGCCATTGGATTTATATACCAGTGATAATACTTTGAAGTCAATCCTAAATTTAACTGGGAGCCAATGTAAAGACCTGAGGACTAGTGTGATATGTTCATATTTTCTGGTTCTGCTCAGAATCCTGGCGGCAGCGTTCTGTATGAGCTTCAACTGTCTTATTGACTTTTTGGGAAGGCCAGGAGGAGTCCATTACAACAATCCACCCTGCTGGTGATGAAAGCATGAACAAGTTTTTCTAAGTCTTGTCTGGAAACAAAGCATCTAATTCTTGCAATATTTCTCGAGATTCCGGACTTGATTTTTAGTTGTTTGACCCCTAGCTTCAAGGTATGTGTTCACCTTGAGAACTTCATATTTGTTTCCAAACGCAATGACTTTTCTTTGTCTAGAAAGTTTTGGCACATCCAGCTGTTGACTTCATCAATGCATCGGCACAGGGAGTCAATGGGGCTGTAATCGTCAGGCGATAGGGCTAAGTAGAGCTGTGTGTCGTCTGCACATCTGTGGTAAGCAATTTGGTTCTTTTTCATTATTTGGCTCATTGGGAGCATACAGTATACAGGTTTAACAGAAGTGGCGCAAGAATTGAGCCTTGAGGAAGTCTGCATGTCATGGATGTCCACTCAGACTTATGATCTCCTATACTCACATAATAACCTCTCCCATGTTAGTATGACCTGAACCATTTTAGGACTATCTCAGAAAGCCCGACCCAGTTTTCCAGCCTGTTAAGAAGTATGTTATGATCGACAGTGTCAAATGCAGCACTGAGGTCGAGTTGTACCAGAATTGATGTTTTGCCTGTATCAGTATTTAAACGAATATCGTTTATTATCTTTATGAGTGCTGTCTCTGTTCTGTGATGTGGTCGGAAACCAGATTGGAAATTGTCCAAGTATCCATTTGAGCTTAAGAATTTGTTCAGCTGATTGAAGACAACTTTTTCAATGATCTTGCCTATGAAGGGAATATTTTAGATCGGTCTGTAATTGCTCTGTATGTTGCTATCCAGATTGCTCTTTTTCAGGAGGGTCTTGACAACTGTGGTTTTAAGGAACTTTTGTCCCAGAGAATTTACCACTTATAGGAGATCTCCTTCTAAGCTGTTTAACACACTTTTGAAAAAGGAAGTGGGGAGTGTGTCAAGGGCGCAGGTTGATGTTTTAGGGTGCTGTACTGTTTCTTCCAAATTTTTACCATTCACTTCTTCGAAATCAGACATAGTAACTTTCTGCGGATGTGGTCTGATCTGTCTGACCTCAGTACAACACGAGGATATGCTGAACGCCTTTCTGATATTATTGATTTTCTCAGAAAAGAAGGAAGCAAGCTCACTGCATTTGCCGTAATCACGAGATGGTTGTTAGATTAGGTTCGTTTGAGAAGAGCAAAATCTGCAAAGAACCGATCACCGGTGATCACCACAAGATGCATGCCGGTTAGAAATGTGTCCGAGTGTAGTCCGTCTTGCTCTAATGTCATACTGACGTATGTCAAAAAAACTCTCACGACAGCGAGGCGGACGTGTCGGATTCTGCAGTCAGGCACAATTGCTCTCCACTGACTGCGCTGATCAAAAAGCACGACGGGAGACTTGCAGACGACACAGCTTATGCTCATTAGTTATGGCAAGTTTTAGCATTAAATACATCTGGCTGTAATAATCATAATTTAGTTTTGACTAGTCATAATTCCAATTCCAGATAGGCCTATCTTAATTCCAATTTTGACTAGTTGTAATTTGAATTAAAACAATGTTATTTTGACTAGTCATAATATACATTCGAGACATCTACTATGCTGTTTTGACTAGTCATATTCTTCCATTGTCTTCCACTGGAAAATATTTATGGATATCTTCAAATGAGTTTTGACTAGTAGAAATTGTAATTAAAGATATCTCTAATTGATTTTGTACTATAGGTGTAGGATTATCCGTGAACAGGCCATTTAATGAACACAACACTGCATTCCACAGTTCAGAACGATTCCCCATCGAACCATTAAACACATTCATGGGGCCAAGATGGCTAAATGAGATGTCACCCCCCTCCCTCTTTTTGTGCCTGTCTAATCTCACACCAGCAATGCCAGGACAGCAGGGAAAGATTTCTCTTTGTTCCCCAAACTTAAGATAAATCCACAGCCTTATCAGGAAACGAAAGGTGCTAAGGCGTTCCCATCACCACAGACCTTAAACCAAGGACACCTATTTTCTGTAGCTGTACATTCCAGAGACTTTTGTCTCCTAAACCAAGAGACTGAAATTGACCCAGTCGTGGTTTCTAACAAACAATGGTCTCAAAATAATTGATCACCAGTATTTACCTCGCATATATCTTAAGTATCATGCATCTCAACTATGGGAAATATATGTTATTTTGGTACCTAAAATGATTTCTAGAATTTTGATATAAAGTAGATGTTTGTAGGAAGCACCATAAAAAAAAGTAAAAAGTATAAAGTTGGCTTATTAAAGTCTTTAACCAAACTCTCAGGAGTTTGGGCACACGCGATCATGTGGAAATTATGCTAATTAAATGCAAGAACCGGAGAATGGGGCGTAGGTCTCGCCCAAGACAATATCTGATTGGCTGACTCACTTGAAAGGACGGGTCGGATGGACACGCTCATAACCCAATGACAAGCAGCTCTGCGTTGCTTTTTGCCTTGCTTTTGCAGTGACTTTTGCTCTTGTTTTTCATCTACAAGTGTATCCAAAATACATTTGTAGATATATGAAAGTAATTTAGTACTAATCAATTTACAATTGTAGACATGTTGAATTGGATTTTTGACTAGGCAAAACTTAAGAGACATTTCTTGAATTTGAATTATTCTTAGTCAAATCTAATTTAAAGCTATCTGCAATTTAATTATGGATTTCTCAATCTGATTTTTGACTAGGAAGAACTTTATTTGAAGATATCTGCATTCAGCTTTGTGACTAGGAATAATTCCAATGTAGATATCTGGAATTAACATTCTGACTAGTTAAAATTCCTTTATATATATCTGAAACATGCATGCAAATACACATTTGCTAACCTTAAACATTTTATTAACCAATCCTACCTTGGAAACTGTTGTCATCCACCATTTTGTCTAAAAATTGTATAATAAAGGTCCTGCATCTTTGGGTCATTTTAAACTGCTTTATACAGACATAATTCAAAAGTATGAAAATAATAACACAACACAAGTTGTGACACGAGTGAATCTGCAGCAACACAGAAAGCACAATCCATATATAACGTAATGTACTAATCAATGTAATTATTGCCAGTTAAACTTTTATTAACTTGTAATCTTTTTCAAATCAGCCTTCATCTTGGGTCTGCCTTGATTCTGAAACTTTCTTGTCCGTCACACGTTTATTTGTAAGTTTTTTTCACGTTTCTTGAGTATAATTCCATTGTTCTTCACTCATGTCTTTTGGCTAATAAATAAATTCAGAATAGCAGTTTACGGTTCTCTGTCTTTATTGAACATTGCACTTTAGTTGGTCCATTTTGCAACATGATTCAATTAAAATCACAGCGCTACATTCATGCATGCTGGAGACCCTTTACCATATGAATGCATCCAGATATTATTTAATAATCCCTGAAGTAATTCATCCAGTGGCTCTTCTTTCCGTGACAACAAAAGCAGACTACTGTTGTTAGCACAAAGCATTAGGCAGGGAGGGGCTGACTCTAGTGAGAGGGAGGAGTAAATTTAGTCTCACATCACACAACAGATGTGTAACACGTCAATTGAAGATATCTATGACGTCATTACAGATATCTTAAATGGAGTTTTGACTACTCAAAGTATTTAGAGATATCTCGAATCAGATTTATTACTAGTGTAATTATAATTGCAGATATCTCTAATTATCAATCTGACTAGTCAAATTAGAAATATATCTCATCAAAATATAATTGTAACTATCCAAAAAATATTTATGGATAGTCAAAGCGTAGTTTTATATGCCAAAACAGCTTGCCATACCAATGGAAGAATATGGCTAGTCAAAATAAAGCTGTAGATATCTTCAATGAAAAAAATACTTGTCATAATCACGTTGTAGATATCTTAATTCCAATTACAACAAGTCAGAATTGCAGAATAGATATCTGGTATTGGAATGTATAGTCAAAACTAAATTACTATTTGAGCCAGGGGTATTTGCTTAAACGGCTTGCCATACACTCAATATTCTTTGGCTAGTGGTCTCTAATATCTCTGATATTATTAATCAATTTCTTCTACACACAGTCCTTTATACATTATCTTTAAAAACAAATATATTCTGAAGCATTGCAATAATAGTTTGACAGTGCTGCTTTACAATATTAACAGTCACCACCGGCACCGTATAACAACTGCAGTTCAAAAAGAGAAATGCCCAGTGTTAAAAAGCATTGTCAAACACTGAAGTACTGACAATCTTAGCACTTAAGATAGCTGCTTTTAATATTGGCATGTAACTGGTACAATATACTAAAGACATACATATGTGGATTATAGACACAAAGATCCCTTGTGAAAAGACAGAGTTTTAAATGAAGGACCAACCTTTGCGCTCCATAGTTTGTTTTGTATGTTGGATGATGAAATACTGAGCTGTTACTCATGACTTTTTTCTCAAGGCACGTGTGTAATGAGTTAATGCAGAAGTCAAATTCACTGCAATAAAGACTCTAAAACAGTTTTAGGAAAGTGTTATGGCAATAATTATGTTATTTCAATTTTTGCACCAGTGACAAAATTGAGCATATGTGTGCTCACTTGACACAAAGAGGCAATCCTAAGTGATTGTGCATGTATTTTCAGGCAGTGTTGTATGATCATACTTTCTTTTTTTATTATAAGTTATTGGCTCCACCTGACGGTGACTCAGTGAAGTATTTCTATTAGGAGGCGCTTGAAGTCACCGCCACACTCTGAGCTCAGGGCATCCTTTAGGGTAACATCATATTTCTCCAAGTACATGTCCTTGATGGTCTCCAAATCCACCTAGAGGTGAATGTGAACGTGGAAAGGAAAATATTAAAATTATTACCATGAAAAGCTTTGTATTCATTGTATCAAGTCCAGAATTATCTCTACCTCAGAACGTCCCACAATAATACGTATGAGCGTGTCCTCGTCTGTCCCAACTCCTTTCATCGCAGCGTTCAGACGACGGGCGAAATATAGCTGAGGATTTTTAGCACATCGCACTGTTCAAACAAAAACAAAATCACAGTATGATGTGTGTTGCAAGCAGAAAAGGCTATCAAATAGCTTTATCCTTTCAAAGTAGCTTACGGCCACTACTTTGAACAGCAACATGACTCTTTGATTCAAAAGAAGGAACACATTTCCTAAAGGCTTTTCAGAGTTTGGATGGTTATAGTTACCCAGAGTAATGTAACAGTCCTTTAATGTTCCTGTAGCCTCACTGTCTATAGCATCCAGGATATCTGTTCCAGAGAGCTATGGAAAGAAAACAAAAGAGAAACCAGAAACTCAGAAAGAATGTTGAAACAGTTGTTGTAAAGCAGCGTTGGGCATAGCTGGTGTTTGACCGTACAGTTTCATATATCTTGAAGGTGGCCTGAAGCTGTAGGTAGTTCCTGTGAGTGAGGATGTAGCTGAAAGTGGACTCATCTGTTCCAAAACGTCCTTCACCTGCCTGTTGAAAACCAACCACATAGTCATTCTACTCATTCATTCATTCATTGAACAAAATAACTGGGGTTGCCAGGTCTGTTTGACAAAGACTGTTTATCAAATATAGTCCAAAACCAGCCCAATACCAAAACACAAAATATTCCAGAAATTAAATAGGGACTTGTTTTGTGTTTGAGAAAGGTCTTCAATGTGTTAAAATATATAGGAGTCATTGAAGCCAATAGTTTAAGGGACCATTTCTTTATTAAAGCCTTACTTTCCAGTTAGACTAAAGTATAGTTCTACTTGAGAGAAAGAACGCATTATCTTGATGTTTTGAGACGAGACTCCTGTTTATAGTTAAAGCCTGGCCAAATCCAACCTTGGAAAAGCTGTGTGTCGGTGTGTGTGTTAGTCTTCTGGTTGCAGGTTAAGGAACCACTGGCATTATTGCAGATTGAGTAAGTTGTTGTTCGGGACATGTTGGCGCCCAACAACCAAAATCTGCGCCTTGGAAGGTCACGACGTGCCTGACTTCAGGGTCCGAGTGTCAGCTGCCTAATCTATGGAGATATGCTTCCGTCTATCTGTATATGTGTGGAAAATTACTATGTTTATCTATTTCTTAACCAATCAGAAACTGCAACCTGAAGCAGGGACGTAGCTTAGACCTTGGTGAAGGGTATAACTGCTGTGATCTTTGTAACTGTAAGCGGGGCGGCCTACGAACTCCTGTGTGAGTCTTGAAGCTGACTTCTGCTGATGAAACTGCAAACTATCTTCAGTAAAACTTTTCTTCAATTTATTATAATTCTGACTCTGGGTCTTCTTTCAAACATCTGGTCCTTGGGTCCTAGACTGTTAACCCCTAACAGCTGTAACTGGGATGGTGCCCTTTCAGAAACTACTAATATCTACTATTTAGGTAATAGCATGTACACTTTAGGTACTGAAACCTTTAAGGTACTTATATGCACCCTTAAGGAGTGCAAAGGGGTACCGCCCCAGTGACAGCTTTGGTAGCTTTTTTTCGGAGAGATTTTAGAGTGCCTATTAGACATTTTTGGATTTCCTTTGATTTGTAGCCGTACAATGAAAGTAGCAGCAGTGAACATCTGCAAAGTTTAAAATGTCACAAAAAAAAAAAAAAAAAACATGCTGAAAATGTCAATGTCATCATTATTTTAGTATTATTTATTATATTATTTATTAATAGTGCTTTTATTTTTATATTTTCAGTATTTAAGTTTTTTTGTTTAAGTTTTAATAATTTGTTATTTTTATTAGTATTAGTTTTAATAGTGTTAAATGATTTTTATTAGTTTTATAAGTAACAACCACAATTGTATTAGTTGTTTTTCTTTAAATATTTCTATTTAGCTTTAATTTATTTTTATTTAGATTTTAATTTGAGTAATTTTAGCACTTAAACATAAACTTATTTATTTCGGTTAGTTGTAGTTTAAGTTTTTCATCTAATATTTATAATTTATTTTATTTCAGCTTTATTTCAATGACCAAAATTATTTGTAATAGTTTTAGGTTTAGTTTGCGATACAAATATGGATAGTATACACAAAGTAAGGCGGGACTAAAGGCTGATATATACTTCTGCGTCGGACCTGCGCCAGAGCCTCTTCGCTGTAGGCTACGCGTTGGTTTTCATTTATACTTCTGCATCTTCTGCGTTAACATAACATAACATAACATAACATAACATAACATAACATAACATAACATAACATAACATAACATAACATAACATAAACATAAACATAAACATAAACATAACCCTCCTGTGGAAACCTTTTATAAGAATGCAAATTATGCGTGAAAATCATGGACTTGGCAACTTATAAAAATAAACAAAAGTTATAAACTACTTAATTCCAGAGATTTAAACATCAGAGTTATCCTCACCTCAAACAATGATACTGCATCCTGTTCTGCCAAACTTTCATCCACTTCATAAGACTCATCCCTGCTGGCCTGCCGGTGAAAGTCAGTTGTTCATAGCAAATAACACCAACAAACCTTGGTAGATTCAATTGATACATTCAGGGTGCGATTTGCCGGGGGGGATGCGTGGGATTTCCCCCTTTCTGGTCAATGTATCCCTGCCTCTGCTTAATTATTTTTATCCCCAGTGGGGATAAATTTATCCCCCCCTCAAAGTGATCAGTGCTACTACACTAGTGGCGAGGCGGATCACAAAACTTATCACGGATCCGTGGTTTGATTACACTCCATTTTATTTTAAAATGCGCTACTTTGACTGGCTCCGCGCAGCCTCTATCACCACTCTGAAGACTTGCTCAATTTCCCGCCCACGGCGCTATATGATTGGTTACACCTCACGAGTAATAGCCTATCAACACTTGCGAGACGGCTGCAGGTCTTTTTTTACGCCGTATATTCAGCATATTACTGAAGCGGGAATAAAAATCACAATCTGATTATCTGTTTGATGACAAGCAGGGTTAGTGTCCCAGTCACACCACTGAGAATGGCCGAAGTTACACATACGGTGTTTTAATCAATTGAGACTAAACGCAAAGGTTTTTTGATTACTCACTCACTCTTGAGTTTCTGGCGCGAGTGATTTCAATGTAAAGACGCGTTTACGCGCGTCTAGAGGTCCTGCGGCGCGGTAGACGCGAAGCCCGAATGAGGCGAATTGACTTTGTCGGCCCTGCCCGACACGTTAACTGTAATCATGAGCCCGAGCCCGATTTAAACCCGTCCAGAGAGAGAAGTTTTACACACATTTTTTTTAATACGTGGGCCGTTATAACCAGGTGGCGCCAGGGAAGTTGAGATGAAGCAAAGATGAAGTTGACGATCGCCATCTCCGTAGTGAATGCACATATATGGAGAAATGCATGAATTACATCAGAGTGTTGCCTATTTCTTTTCGTTTTAAATTGTTTCGTTTAAAGACATTTCAAGCTTTCTTTAGATATATTTCTTAATATTCTCTGTGTGAGGCATACACTGAGTTTCGGTTAATTTATGATGAGATGCGCAGTGCAAGTGACCGGGGCGCGCGGGCGCCTCCATGATTAGCCTATAGCCTATGTCTGCTATATTTGCTTCTTAAATACATGCAATTCGTTGATGAAAAATGTATTAAAATTAAGATACAATTTATACAAAACGAAATTCACTTTAAAGAAAGGCTTTCTACAAAACAAAAATTAATGAAGTGGTCAAAATCATGTCTGACCCACTCCAAGTCTCCCGATATACTGCACATCCTATCTTCGTGCTGTTCACTTTTCATAATCAACATAGATGAAAAAAAAACAAAAAAAAAAAACATAATATTTTAACAAATATGCAACTAAATTTATTTAGTTATTTATTTATTAAATTTATTATTTAATGGCTAGGCTACAACACATAGTAGGCCTACAGAATCTCTGTACAAATTTCTGCACATTCATTTACTGCTTCTGAATTTTACACACAAGTTGAAAGGCATTTGTTTGTGCATAGTAAAACATATCTGCAACATTTATCAAGTTCACGGATAATTGTGCGTGCATTTATTAATTATTATCTTAATTAATAATGCAACAAGGACAAATCATGGTAACTGTCTTGTTTGTTTATTCAGAATGAAATGGATCGCAAATGGATCCGAATGAAGAAATGTAAAAAAAAAAAAAAAAAACCGTGGACAATGATGAACACAGAAAATAAACATGAATGAACTTTGGATGAACTTTGGATGGCCTAGGAGGAGTAGGCCTAGTAGGCTACAACTCTAATTCAACAAGGTTTTAGAATATAGAATATTTTTTAAACAAAATAAATATTTTTAAAGTTTATTATCCCGGGCCCGGTGTGATGCGTGCGAGTGGAGGAGACGCTGAACATGACACGTGACGTGTTGCATTTTGTAACACAAGTGCTGGATCAAGGGCCCGGCCCGGGTCGGGTCAAGTTCAGCTCGGGCAGAGAATCTAAACTCTGATTTATCTGATCCTGTCCATTAGCTTTGATCCATGTACGGCTTTTCAGAATGTCACCAAGTAGCCTAAATATTTATGTAGCCTAATTTTTCAGCGCGAAAACTCTAGCTAGCTAGCTGGGAACAATGAAAAGGGTCCAGGGGCCGTATTCACAAAGAATTTTAAGGCTAAAAGTAGCTCCTAACTGGCGAATTTAGGAGCAACTCCTAAAAATAATGGGCGTGTCACTCGTAACTTTAGGACTCCTAATTTTTTTCACTAAGAGTAATTCACGAAGCATTTTAGCCCTAAAAGTAGCACCTAAGTCTGGGACAGCTTAAAAGAAGTCGAGAGGACTCCTAACTCACTAAGACCTATTCACAAACCGCTTTTTGTGGCATTTCACGTTGCGATGTTTTGAAATGCGTAGCGGCGGCTACAGGAGCGTCCAATCACGAGGGAAAAATTCTGCATTGTAGGCATAACTAGGGATGCAATAACGCCACCAACAACAACCAAAACTAGGCTACTCATTGCATGTAAACTAATTGTAACGTTTCATTGTGAATCAAATTAAAATGTTCTTCTCTTTGCAAACGTAGGCAGAGACATATAGTGACAGATTAATTCAATAATGTTGCAAAGATATTGCATCAATCCATATGTTTCATTAGGCTACTAGGCTATTTGTTTTGCCTTACTCTTTATTCATTTAGGCTATTTATTCAGTTATTCATCATCTTCCGTCCTTCGCACTACTTGTGTAGCGCACGCATTCTCAGACCTGTCACCTGTCACTCATCATCGTAGGGGAGGTGTTTGGAATCATTCCCGCGTTACAATCATCAGCCAATCAAGGTGGTCACTTCAGTCAGGCTCGTGCATGAGTAATGACGTCATCCATAGCAACGAAGACTCACTCTTAGTTTAGGAGTTGTCATTTTTCTTTACTAAGAGTAGGTCTGAAAGGCGTTGTGAATAACTTTTAAGAGAAAACTCCTAGCTAAAATCTTTTAGTGCGATTTAGGAGTACTCCTAGTGGTAAGATAAAATGCTTTGTGAATACGGCCCCAGAGCAGCAAATGCAGTGAATGAAGTTCATGTTCTCATGGATTATTTTTATGAATAAAAATGTTTCAAAACATCCCCCCCTCTGTTTTTTTCACAAATCGCACCCTGGATACATTGATACTGCACTATAAACTGCAGATCCAGTAACATGCAAATACAAACTTTAGGAATGGAATTCTGCAAAATCAAAGACTATAGAATAACACTTAATTCTTAAGGGACTTTGGCACCATTCATGTTCCACTTCCAGTGAACAAAAGCCTTGATCGTTTCATTCAGTGGAGATGGAATGCAAGTTTTCATGACTAACACAGGCTGCGTCCGAAAGCTTAAAAATGCTGCCTTTTGAGGCTGCATTCAAAGGTAGGCATCAAGGCACTTATAAATCCAATGTTAGCTTCACTTCCTGTCTCCAGTAATGCCTTCATCTGATTGTTTTTTTAAGGCAGCATAGATGTATCCTTCGCTGCCTTTGATATCCCACAATCCTGTGCGTTCCATGCGATGACAGTTAAGCTAAATATAAAAAATGGCGTCTGAAAGTTGTGGTTGGTGGTTAGTTTGTGTGTAAATGTAAGTTTTTAAACCACCATTTTCCACTTTTGATTAGTTATTAAATATTTGATAATTATCACCAAAGCTCTCTCTATTTTGCTGTAGATCATTAAAATGTACGCTGCCTCAGAGGTCTCTCTGAAATCAGTTTCATAAGGTGCCTTCGTATGCAAACGCTGCCTGCTAATTCACTCCCTGATAGGGCAGCGTGGCAACAAGTCAGCTGCATAAGCTTTCAGACACAGCCATAGTCTTGTTATGCTCATAAAGTAATTTATTATGGAAAATGTTTTATTAAATTAGGAAAATGTGTGGCCTCAGACCCCTCTGAACATGAAAAAGTGTTTGAATGTACAAGTATCCACATAGTGTGCACTTCCACATTCTTCCTATCAGTACAAATCATTGCTAAATACTATAAGTATCAAACTTACTTTACATTAACTCATTAGTATGTTTGTATTTTACCTCTAGGAGAGAAACCAGAAGATTCTTCACTTCTCCACTAGTGTCACCTTCAATATCAGCCTCCAGATCTCTCTCATGCACTGGAGATCAAAAGATCTGTTACATGACTATAATAATGCATTATTGTATTATTACTAATAATATTAGCATCACAGCAATGAACATCATAGTATCAATAATGAGTCAACAAAATCATGTCTCTTCATATTTTTTTACATCACAAAATTATTTGTATCTGATTAAAGCTTACCTTGCACATATGCCTCTTTGCAATTCAAAATATCCTGTTAAAGAAAAAATATTTATTGTGTAAGTAATGCTTTTCAGCTGTGTTTGACGCTTGAAATTTGTGTGACTATTCTCCCAATCTAATAATGTAAATTATAACCTGATTGGTGCTGGTGCAGAGTATCTCCACCAGCACGTCCTCATCTGTCCCAGCACCCTTCATGGCTCTCCTCAATTCTTTAGCCATTAAGATGTTGGGCGGGTCCAGCATGGCTATGATTGCGTTCTCAAAGTTTCCTGTGAGTTCATTCTTCAACACTTCCTTCAACTCCTTTCCAATGTGGCCACAGACCGAAAGAACAAACCAGAAACAGACTCAAATAGATGTATGTTGGTTCAGTCTATCAATGAATTATGATATGAAGCAAAAGTTATTCATTAAAAATACTTTTAACAAAAAAACTTAGTTCTCATTACATTCCATTTCAAGGGATTGTATGCGAGATAAATTTGTTACAATGCTGGTTATGAACATTTTAGTCGATTTAGAGAAGGGATATAAAGAACAACTATGGTTCAATCAATACTCCAGCTTTCCATGAGCTCTGCACGATTATTAAAAGCGTGAAAGCATAATGGAAGAAACTACTCCAGTTACCTAATGCAGTCTAAATCAATGCAATGTGATGCTGGGAGAGGAAAATTAGAAACCACTGGTCTATGGCTTATGTCATATATGAGATTAGTGCGTTTGTTCTTATAAGCCACTTTAAAGGCAGGGTAGGCGATTTGTTGCAGACACATTTTTTGCTATGCTGGTTGAAAGTCTCTTCACATCCAGATAGCAATCAGTGGTCTAAATGTATTTATATGTATATCGTCTGTGGAAAGTGTAGGACCATACAATGTTTGTCCAATCATTGCATAAATGAATCTACAGCAGTCAGGTGGTACAGGTCAGCACTCTTTAAGATGTTTATGTTCATTATTACTGTAATGTTATGTGCTTTGAGACATGAGGTAGTTTAAAGCTGTCTCTGATGCTTTTGTTTGCTCCCTGCTGAGCGTGTTCATGTGTTTTGAAGGAGGTGTGGTGTTGGAGATGCTCTGAAGGGAGGGTGAGATCTTATGCTTTCAAAGCTAGCTCGCTATTGCTAGCCTCTCCAAAAAATTGCCTACCCTACCTTTAAAATTTAGACAAACTATATTTACGTCATATTAGATCAGTGTAAATATTGTACTTTCCACAAAAACACAATTATATAAAGGATGTACTTGCATTTGCAAGTAAACATTTCAGACTCACATCGTCATATTTTTCAAAGTAGGCTTGTTTAATCTCCGTTCGCTGGAATGCAGAGCGGTTTGCTAGAATGGAGATGATGGTCTCTTCATCCGTCCCTGTGAACAATAGGAGATGAGCTAATACCTCATAATGCCAGTTATTCCTCTATTATATTTAGGGTATGTTTACACAACAATGATGTACTAAAAATGGAAAAGTTTTTCCTTTGTGTTTAAAAAATAAATAATTGCATACAATGTTGTCAAAACGATCCCCGTTCACACGGATCCGCGGAAACGACTAAAACTGCTGTATTATGCATGCCAGGCCAGTAGTTGGCGATGTCATGGTGTTGTGTAAACACCCCCTAAGAACTCACACCATTTTCAACAAAATATGGAAACTTTTTATGCATTTTGGGCAGTCATTTACACGACAACGGCATTTTTGGGAACTGAAAATGCAAACGTTTGAAAACAGGTTTCAAAGTGCAAGTTTTTGAAAACGACACCGTTATCGTCTCCATGTAAACTACAAAAACGAATTTGTGAAAACGGTGAATTCATGCGTACACGTGTTACGTGTTCATTGTCTATAGGCGCGTAGTGTTTCTTTACAAAGTGACCTCGCCATCTACTGGCCAGGCATGAATAATATCGTTTTCGTGGATCGGTGTGAACGGGGATCATTTTGACAATATCTGTGCGTGAAACTTTTCAAAAACGCAACGTTTTTAGTACATCATTGTCGTGCGTACCCTTAGTTAAAATGCTTAAAGTCAGCATGAAACAATAGTTGTGATTGTCTTTACTTCCCTATTGTGACGTATATCTGAGTGAAATTTCTTCTTGGACAAGAAAAATGGAGGGTGGGCTTGAGTGCTTGTTTGTTTGTGCTCCATAACTGAAACTGCATGTACTTAAATGTTACATTTAACATTTAAATGGTCTTAGTTTAATTAATTTATTTATTTTACTTTTTCTTCTTCTTTTCTACCCCATTTTATATTATTATTAGTAATATATTATTGATGATATTAATAATTATTAATAATAATTTATATGGTTGTTATATATTTTCTAAATGTATCTTGTTTTCTTTAGCTTTTTTGTAAAATGTAAAAATTAAAAATACAAGTAAAAAAATATATATCTATGTAGGGCGTGACTTGATTTTGTCCATGGGGAATTGATTGGATGGTTGTGATTTGCTATTGCCGTGATCTCATGTGAGAGACAGGTTGTCCCACCCTCATGCCAGTAAACATCATCAGAAGAGTGAAAAAATTTCTCTAAGAGGGAGGGGAAGTTAATTTGATTAAAGATTATGAAGGCACAATATATTTATTTTAAATAATAATATGCATGTGGAAATCATTTATAATAATCACTGCAATATTACATAAAAATACGTCAGCGAGGAGGACATTAAAACCAAGCCCCGTTCTCTATTTTTTCTTGTTCAATACTCGGTTTCAATACATCCCAACCATAGGTCCCAACGCTGAAGTAAAGTTGGTAGCAAATTCTGTTTCATGCAGACTTTAAAAGTGCTACATCTTATTTCATCATATTGTAAGTTGAAAAAAAAAAAGCACCCATTTATGTCAGTATTTTCCAACAGTGATTATTTTTATTTAACCTACCCATTCCTTTGCAGGCCTTACGGATTGCCTTGATGTCTGCCATCACATCAAAGTCTTCAAAAGGAGTTATTGTGGGCTGAAATGAAGGTTGTGTAAGAAAAATCATGTGTTGTGCAATCAGACTATATTGCAGTTTTAAATAAAATTTACAGATTTTGAAATGGGTTAAACGGTTCATTCCTTTTAAAATGTACAAAGATATGGTAAGGGACCCAATCAGGATGTTTTTCAAGGGTTTGTGGATTAGATCACAATGCAGTAGTCTGTGTGGGGAGGAGTTCTGTGTCTAACACACACAGCTGAGTCATGGGATCTCTGGGAAAGGACAGGAACAGAGTAAGCCTTCCTCTGCCTCGCCCACTGCCATAACAACAATGTGCACTCATCGAAAACAAAACAGTTATTCTTTGAGAAACATTCTTATTCTTGTTACAAGAGTATCAAGTGTTCAAATCACTGTAAAATACAACATATATGCTAATAGTAAATATAAAATTAATATATGGGAAACTCTTTAAAAACATATTAAGTTTAGTAATGTTAATAATAAAACATGTGGAAAAACTGTTAAAGCATCAAAACAAAACATCGAAGTGTCACGCGAGAAACTCTTTTGCACATAAACACGTTTATTTAGTCTACGCAATATGTTGCATAGCCTACGCAGCAACCTAATAACACTTAATATCGTTATCTGTAGTAAAAGAAACAGAGAAAAGTGCAAAAAAGAAACTTCACTGTTTTACTCACTTGAACGTTGCCCATCTTGTGATGCTGCTGATGTGAGTCTCTGACTGAATGTGTGCTTGCTCTCGCTCTCTCTCTCCACTCGGCCAGAGCATCTTTTTACTCCATCGCATCCCTGACGTCACTGCTGGCGACGTCATCAAATGTGAAAAAAAAAATGATCCGACTTTTCTGTTCTTTTTTGTCATTAACCATATGCTAAACAGAAATGTGTAATATATAGTTTTGTTTTGATGTTCCATGTTTCCTGTCTTGTCATGTGATTCCCTTGCCCTCATGTGCCATGTACATGTGTCATGTTGTCTTTGGTTAATTGCCTTGATTATGTTCACAGGTGTTTATAGTCAATCCTTGGGCGTTTCTCAATACACGCAAACTTTACTTCGGCAGGTCTGCAAATGGAACAGCGGCGTTCAGCTCGCTCTGATACTCCGGTTATCTCTTTATATTTTAGCTAACAATACAACGAAATGTGTTGTAAAACACCACTCTGCCTCTTTTCATGTTTATTTAAAAAGATCTTAAACATATTAATAGCCACACAAATGTGGTTCAGGCAGTGGTTCGTAGCCTGCATTAATTATCTTCACAGCATGCATATTTATAACAAAAAGAGACTGGGTTGTGTCATTTTATTTTATTATAGGGTGAATTGCCCTAATGTGGGACACCTAAGGTCTAGTGTTTGTAGGTCCCCCATAAATACATGAATGACAGTGAAACTATGGGTTAAGGTTAGACAAAGCTGTGGTGTCATATGATCAAAATCACATGACCTAAATGTCCAATCATATTTGAGGGTGGAGCAATCATCAAACAGGAGGCACCTTGTGTGAAGACCATCCGAAGGCCAGTGACATAGAGTTTTAACAAATTTGATATTAAGGAGTTAAATACATTTTAAACAAAGCAATCCTGCTACTTTTTAGTCTAATATGCTTATGAAATGTTTGTCCATCAAAAAATAGTGTAACTTTGTGTGTATAAACTATATATTTAATATTTTTATCAAATTTCCTAGTGTCCCACATTAGGAAATGTGGTTTCCAAATCCGGGACAGTATCAGCCTAATGTGGGACAGTACTTAAATGAGTCAAAAATGTGTGTAATGTATTTCAGATCACAATGGCAAATATGAGAAAGACAGGGACAGATTGTCAGATGCAGAAAGAGAGGCAGAAACAGGGAAAGGATAAGAGAAAGAAACGTATTCAGTGGAGGCAGAAACAGGATGAAAGTCATAGAGGAGTATAGGCAGATTGTTGAGGATGGTGGGGTCCCTCAGCTGAGACTGTTGGCCAGGGCATGGAATGTCCCTAAATCTACTCTCCAGTGAATCTAAAACAAAATAAGATTTTACTATTCTACATGTATCAAAATGTGATTTTTGGTGATTTTTCAGTGTCCCACATTGGGGACACAACTGTCCCACATTAGGAAGTTGCAGATTTTCTCAGACGACTTGCAATAAGAGCACTAATATGTGTATAATTTCTCTTATGAATGGATTATCTGAATTTTCTCTTTTGATTTGATTAGGAAACATCCTGGGGTTTTTAAAATGGTATTGGGTGTGGATTTAATGTTTTGATTACACATCGCAATATGTCACAAAAGTCTAAAGTGCAAAAAATGTCCCACATTAGGGCAATTCACCCTACATGTACGTACAGATATGTACTCTGATTCTCTTCACTGTATGTACATGTAGCCTATAATAAAATAAAATTGACACAACCCTGTCTCTTTTTGTTAAATATCAGTTGTAATGATCAATAATAGCCATTATAAAAGTATAAGTAGCCTAAAAGGTATTAGAAGCTATACAATAAGAAATAAAGCAAACGATTCAGTCAAACATAAGTCTAGTACAACGTTAAAGTTAAATAGCCTAAATATATAAAATTACAAAACTTCCCTTTGCCCTCAGCCAAAACGATTTGCTAGGGAACAAATTTTAGATTAATGAAACCAAAGATTGCCTGTTAGATATACACAAGACAAATTATATCTCATGTTTAACCACTACAGAGACATCATAGTCAGCGGCAAACGTTAGAAGAACTAGCTGAGGCAAGGCTGTTCCAGATGAGGTTAATGAGTGCTGAGCTCCTGGTGATCGCCTGGATCAAACAATTCCGAAAACATCAGATACAATTTTCAAAAAGGCGCTATCTTTATAAATAAACCACAGATTTGAGCTTTAAACAACCACATTCTCGTCTGAAAAAACTCTTAAAACTACATTTCTAGACACAATAACAGTTTTTAAATTACGCAGGTTTTCTCCTCTGCTATTTACGTGCTGGTTAGTGCTAGATGCATTCTGGGATACCTGGCTGTCTCAAGTCTGCACAAGTCTCCTCTCGATGCATCCTTGATAAAAGGGGCGGATCAAGAACACATCCGGGGATTTGAACTGTACTTGGCTAGATGTGAACTTTGAATTGGAACAGTATTAATGCCCTCATGTTTGCCATGCGTCTTTGTCTAGTATTGTCCCTGTAACCACCTATTACAGAATACTAGACCAATAACATGGACCCACCAGTTCATCTCTTGTGCCTTCGTCAGGGTGACCTCAATATCAAGGAATATGTGGAGGAATTTTGTTGACTGTGCTGCCTTCAATGATATTGCCTTAAAGTACATTTTTCGTAATGGACTAAATTATTTCCTGAATTACCTCATGCCTGACAATACACCACACTGGACTCTAAGTCAATATATTGTCCATGTCCTTCTGTTGAGCGGCTCATCATTTACTGTGGGTTTTGCGGGTGAGGAGCCCTGCAATCCCCCAGTACCTGCCAAGCCAGGGGCTGTTCACGTCATGCCTGCCTAGTTTTAGTTTCTTCAAATCATGCCTGCCAAGCCTGAGATTCTTCAAGTCATGCCTGCCTAGCCTTAGTTTCTTCACGTCATGCCTGCTGAGCCCGAGTTTCTTCACATCAAGCCTACCAAGCCTGAGTTTCTTCACGTCATGCCTGCCAAGCCTGAGTTTCTTCACTTTCTTCACGTCATGCCTGCCAAGCCTGAGTTTCTTCACGTCATGCCTGCCAAGCCTGAGTTTCTTCACTTTCTTCACGTCATGCCTGCCGAGCCTGAGTTTCTTCACGTCATGCCTGCCAAGTCTGAGTTTTTTCACATCATGCCTGCCAAGCCTGAGTTTCTTCACATTATGCCTTCCGAGCCTGAGTTTCTTCATGTCATGCCTGCCAAGCCTGAGTTTCTTCATGTCATGCCTGCCAAGCCTGAGTTTCTTCACTTTCTTCACATCATGCCTGCCAAGCCTGAGTTTCTTCAAATCATGCCGGCTGAGCCTGAGTTTCTTCATGTCATGACGGACAAGCCTGAGTTTCTTTACGTCATGCCTGCCGACCCTGAGTTTCTTCGTGTCATGCCTGCCGAGCCTGAGTTTCTTCACGTCATGCCTGCCGAGCCTGAGTTTCTTCACGTCATGACTGACAAGCCTGAGTTTCTTCACGTCATGACTGACTAGCCTGAGTTTCTTCACGTCATGCCTGCCAAGCCTGAGTTTCTTCACTTTCTTCACGTCATGCCTGCCAAGCCTGAGTTTCTTCACTTTCTTCACGTCATGCCTGCCGAGCCTGAGTTTCTTCACGTCATGCCTGCAAAGTCTGAGTTTTTTCACATCATGCCTGCCAAGCCTGAGTTTCTTCACTTTATGCCTGCTAAGCCTGAATTTCTTCACGTCATGCCTGTCAAACCTGAGTTTCTTCACGTCATGCCTGCCAAACCTGAGTTTCTTCACGTCATGCCTGCCGAGCCTGAGTTTCTTCACGTCATGCCTGCCAAGCCTGAGTTTCTTCACTTTCTTCACGTCATGCCTGCCAAGCCTGAGTTTCTTCACTTTCTTCACGTCATGCCTGCCGAGCCTGAGTTTCTTCACTTTCTTCACGTCATGCCTGCTGAGCCTGAGTTTCTTCTCGTCATGCCTGCAAAGTCTGAGTTTTTTCACATCATGCCTGCTAAGCCTAAATTTCTTCACGTCATGCCTGTCGAACCTGAGTTTCTTCACGTCATGCCTGCCAAACCTGAGTTTCTTCACGTCATGCCTGCCGAGCCTGAGTTTCTTCATGTCATGCTTGCCAAGCCTGAGTTTATTCACTTTCTTCACATCATGCCTGCCAAGTCTGAGTTTTTTCACATCATGCCTGTCAAGCCTGAGTTTCTTCACTTTATGCCTGCTAAGCCTAAATTTCTTCACGTCATGCCTGCCAAACCTGAGTTTCTTCATGTCATGCCTGCCAAACCTGAGTTTCTTCATGTCATGCCTGCCGAGCCTGAGTTTCTTCACGTCATGACTGACAAGCCTGAGTTTCTTCACGTCATGCCTGCCAAGCCTGAGTTTCTTCACTTTCTTCACATCATGCCTGCCAAGCCTGAGTTTCTTCACTTTATGCCTGCCAAACCTGAGTTTCTTCACTTTCTTCACATCATGCCTGCCAAGCCTGAGTTTCTTCACTTTATGCCTGCTAGCCTAAATTTCTTCACGTCATGCCTGCCAAACCTGAGTTTCTTCACTTTCTTCACATCATGCCTGCCAAGCCTGAATTTCTTCACATTATGCCTGCTGAGCCTAAATTTCTTCACGTCACGCCTGCCGAGCCTGAGTTTCTTCATGTCATGCCTGCCAAGCCTGAGTTTCTTCACTTTCTTCACATCATGCCTGCCAAGTCTGAGTTTTTTCACATCATGCCTGTCAAGCCTGAGTTTCTTCACTTTATGCCTGCTAAGCCAAAATTTCTTCACTTCATGCATGCCAAACCTGAGATTCTTCATGTCATGCCTGCCGAGCCTGAGTTTCTTCACGTCATGCCTGCCAAACCTGAGTTTCTTCACGTCATGCCTGCCAAGCCTGAGT
This sequence comes from Scardinius erythrophthalmus, assembly GCF_964197995.2. Classification (NCBI taxonomy): domain Eukaryota; kingdom Metazoa; phylum Chordata; class Actinopteri; order Cypriniformes; family Leuciscidae; genus Scardinius; species Scardinius erythrophthalmus. The sequence goes on along the minus strand of NC_138229.1, from coordinate 28,568,678 downwards.
TTCTTCACTTTCTTCACGTCATGCCTGCCAAGCCTGAGTTTCTTCACATTATACCTTCCGAGCCTGAGTTTCTTCATGTCATGCCTGCCGAGCCTGAGTTTCTTCATGTCATGCCTGCCAAGCCTGAGTTTCTTCACTTTCTTCACATCATGCCTGCCAAGCCTGAGTTTCTTCAAATCATGCCTGTCGAGCCTGAGTTTCTTCATGTTATGATGGACAAGCCTGAGTTTCTTTACGTCATGCCTGCCGAGGCTGAGTTTCTTCATGTCATGCCTGCCGAGCCTGAGTTTCTTCACTTTCTTCACATCATGCCTGCCAAGCCTGAGTTTCTTCAAATCATGCCTGCTGAGCCTGAGTTTCTTCATGTCATGACGGACAAGCCTGAGTTTCTTTACGTCATGCCTGCCGACCCTGAGTTTCTTCGTGTCATGCCTGCCGAGCCTGAGTTTCTTCACGTCATGCCTGCCAAGCCTGAGTTTCTTCACGTCATGACTGACAAGCCTGAGTTTCTTCACGTCATGACTGACTAGCCTGAGTTTCTTCACGTCATGCCTGCCAAGCCTGAGTTTCTTCACTTTCTTCACGTCATGCCTGCCGAGCCTGAGTTTCTTCACGTCATGCCTGCAAAGTCTGAGTTTTTTTCACATCATGCCTGCCAAGCCTGAGTTTCTTCACTTTATGCCTGCTAAGCCTGAATTTCTTCACGTCATGCCTGTCAAACCTGAGTTTCTTCACGTCATGCCTGCCAAACCTGAGTTTCTTCACGTCATGCCTGCCGAGCCTGAGTTTCTTCACGTCATGCCTGCCAAGCCTGAGTTTCTTCACTTTCTTCACGTCATGCCTGCCAAGCCTGAGTTTCTTCACTTTCTTCACGTCATGCCTGCTGAGCCTGAGTTTCTTCACGTCATGCCTGCAAAGTCTGAGTTTTTTCACATCATGCCTGCTAAGCCTAAATTTCTTCACGTCATGCCTGTCGAACCTGAGTTTCTTCACGTCATGCCTGCCAAACCTGAGTTTCTTCACGTCATGCCTGCCGAGCCTGAGTTTCTTCATGTCATGCTTGCCAAGCCTGAGTTTCTTCACTTTCTTCACATCATGCCTGCCAAGTCTGAGTTTTTTCACATCATGCCTGTCAAGCCTGAGTTTCTTCACTTTATGCCTGCTAAGCCTAAATTTCTTCACGTCATGCCTGCCAAACCTGAGTTTCTTCATGTCATGCCTGCCGAGCCTGAGTTTCTTCACGTCATGACTGACAAGCCTGAGTTTCTTCACGTCATGCCTGCCAAGCCTGAGTTTCTTCACTTTCTTCACATCATGCCTGCCAAGCCTGAGTTTCTTCACTTTATGCCTGCTAAGCCTAAATTTCTTCACGTCATGCCTGCCAAACCTGAGTTTCTTCACTTTCTTCACATCATGCCTGCCAAGCCTGAATTTCTTCACATTATACCTGCTGAGCCTAAATTTCTTCACGTCACGCCTGCCGAGCCTGAGTTTCTTCATGTCATGCCTGCCAAGCCTGAGTTTCTTCACTTTCTTCACATCATGCCTGCCAAGTCTGAGTTTTTTCACATCATGCCTGTCAAGCCTGAGTTTCTTCACTTTATGCCTGCTAAGCCAAAATTTCTTCACGTCATGCCTGCCAAACCTGAGATTCTTCATGTCATGCCTGCCGAGCCTGAGTTTCTTCACGTCATGCCTGCCAAACCTGAGTTTCTTCACGTCATGCCTGCCAAGCCTGAGTTTCTTCACTTTCTTCACGTCATGCCTGCCAAGCCTGAGTTTCTTCACATTATACCTTCCGAGCCTGAGTTTCTTCATGTCATGCCTGCCGAGCCTGAGTTTCTTCATGTCATGCCTGCCAAGCCTGAGTTTCTTTACTTTCTTCACATCATGCCTGCCAAGCCTGGGTTTCTTCAAATCATGCCTGTCGAGCCTGAGTTTCTTCATGTTATGACGGACAAGCCTGAGTTTCTTTACGTCATGCCTGCCGAGGCTGAGTTTCTTCATGTCATGCCTGCCGAGCCTGAGTTTCTTCACGTCATGCCTGCCGAGCCTGAGTTTCTTCACGTCATGACTGACAAGCCTGAGTTTCTTCACGTCATGACTGACAAGCCTGAGTTTCTTCACGTCATGACTGCCGAGCCTGAGTTTCTTCACATCATGCCTGCCAAGCCTGAGTTTCTTCATGTCATGCCTGTCGAGCCTGAGTTTCTTCATGTCATGCCTGCCAAGCCTGAGTTTCTTCACTTTCTTCACATCATGCCTGCCAAGCCTGAGTTTCTTCAAATCATGCCTGTCGAGCCTGAGTTTCTTCATGTTATGACGGACAAGCCTGAGTTTCTTTACGTCATGCCTGCCGAGGCTGAGTTTCTTCATGTCATGCCTGCCGAGCCTGAGTTTCTTCACGTCATGACTGACAAGCCTGAGTTTCTTCACGTCATGACTGACAAGCCTGAGTTTCTTCACGTCATGACTGCCGAGCCTGAGTTTCTTCACATCATGCCTGCCAAGCCTGAGTTTCTTCACGTTATGCCTGCTGAGCCTAAATTTCTTCAAGTCAGGCCTGCCAAGCCTGAGTTTCTTCAAATCATGCCTGCCGAGCTTAAGTTTCTTCACGTCATGACGGACAAGCCTGAGTTTCTTCACGTCATGCCTTCCGAGCCTGAGTTTCTTCACGTCATGCCTACCAAGCCAGAGTTTCTTCAACTCATACCTGCCAAGCCTGAGTTTCTTCACATCATGCCTTCCGAGCTAGAGACTCTTCATGTCATGACTGCCAAGCCTGAGTTTCTTCACGTCATGCCTGCCGAGCCTGAGTTTCTTTATGTCATGCCTGCCGAGCCTGAGTTTCTTCACGTCATGACTGACAAGCCTGAGTTTCTTCACGTCATGCCTTCCGAGCCTGAGTTTCTTCACGTCATGACTGACAAGCCTGAGTTTCTTCACTTTCTTCACGTCATGCCTGCCGAGCCTGAGTTTTTTCACATCATGCCTGCCAAGCCTGAGTTTCTTCACTTTATGCCTGCTAAGCCTAAATTTCTTCACGTCATGCCTGCCAAACCTGAGTTTTTTCACATCATGCCTGCCAAGCCTGAGTTTCTTCACTTTATGCCTGCTAAGCCTAAATTTCTTCACGTCATGCCTGCCAAACCTGAGTTTCTTCACTTTCTTCACGTCATGCCTGCCAAGCCTGAGTTTCTTCACATCATGCCTGCCAAGCCTGAGTTTCTTCACGTTATGCCTGCTGAGCCTAAATTTCTTCACGTCATGCCTGCCAAGCCTGAGTTTCTTCACGTTATGCCTGCTGAGCCTAAATTTCTTCACGTCATGCCTGCCGAGCCTGAGTTTCTTAACGTCATGACTGACAAGCCTGAGTTTCTTCACGTCATGACTGACAAGCCTGAGCTTCTTCACATCATGACTGCCAAACCTGAGTTTCTTCACGTCATGCCTGCCAAACCTGAGTTTCATCACATCATGCCTGCCAAGCCTGAGTTTCTTCACTTTCTTCATGTCATGCCTGCCAAGCCTGAGTTTCTTCACATCATGCCTGCCAAGCCTGAGTTTCTTCACGTTATGCCTGCTGAGCCTAAATTTCTTCAAGTCAGGCCTGCCAAGCCTGAGTTTCTTCAAATCATGCCTGCCGAGCTTGAGTTTCTTCACGTCATGCCTGCCAAGCCTGAGTTTCTTCACATCATGCCTGCCAAGCCTGAGTTTCTTCACGTTATGCCTGCTGAGCTTAAATGTCTTCACGTCATGCCTGCGAACCTGAGTTTCTTAACGTCATGACTGACAAGCCTGAGTTTCTTCACGTCATGACTAACAAGCCTGAGCTTCTTCACGTCATGACTAACAAGCCTGAGCTTCTTCACGTCATGACTGCCAAACCTGATTTTCTTCACGTCATGCCTGCCGAGCCTGAGTTTCTTCACGTCATGCCTGCCGAGCCTGAGTTTCTTCACGTCATGACTGACAAGCCTGAGTTTCTTCACATCATGACTGACAAGCCTGAGTTTCTTCACGTCATGACTGCCGAGCCTGAGTTTCTTCACATCATGCCTGCCAAGCCTGAGTTTCTTCACGTTATGCCTGCTGAGCCTAAATTTATTCAAGTCAGGCCTGCCAAGCCTGAGTTTCTTCAATTCATGCCTGCCGAGCTTGAGTTTCTTCACGTCATGACAGACAAGCCTGAGTTTCTTTACGTCATGCCTGCCAAGCCTGAGTTTCTTCATGTCATGCCTGCCGAGCCTGAGTTTCTTCACGTCATGCCTGCCGAGCCTGAGTTTCTTCACGTCATTACTGACAAGCCTGAGCTTCTTCACGTCATGACTGCCAAGCCTGAGTTTCTTCACGTCATTTCTGCCAAACCTGAGTTTCTTCACGTCATGCCTGCCGAGCCTGAGTTTCTTCACTTTCTTCACGTCATGCCTGCCAAGCCTGAGTTTCTTCACTTTCTTCACGTCATGCCTGCCAAGCCTGAGTTTCTTCACTTTCTTCACGTCATGCCTGCCAAGTCTGACTTTTTTCACATCATGCCTGCCAAGCCTGAGTTTCTTCACTTTATGCCTGCTAAGCCTAAATTTCTTCACGTAATGCCTGCCAAGCCTGAGTTTCTTCACATTATGCCTTCCGAGCCTGAGTTTCTTCACGTCATGCCTGCCAAGCCTGAGTTTCTTCACTTTCTTCACGTCATGCCTGCAAAGTCTGACTTTTTTCACATCATGCCTGCCAAGCCTGAGTTTCTTCACTTTATGCCTGCTAAGCCTAAATTTCTTCACGTCATGCCTGCCAAGCCTGAGTTTCTTCACATTGTGCCTTCCGAGCCTGAGTTTCTTCATGTCATGCCTGCCGAGCCTGAGTTTCTTCATGTCATGCCTGCCAAGCCTGAGTTTCTTCACTTTCTTCACATCATGCCTGCCAAGCCTGAGTTTCTTCAAATCATGCCTGCTGAGCCTGAGTTTCTTCATGTTATGACGGACAAGCCTGAGTTTCTTTACGTCATGCCTGCCGAGCCTGAGTTTCTTCATGTCATGCCTGCCGAGCCTGAGTTTCTTCACGTCATGCCTGCCAAGCCTGAGTTTCTTCACTTTCTTCACGTCATGCCTGCAAAGTCTGACTTTTTTCACATCATGCCTGCCAAGCCTGAGTTTCTTCACTTTATGCCTGCTAAGCCTAAATTTCTTCACGTCATGCCTGCCAAGCCTGAGTTTCTTCACATTGTGCCTTCCGAGCCTGAGTTTCTTCATGTCATGCCTGCCGAGCCTGAGTTTCTTCATGTCATGCCTGCCAAGCCTGAGTTTCTTCACTTTCTTCACATCATGCCTGCCAAGCCTGAGTTTCTTCAAATCATGCCTGCCGAGCCTGAGTTTCTTCATGTTATGACGGACAAGCCTGAGTTTCTTTACGTCATGACTGCCGAGCCTGAGTTTCTTCACGTCATGCCTGCCGAGCCTGAGTTTCTTCACGTCATGACTGACAAGCCTGAGTTTCTTCACGTCATGACTGACAAGCCTGAGTTTCTTCACGTCATGACTGCCGAGCCTGAGTTTCTTCACATCATGCCTGCCAAGCCTGAGTTTCTTCACGTTATGCCTGCTGAGCCTAAATTTCTTCAAGTCAGGCCTGCCAAGCCTGAGTTTCTTCAAATCATGCCTGCCGAGCTTGAGTTTCTTCACGTATGACGGACAAGCCTGAGTTTCTTTACGTCATGCCTGCCGAGCCTGAGTTTCTTCACGTCATGCCTGCCGAGCCTGAGTTTCTTCACGTCATGACTGACAAGCCTGAGCTTCTTCACGTCCTGACTGCCAAACCTGAGTTTCTTCACGTCATTTTGCCAAACCTGAGTTTCTTCACGTCATGCCTGCCGAGCCTGAGTTTCTTCACTTTCTTCACGTCATGCCTGCCAAGCCTGAGTTTCTTCACTTTCTTCACGTCATGCCTGCCAAGCCTGAGTTTCTTCACGTCATGCCTGCCAAGTCTGAGTTTTTTCACATCATGCCTGCCAAGCCTGAGTTTCTTCACTTTCTTCACGTCATGCCTGCCAAGCCTAAGTTTCTTCACATCATGCCTGCCAAGCCTGAGTTTCTTCACGTTATGCCTGCTGAGCCTAAATTTCTTCACGTCATACCTGCCGAGCCTTGGTTTCTTCACGTCATGACGGACAAGCCTGAGTTTCTTTACGTCATGCCTGCCGACCCTGAGTTTCTTCGTGTCATGCCTGCCGAGCCTGAGTTTCTTCACGTCATGCCTGCCGAGCCTGAGTTTCTTCATGTCATGCCTGCCGAGCCTGAGTTTCTACACGTCATGCCTGCCGAGCCTGAATTTCTTGAAGTCATGGCCGCAACGCCAGAGTCAGCTCCTGAGAGTGCAGTGCTGACCATTATGGCCATGGCCATTTTGTGTGTGTGGGCCGCACACACGTTGTCTCCAGCCCCTGACCAAAGTCTAGAGATGGCTCCAGCCCCCGAGTCCATTCCAGTCCCAGAGCCAGCCCATGAGCCCCCTTCAGAGTCCTCTCCAATGAGACCGCTCCAGACTCTGCTATAGCCCCTGAGCGTAATTCCCCCCAAGAAAATTAGCCCCTTGTTAAGACCATGGAGGCTGTACCTCTCTGGTCCCCTGAACTGCCCTGGCTTCCTGAACTGCTGCTTGGATGTGTCCTAGCCTGCCAACATCGCCCATGCTCCACGGTCCAAGTCCTGTCCCCCTTTATGGGCCTGGCCCGCCATCCCTACCCCAAGACCGCCCTCCTGGACTCTCTTGTTTTGTTTTGTTTTTTTTGTTGGGTGTCAAGAACCGCCCAAAGAGGGGGGATCTGTAATGTATAGTTTTGTTTTTGGTTCATGTTTCATGTTACAGTCCTGTTTCCTGTCTTGTCATTTGCCCTCATTTGATCCTGCCATGTGCTTCCCTACTAGTCTCATGTTGCCATTGGTTAATTGTCTTTATTATGTTCACATGTGCGTCTTGTTTAGTCACTAGTCCTTGTGTATTTAAGCCCTTATTTTTGCCATGCGTCTTTGTCTAGTATTGTCCCTGTAAATGCTTTGTGGTGAGTTGTTTCTACGTTTATGTTAATGATCATGCCAAGTCAAGTCTTTGTTTTGAATTTTGCTCACGTTTGGATATAAATAAACTGCACTCGGGTTCGTCTGCAACTCTGCTCCAGTGTAAAATAAAATAGTTTAATATACATATACAGTATATGCCTATAGAAAACATTCTTTTATTAAAACATTGTCCAAGATATTTACATCAGGCTATACTGATTGTTGACCAAACCTACATTCTTTATTGAACTGATGAGATTATATAAAAAAAACAACAACATTTTTTCATACAATAGGAATGAAACAAATGTGCGTAGGCTGATACAAACATTTATGAGCAGAATCCTTTGAATTAAGACAAGAAAGTCTTTGTTAATTGTGTCCCTGCAGGATCAACCTACTCGCTGCTTGAGCAGTGCTTTGACCAGAATACTAATATTTTCAGCATATTCTTGTTTCCTTGTAAAGTATATATAAATAATAATAATAATAATAATAATATATATATATATATATATATATATATATATATAAGTATATATATAATAATAATAAATATAGTAGGTCTAACAGCAGATCATCAAATATTTTTATATTAGTCTAAATTTATCAAAACATTATCAGATACATTGCAAATAGTCATTAATTGCTAAATTAAGTAGATACAGAGGCATGCATGAGATCTCTTTGTGAATATTAGGAAATAGTTCTAGGCAATTTATAATCTGGATATAAATATAAAAAGCGTGCTTTCAGAATTACCCCTTTCAAGCATAGAGGTCACTACAGTGGACAGCTATTCAAAAAGCATTTTCTTGCATATGCATGGGTTTTGATGGCATAGTTGCACATGTACTGTGATTACGTGCACATTACTTGGAATGCATTACTGTACTCGTACATCAAAAAGTAATCTGATTCCATTATGCATGTTACTTGTAATCCGTTACCCCCAACACTGGTCATTTCAGATGAGATTGAAAAACACCTGATCACTATTTTTTTTCCACAGTCTGAAAACATCAATAGATCAAGAGAGGAGAGCTATGGTAGAAATGAGTTTGGGTAAATCAACGTACTCTGGTAAAACTGGATGGAGCGTCAGTGTTATCTACATAGGCAGAGTTGGATTTCCTGAGAGTTGTACCTTCACTGGTTGTAGAGATCTTTGATGGAATCACGTCCTCATGTTCTGATATCAAAGAAACGTGAAGTTCACCTGAATGAATTTCTTTGTCTGCTGGTTGAATGGGAACAAACTCAATTGCATTTATATTTTTGTATATACTTTATAGCCTAGCTTTCACATGATTTTATAGAATTGTATTAACTGGTTTGTTAAATACACACAATATTGCTGTGTTATTACTTCTTTAAGTAATAGAGTATCTCTTCAATTAAACCAAAAACACATGTCCACTCAAGTGTACATCTGAAAATCTCTGTGAAATAATGTGTACAATTTCTTTTTGTAAATCTTGTTTTTCGTGCCCTAAACACAGGGGGATCCTGACAGAGGTTGGCATATTGATGCATGAAAGGGTTAATACAGGCATGTTACGTAGAATTTGTAGCCGTTCTGATGATTCTAACCGATGAAGTAAGACCAGAGGTGGAAAGTAACGAATTACATTTACTCGCGTTACTGTAATTGAGTAGTTTTTTTGTGTATTTCTACTTTTTTAAGTAGTTTTTAAAATCTGTAATTTTACTTTTACTTAAGTATGTTTTGTTTAAAGTATTGTAATTCGCTACATTTTAAAACATATCCGTTACTGAGTAAAAAAAAAAAAAAAAAAAAAACACATTATTAAAAAAATGAACTAGCCTACTATGGGTAAAACAGCGCGCGCGCTCGTGCTCAGCATTGATTGATTGAAGGGCGGGAGAACAGACACGCAAAAACCACAAAAAATATGGAGACGGACAACACAGATTCTTTACACACACACGTGAGGCAAACCCCTGGTAAGTATGGGGATACTTTGGATATAGAAAAACGAACGCGTGGTTGTCCTCGAGGCTCGAGCATAGCCTATTCATTTTGCAAAAATTGTGGACGCAAATTGGCTGCAAAAGAAGGAAACACATAGAACGTGTTCGGGAACACCATCCCTCCGTGCAGATTAAGATATGTCCCGTAACCGTTTATAAGTTAAGGCCGAATGATTTCTGTGATGCAGAGGGAATCCCGGAGTTTCATTATCATGAAAATGGAATTTAGCCTACAGTAACGCAGACGTCACGTAAAACACATGAAAGTAAAGCTGTACAATAAATAAATCAAATTGCGACATGGTCTGTAGTCTATATATTAAAGCACAAGAGACTGCTATATAAATGTATAATCTGCGTGTCTGTGTGAATCAGTGCGAATGAGACGAGCCGTTTCGTCTACTACATACTCAAGTACGCGACGTGCTAAGTGTTTTCAGCATCTCACAAACAATATGAGAACATGAAAACATTAACATCTCCAGAGCTGCTCTGAGAGAATGACCTTTGAGAAAAACCTTGTCAAATAGCCTACACTCTGAAACAGGACTTCATTACAACCCATCAAAATTTTGGTTTAACTACGAAGAAATGATGACATAGCCTAACTGTTGTGGGCCTACAATAGAATGTACTTCTCATAATAATATTAACAACAACAATAATAATACAGATTATTTAAACATTATTTAAGGATTTTTGTCCATGGTTTAATTGAGTAAATCTGTTTTGCAGCACTTTGCCAAAAAATAAAAGGATAAAAAAATGTGTTAAACTTTTATTTGATTACCACCGTTTTGGATAATATATTTGTTTTAAATCATAAAAACAAAAAGGATTTTTCTGAATTAAATACATTTCATAGAAGTATATTGTTTTTAAACATTTTAATAAATTATTAATGATAAAAAATAAGTTGTTAAATGAGTAGTTAAAATGAAAATGAAAATTACCCCATGATTTATCAGCCCTGAAATCATCCTAGGTGTAGGCTATATTTCTTTCAGACGAATACAATCGGAGTTATATTATTAATAAACACTCTGATGCTTCTGAGCTTTATAATGGCAGTGGATTGCAACCATCAGTTTAAAGCTCAAAAAAGTACACCATACGCAGTCTACTTACACCTTAAACGCAACTTATGCAACTCATGACGTCAGAAGTAGTGTAGTGCGTCCTGGCGTAGCGTAAATATCAGCAGTACGTCGCATTACTCGCATAAGTTGCGCTTTAGATTTAAGTCGAATACATATGTTCGTTTGGCCGGAAGCTAGTTATTTTACTTTAGAAAGTTTTAAATATGAATATCTTTCTTCACAAACTCAACGTTTTGTTTCAGAAGGCCTTTATTAACCCCCCGTTGCCGTGTGGAGCACTTTTATGATGGATGGATGCACTTTTATGATGGATAGATGCACTTTTATGAGCTTCAAACTGATGGTTGCAATCCACACCCCCGCTGTTAAAAAAGTAACTCAGTTACTTTTACTCTGAGTACATTTTAAATGAGCTACTTTTTACTTTTACTTGAGTAGATTTTTCGACCGGTACTTTTACTTGTACTTAAGTAAAAACAAATTGTAGTAATAGTACTTTTACTTGAGTAGAATATTTTATTACTCTTTCCACCTCTGAGTAAGACAGATACTCTTATTTCATGCGAGCTGATGCCACCATGGCTGATGCATGCGGTAGTTTTCATCAAACATCTCTGCTCTACTCTATAAACATAATGTCTAGAACTGTGTTGGTCCATCCATGACCTGTTCTCTGACATTGACAGCATTTATCCTCATCACGCTAGTGTCCGCCTTGAACTCATTGTACTACGGCCAAAGAGTATAGAAGTAACAAGAGGCGAAACTCCGTTGCAGTTTTGACAACAGCCACTAGGTGGCGCTTCGGTAGCGCGGCCGCCATTTTGGACTGAACCAACGGCTTTACTGGTAGCACAACTACTGTACAGCATTAACATTATGTCTGAAAATAATTGCAAACAAAGAAAACAGTGTTCTGCCATCAACTGCAACAACTACCAGTGTACAACCAATCAACTAGCATTTCATAGATTCCCCAAAGATCCAGAGAGGTAAAGTAGAAAAGGTTTTATTAACTTTAAAGTGAGCTAACGTCAACGATAACAGGTAATGTAACGTTAATGTAAGCTATCCCATAACCGCAGTAACAGTTTGCTAACGTTATGTATTTGGTCGAAATTGTCAAGACTCGAAATGGGCTTTTTAAATCGCATACTTTCAGAGATATATGAACACCTAACCTGGCAAATGACCGCTTTATTAATTCATTGTTATCACTAAATTAACCCTTTAACTGTCACCTTTTTTTCGCTTAAACATGAAAATCACTATCCAAACTTAAATGGTTGTAACGTTAGTATGGTTGTAACGTTAATACTATGGTTGGTCTTGTTTTAATTTGTCAGATTATTGTTGAAGTGAAATAAATTATGAAAGTGAAACAGAAAAAAGTTATATAAGTTTGAGTTTATTAAAATGTACAAATTTTAAAATATAATTATTTATATTTTATATTATATATATATATATATATATATATATATATATTACAAAATATATTTTACTCTAGAACTGCAAGAAAATGAAAGCAAAAAATCTGAACAAGTTGTGTTCCACATTTTAGGTTGATATGTTGATATCTCGCTCCCTCACCCTTTCTGCCGTGTGCTCTAACGTTACACGGTTTGGAGCTGCGCGCTCTTGCTCGCTCGCTCTAGATTCCGGGTGATTTTAGCTAATTTGCGGGCATCAGGGAGCCGCTATAAATATGCGGGAGACTCCCGGATCTTCCGGGAGACATGGGATGTCTGCTCTAGAGATATTAAAAACTAGAAACTACTTTTTAGTTAATTTAACCGCTTTTGAATTTGAACCGGTATAGTTCAATCCTATGACAGCGGTGTTGCGTTCAGTCCAAGATGGCGGAGCTGCAGCTCTGCGCATGGGTGAGTTTGTTGCAATGGAACGTTCTATTGAGTTTCGCCTCTTGTTACTTCTATACTCTTTGCTACGGCGAAGACTTGGCTCATAAATATTAACTAGGTATGTTGTTATTGGGCGCTTCAGTGAGGTTACTAAGCAACGTCACTTTACTATTTTAATATTCATGACCTTTTTTTAAAGCAAGAATATAGTATAATTATTTACACAATTATAAACTAAAATAATAATATAGACGCCTTTTGTATTTTTGATTAAACAAACGGACATGCAAAATGTTAGTTGCGTTGTCGCAGGCCGTACGCATGCGCGCTGTCAACGCTGTCAGCTGACTTCCTGGCCGAGGGAGGGATTGCTGCTAGTGTCCCGCTAATCCTTTAGATCCAAAAAAAAATACCACGGTCGTAGAGGGAACGGTCCATTCCGCGCCTATTCGTGCGGACATTAAGTAGGTATGGTCACATTTTTTAACTGAACATACCCAAGGACAGAAAGTGTTTGTATTTTAGCCTGGATGAATGGTTTGTATCATCGAAGTGTTCCGCGAAATTTCGATACAGGTCTCGAGGGAAGGAACAGAGCAGTTCACCAGCTCCCTTACTATTGATGACTCTTGGTGCATTTTAAATAATTAATATTAGGTACGAAATGAAGGACGCGCGGTTAATGATTTCAAAACACGAACATTTAATGGAACATGCCTCTCAGTTGGCAGACATCTTGTAGTAATTACGCCGCGATTAACCACACAGGACGGACACTTCCTGTTCAGCGCCTGTACATTGAGTGAATACCAACATCATTTGCCGTTACAATGTTTGTCGAACAAACACTTACATTTACACAATATCGCGTTTTGTGATTGAAAACCGGGTGATTTTTGTCTATTGACATGCGCCGACAGATATAGGCTACTCATTCAGTTTTCAGTATATTGTTATTAGGGTCAATGACATGACGTGCATATTTTAGTGCAAGTGCATTATTTCCTTTTAAAATTAGGCTATTTGATACATTTATGACATCACTTTATTCTATAAAACCTATTTAGTTTGAATTAATTTATTTAATACATATTATTGTATGTTGTGTTCTCTTTAAACCCCCACAATGTCAGGTTGTGCAACCGCCCGAACAAATTGGTTTCTTAATATTAAAAACTAAATACTGAGGCATCATTTTAGGTTTGAACCCTTTCGTATAAACACATTTTTATAAATATCAGTAGTTTTAAAGCTGCTGAGATAATTGAAAAACCTTTGTCCTGTAATTTATATATAATGTATATATTATCAAATGTCAGGGTGGCACAACTGCAAACATGGCTCTTTTATTATGAATTGATGATGTAATAACAGTAAACATGATAATGCATCACCCAGAGGAGCCCAACTGATCCTTGTGACAGAGTGAAAAGATTTCTAGATCTCTAAAATACTGGTAAAAACTGATAATTTCAAGTATGGGTAGGTTGGTACACTTTTCATGTCATACAGTAGATACAACTATTTGGTTGGACCGCCTGACATAAAACCATTAAAAAAAATTAAACACTTTGAAAAGGTATTTAACAACTGAAACTTGTTTAAACGCATTGCTCATGACTCAAAAATATGCATTGCATCAGTTTTGAATAAATAAATAAAAAACTTTTTTGAAGCTTTATCGGTCAGTGACCAAATATGTGCTTTTAACTTGGGTGATTTCTTTTATAGTCAGTAAGTCGTTTTATCTCCTATACTATATTATTTGGTTTGTCACAGAAGCACAAACTGTTGAGAGTAAACCATCCTGGCTGCTTTATCTAGTCTCTCTTGTAGGGCTGAATGCCTCTCATATCTTATCAAGGTCCCACAGAGCTCTTCTATCTACCAGTCAGTGAGCTTCATGTTCATTTTCATTGTCCTGTGAATTATAGAAGTGACAGCCCACCATGGAATGTGAGGTCTGAGGGACAGCCACCATGATTGGAGGACTGTTCATCTATAACCATAAAGGGGAGGTGCTGATCTCCCGCGTCTACCGCGATGATATAGGGTGAGTGAGTTCATCATGGGTGGAAAATGCTCTTAAAACAGCTTCTGAAATATGACATGGAAATATACTTTATTGTCCCTGATAGGGAAATTTGTAATGGACTCCATAGCCAGCATTTCACCAAAACCTGATACATTAAAAAAACATTACACAAAATATTCATACACATACAAATAAATAGACTTCACTAACTCATGTTCAACAGTCTAATTGATACCGGTACAAAAGAGATTTTAAACCTGTTCTGTACCTTCTTTCAGACGGTAAGAGTTCATAAGAGGGGTAGAGTACAGTACATGAGATGGGTCACTTAACATAATTTTAGCCTCATTTAATGTGCGTTGCTTATACAGAGTCTGAATACTTGGATAGTCTTTCAGTCCAATCATTTTCATCGAAGTTCGAACAATATATAGTATATTTTGATTTTATTCTGATTTCAGGGACTATATCGAGTATGTTAGAGAAAATGCAGGTCGATAGTTTTCTAGGTTTTTTCTAAACCATCTGGGGACAGGCCAGTAAACAGCCATCCAGAAAACACAACAACCACTAAAAACTGCATAGAACACATAGCAACACAGACAAACACCTAATCTATATCTATTTTTGCTATTAGAAATATTAGAATACATTTTTTTGTTGGTTGGTGTTAAAAAAATACTGGTCTTATTTTCATCATGCGTGCTCAGCAGAGTTTAAACTCCATACCATTGGGGTCATCCTGTTAGGGAAGAGGAAAGATGACAGGATGTTCAAAAACAGGAAATATTGCCCCATTCCATCATCTTGACAAGCTAAATTTCATTTTTCATTTAAACCATAAATGGGGAAGCTTTTTTTTTTTTTGGCTCTCCATAGAACCCCGGATCAAATGTTCTCATAAAGATTTCATTTGGTGTGTGTTTGCATTACTGTTGTCCATTTACACATGCAGCCCATCTTTGTCTTTCTCCTTTTTCCTTGTCATTATTCCCCTCATGCTCTTTGTCCTTTGTACTGTTTTTCTCCATGTTCATTGTGGCTACTGTAGCACTAGGTAAGCGATCCTACTACAACCAATGACCAGGCATGTTTTTTTTTTTTTTTTTTAGATCCCAACAACAACCAACCAATCACTCTGACGCATGTCACCAGTGAACCCAATCTAGGGTTGGGCAATATAGCTAAAACATGCCTTCTAAGCCTTGATACGTCTCAACCTTTTTGTTATTGCATCCATCCGTTCGTCTGTCTGTCTAATAGAATATAACCATTAAAAAATAATAGACTTCCTTGTACATTTTACCTTGAAGTAGTGTTTTCAACTGATATATTTAAACAATTCAAAAATACTGATTTGTATAAATTAAGGAAACTAAAAAAAAAACTAAAAAAAAAACATTGACATGTTCTCAAACAATATTCTCACAAGTTATAGCACTAGTAGTGGGCATGAAACCTTCCTACTTAAATGGTGTTTGGAAAACTTGGGTTTATGGCCAAAAAGAAAATCTTGTAAAACTGTGAAATAACCATTTGTTTGTTAATCATCTATACCAGGGATGTCCAATCCTGCTCCTGGAGGGCCACTGTCCTGCAGAGTTTAGCTCCAATCCCAATTACACAAACCTGAACCAGATAATCAAGGTCTTACTAGGCATTCTAGAAACTTCCAGGTGGGTGTGTTGAGGCAGGCTAGAGCTAAACTCTGCAGGACAATGGCCCTCCAGGACTGAGTTTGGACACCCCTGATCTATACCATTATAAATATTAGATATATATATATATCATGTATTGCCCAGCTCTACTTCAAGCATGTCACCTGACATACTTCAGTCACTCGAATATTGTGAGGATATGTAATTGCACCAGCAGCAGGTTTACCATAATGCCCTTTTCTTTTGACTGCACTCAGGCATGAGATGACACAATGTTGGTCATTTTTTAGGTTTGTGTATGTTGGATATTTTGACAGATTATGCGCCTTTCTGATGAAAATGTTTGTCTATACATGAAACTAGAGACATGCACGGGACGGATTTTTCAGTCCTGTTCCTGCCTGCTCCTGCAGGATTCTGTCCCATTCCCGCAAAAATATGTTACCTTCTCCCTCTCCCACCGGCACCTTTCATGGTTTGTCCCCCTTCCGCACGCAAAAGCTTATATAAAAGTATAAAAAAAAATTAAAAATTCTGTATGTCCATGAAATTATTGTGTCGCCTAGCCACAACCTACACATCCCAGCATAAATGCTCCTAAAAAATTATTTATCAAAGCATCAAGATTCACAAACCACTGTTAATTTCACATAAAAGCAAGCATAGGCTACTGCGTGCATGGTTTGGCATGTCAGAATGTGCGCAAAGTGCGCTCCGCTAATAATCCCTAAAAGCTGACATCTCAGTTCATCGCGATCTGACAAAGCTCCGTTATTATCAATGACACTGACTGCACAATGAATCTTTCATAATATCTACACTTAGTTTGTTATAATCAGAGGATTCACCAGCATGCAGAATTCAGCACTGAACAAAAACTCAGACGTTTTGAGCGGTGAGTGGATTCTATCTTAAATGCATCTGATTGGCCATTGCGTTCAAGAAATCAACACACATACCTGTGATTGGCTACATTGCACAACGCTGCAATAGAAACTCTGCCTATGCTTGTACCTGTAAATTGTTTTTATTTTATTTTAGTTGTCCTTGTTGCTTTTGTGCAATAGATGAATAACAGTTTGTTTTTAGATGTTTTTTAAGATATTTCTATTTTGTGGGAGTCACGCAAATCGTTTTATTCTCCACCAACCCTCGCACACACACGAGTACCTAACCACCCGGGTCTCTACGTGAAACAACCTTACACTTTCATTCATTTTGGCCTTTATTTTTTTTAATCAGGTACAGCAGATGATTTTAAAAAGAAATGAAATCGCAAAGACAAAAAGGAAATTTCATTTTATTGGACGGTATAGTTCTCTTCAAAAGACGTTCACTTTTGTTTGTTTTAGACAGGCAAGAGCTCTTTTGTCTACGGGACCTTTTAACGTATCTTGAGGTTCATGAAGGTTCGGGTCAACAGAGAACAGTCAAGTCTTTAATGCCTTGTTCGCAGATAAAAGGAGTGCTTGTCTTAAAGGGTTTACGGGCAGATGGTGACCATGTGCTCACTCTTCCTGCCCAACTCCATTATCTCTACCTTGACCTCACGTCCTAATCCTCCTCCACAGGCGCAACGCTGTGGACGCGTTCCGCGTGAACGTGATCCACGCCCGTCAGCAGGTGCGCTCTCCTGTCACCAACATCGCCCGCACCAGCTTCTTCCACGTCAAACGCTCCAACATCTGGCTGGCTGCGGTCACCAAGCAGAATGTCAACGCTGCAATGGTGTTCGAGTTCCTCTACAAGATGTGTGACGTCATGACGGCCTACTTTGGGAAGATCAGTGAGGAGAATATCAAGAACAACTTCGTGCTTATCTACGAGTTGCTGGATGGTAAGGCTGGTTCAGAAACATAGGAGTAATTTCCTGACACTGTTCTCTCAGTTATATCCGATCCTGCATGTGCCTGTGTTAACCGCATTACCTCAAACCAAACTCGCCCTCCTCTAAATGGCATGCTTTCCTGGCAGTCATCCACTGTTGGCGGTTAGGTGCATCTTAAACCATGAGCTGTCCAGAAAACATTGTCCTCCAGCTGAAATAATAAAAGGTTACCTAAATGAAACGAACGGAGACAAAGTCTGTTTAAAACAGTTTTTGGAGCATTGAGTGGTTCATAACAGAAAAATGATTCATTTATGTCTTTGTGTGTGTGTGCAGAGATCCTGGACTTTGGATACCCACAGAACTCAGAGACAGGAGCACTGAAGACTTTTATTACCCAGCAGGGTATCAAAGGCCAGGCAAGAAGAGGCTCTTTTAGTAGTTTCTTATTTTTGATGTTCATATGAATTTTCTATTTTTAAACACCAATGTGACTCCAGAATTGAGATTGGGAACCTCCCTTTCTGGATGTCCTCTAAGTCGGGCCAGTAGATCGAATTTCTGCATGTCTTTCCAACATTTTCACTGTTCCTAGCACAACATATAAGTAAATATGCATGTACATGATACATAATCACCTTTTTTAATGTAGAAGTGGGTTTGGCCATTTGTAACTTGAAAGTCAAAATGAAGCAGTCAGTCAAGTTAACATTTACTAAAAAATTATATAACAAACGATAATGATAAATGGTATTAAAAAAAAAAAAAAGGATGTTTTATCTCGTTTGGTGGCGATTTGTGTCAATCTACCCAGTGTCATGTGCTTCGTTATTTTTAGCTGTACAAAATAGCATTTGCAGTTATTTCAAACGGGTATTTCTTATCATATTATTTTAATGTATTGTTGTAATTATAAACACACTGGTTTGTAGCGTAAATCGTTTTACCATTTACTGCGCTTTATTTTTCTAGTTATATTTACATATAAATTTACGCCTAATGAACACAGAAAAAAGCTTACTTCCATTGTTGCAAAACTAGCTCAGTTGAGCAAGTGACAGTTCTATCAACTGTCCTGAAATGCTCTTACGCTGGTCACGCGCCCTGGTTTTTAGCCCCGTCCATGTTATCTATGCAGATTCTAACATAAACCATTTCTTTTTTTTCCCCCTTGCTTTTCTGGACGTGTCTTGACTGCAGCATCAGGTATGGTGTACACTTTTTTTTTTTTTTTTATATATATATATATATATATATATATATTAAGTTTTTCTAAGATTACATACTAGTGGCCCCTAAACGTATTTAAAGCACAATTTAAAATAATCTGTGACCTTCCTAACTGTCTTTGGTGGTGCATTATTGTCCTCAGACTAAGGAGGAGCAGTCTCAGATCACCAGCCAGGTGACTGGTCAGATTGGTTGGCGTCGTGAAGGCATCAAGTACCGTCGCAACGAGCTCTTCCTGGATGTGCTGGAGAGTGTCAACCTGCTCATGTCTCCACAGGGTAAGACCGCATTAACGGAGGTCTCATGACTGTGTGCTTCAGTTATTAGGCCGTGTGTCCACCAAAGCGTTTTTTCCAGAGGCTAGCGTATTTGTCCAATTGTTTTCAATGGGAGCGCCATGATTTTAAAATGCCAGCAGCGTAACGAGGCGCTGAGCTGAGTCTGTTTCACGCTCGACTTGCGGAGTTGAACGTTCAACTTTGGGTAAAACGCAGCGTTCATCATTTTCATCACTGTTTTTACTCAGCCATCCAATCACAGTGGAGGAGGGGCGGGACAAATTCAACAGCGACCAAACGACCGAATTGCTTGTACAACGGCAACAGATGACAGCAACAAGCATCAAGATCAAATACTTTTCATTGCATCAACAATTTTTATATAGAAACAATGCAGAAACAAACTATCTGTGAGATACTAGTATCACTTTTGCGGATATTCCGTATCATAGCAAGCAAAGTGCCCACAGCTAGGTGTTTTCAGCTGGCTAAAAAAGCTTTTGTCGGACACACGGCCTTAGTGTCAAAGCATTCTCACGCTACTGTGTGTCATCCTTGACAGGTCAAGTCCTGAGCGCTCACGTCTCCGGTCGTGTGGTGATGAAGAGCTACCTGAGTGGAATGCCTGAATGCAAGTTTGGCATGAATGACAAAATCGTCATTGACAAACAGGGGAAAGGAGGAACTACTGATGATGCTGGGAAAAGGTTTTTGAAGTGCTTCATGTTCACGCAGTTGTTCTGCTCGTCTGTCTCCTCTCTTTGTTTGCTTTGAAAATTTTGTTTGTCTTTTTATCTGGATTTTGTTTCTCAATCCAGAATTTTTAAAACATGTTTGAACGTAAAGTGTGTGGTTTATTTTGATTTTTGAAGCTGTCTGTTTTTGTTGCGTCTCTCTTTCTCTGTGCTCCCAAAGTGAGTTAGGGGGAAGGTAATTGTATCTTTACATTTCTGTGTTCAGTTTTATGTTAGTTATGTTGTTAATCTACAGAACAAATGAGTGTCTTATTACAAATTCTTTTTTTTTTAGTATGGATGCATAATATATTGGTTAATATATTGGCCAATATTAGCATTTTTCAAAAATTGTTTCAGTCTAATTTGGCCAATATTGTTAAATTCAGGGCTTTTATTATTATTATTATTATTATTATTATATTTCAATTCCATCTAGCTTCTCTTTTTCAATGCCAGGTTACAGAAGAACATTAATGGACATAAATGTTCTGATAATACATTTTACTTTAAGATAACTAATCTTACCATTAATTTTTACATCTAAATTGAAGATTTCATAAAAGAAAAATTAAACAACAAAGCAAAATACACTACCATTCAAAAGTTTGCAGTCGGTTATTTTAAGTCTCTTAATCTTATGCTCACCAATAATGCGTTTATTTGATAAAAATTCAGGAAAAACAGTAATAATATGAACTATTAAAATAGCCGTTTTCAATTTTAAATTATTTTAAAGTGTCATTTATTAGAAACTGTTAAAAGAGGCTTTTTTTTCCTTTCTTTTACCATAAAACCATAATAATTGTGTTCAGGATGAACAATTTAAAAGCATTTATTCGAAATGGACATTTTTTGTGAATAAGTATTAACCCCCCCCTCTCCAAAAATCGTACTGACCCTAAATTTTTGAAGAGTAGTGTAAGTTAAATATTGGTAGATAACATGGTATCGGTTAATGGCCATAATTAAAAATACGAATAAAACTTTCAGTGCATCCCTAGTTTTTATAAGTGTGACATTAAGTGATTTTGATTTATTTTTGTCAGTGATAATTTAATTTTATGTACAGTTTATTCTAGTAGAGCGGTGTCTACTCACTCCTGGAAAGCCACTGTCCTAAAGAGTTTACCTCCAACCTCAATTAAACACAATCGGCCCCTATACCCTCAAATAAGGCACTGTTTTAGGGGGCAGCCATTTGTATTGGTGCTGAAACCATAGTGGACGTTATCGAGTGCACTCATTCAATCAATGGTTATTAAACGGCGAGCACAAACTATACAAAAGCGACAACCCTTCCGGTGCACTTGGTTCCCTAATTCACTCACTCGTTTTCATTCACTCCTTCAAGTGGACAGGTGTTAGTGAATGAGCGTATAGAAGCGATTTCGAACACAGCCGAGGTCTTCCTAGGCATACTGGACACTTCCAGGCAGGTGTGTTGAGGCAAGTTGGGGCTAAACTGTGGGACGGTGGCCCTCCAGGAGCAGGATTGGACGCCCCTGCTCTAGTATTTGCTCCTTTTGCCAAAAATTTTAACGGTGTATATCATCAAACTCTTACCGTCTTGGTTTCTCCAGCAGTGGGAAGCAGTCCATAGCCATCGACGACTGCACTTTCCATCAGTGTGTGCGTCTCAGCAAGTTCGACTCTGAGCGCAGCATCAGCTTCATCCCTCCCGATGGGGAATATGAGCTCATGAGGTTAGTTCAGCTTCAGTCTGTCTTCACACCGAGAGTCTGATTCTGTTTTAACACATCCTCGACCTGTGTGTGCGCAGGTATCGCACCACTAAGGACATTATTCTGCCCTTCCGGGTCATTCCACTGGTCCGAGAGGTTGGACGCACAAAGCTGGAGGTCAAAGTTGTCATCAAATCTAATTTCAAGCCCTCACTCCTGGCACAGAAAATAGAGGTGAGTTAAAAGAGAATATAGAGACTTAACATTGCATGTTCACACGCCTTAGACAGAACATTTCAGTTTGTTTGTAAAAGAGTTTGTCAGATGATGTGAGTGTGTGGTGACTGTTTTGAACAGGTACGCATTCCAACACCTCTGAACACTAGTGGAGTGCAGGTGATCTGTATGAAAGGAAAAGCCAAATACAAGGCCAGCGAGAACGCCATTGTGTGGAAGTAAGTCAGCGTCTTCACGTTTCTCTGCATTCGGTGCTTGTGTGCATATACTCATGTCATCCTGTCTGTCTCTCTGCTCAGGATCAAACGCATGGCAGGAATGAAGGAGTCTCAG
Organism: Scardinius erythrophthalmus; assembly: GCF_964197995.2. NCBI lineage: Eukaryota > Metazoa > Chordata > Actinopteri > Cypriniformes > Leuciscidae > Scardinius > Scardinius erythrophthalmus. The sequence continues at coordinate 28,546,651 of NC_138229.1, read as the reverse complement.
ATCAGTGCTGAGATTGAGCTGCTGCCCACTAATGATAAGAAGAAGTGGGCCCGTCCACCCATTTCCATGAACTTTGAGGTGAGCGTTGAATTAAGTGAAGTTTCAGTCGGTTTTCTTTTCGGTGTTCAAGAGGTTCTTAACCTTAACTTATTTTATATGAGGTTCGCTGTGCTTTTTATAAAATAACTCTTTAAAGTATCTAATATTTGGACGTTTGGATACAAATTAAAATCCTGACTTAAGTATAGAACTAAAAAATCTATTTACCAACTTGTAAGTCTCAGAAATAAATAAAAATAGCTTATTTTTGGTCAATAAGCTGAGTTACAGGGTTGAATGAAATTCAGAAAGGATTTTTGAATATTTTTATCAGATTTGCGGTGCTTTTTTAACTAATATAACTACAATTTGGACATGTTTGGATACAGTTTAAAATCATTATTTGTGTGATTTAATTTAGCTATTAATATAAACTTTGATTGATTAAAAAATGATCAACTAAAACAATCTATTTATTAACTTATTATATAATAAAAATGTTAGCTAGATTTTATTTTATTTTTTTCAATACGAGTAAGTAACGGTTGAATGAATTGACATTTTAATATTTGTATGATGCTTTTATTGTCAACTTAAATAACCTGACTAAAATTTGGATGTAGTTTGGATACGGTTTAAATCCTTGTTTTTGTTAATTTAGCTATAAACATTAATTAAAAAAATCTATTTACCTACTTATTTCTAATAAATAAAAGACAATATGGCAACACTACAATAAGGTTCCGTTTAGTTAATGCATTAACAACGATAAATACATTTACAGTAGTTATGAATTTTTGTTAATAAAAACAAGTGTATGCTAGCTCAGGTCAATTAAATAATATTTACAGATACAACTTTTGATTTTAATGTGTTAGGAAATGTTGAAATTAACACAAGCTTTTAAGTGTTTTTAATTCTAAGTTCGTGTTAACTAGCGTAGTTAACTTGTGTTAACAAAATGGAACATTATTGTAAAGCGTTCGCTAAAATATTAATTTGGTCTTTTTTCCTCAAGCTCATAAGTAACTGTTAAATAAATTAATATTTGAATATCAGTCACTTGGGGAGGTAGGTACAAACATTATATGTTAAAAACTAGCTACTTTATATTTTCACATATTTCTATTATTTTATAGTTTGTCTGATGTATCCAGTTGTCAACAACTTGTACCCTCTTCATGGCACACATTTCTGTTGCATTTCATCTGTCATTTTCTTGTCTCAGGTTCCGTTTGCACCCTCGGGTTTGAAGGTGCGTTACCTGAAGGTGTTCGAGTCGAAACTGAACTACAGTGACCACGATGTGATTAAATGGGTGCGATACATCGGACGCAGCGGAATCTACGAGACGCGCTGCTAATGAGCTGCTTAGCAGAGGGACCAGCTTTTACTGTCCTATAAATATACTATGTTTCCCTCCTTCCCTCTCAAGATTTGTGGATGAATTAAAAAAGGCTAATTACAAAAATATGCAAAATGTGAAACGTAGTTACCTGTATGTGTTTGTACGAGTGCTGTAATGACCAGGTCCAGTGGAGAGCAGTGAGTGGTGTACTTTAAAGCCTGTGCAGTTAATGTCCGTCTTTCAAAACCCAGCTTCCTGATTCGCTGTAGTCGGTCTTACGGGACCCCTGTCCATTGTCGTTGGTTATACTCCCATTGGTCATACTCTCAGTATCTTATCTATCTCTCTCTGTGACTGTTTAGTTCGGTATAAATATATAATGGAGGAAAAAAAAACATTGTGTTGTGTGTATTTGCAGTTTCATTTTTCTTCATTTCAGCATAAATCACATGTCTATATATTTCATAGTTGTATCATGATGAATGAGGAACACTGTCTGCACAAGTAAATATGTTTAATCTTGGGTGTAAAATAGATGGCAGAAAAAACAACACTTTTACATTAGACACCATTTATTTGTCTTCCTGACTCTGCTGTCATCCTGTACAATCAAAAGCTGACAGGATAAGGGAAGGCAAAGTTAATAAAATAATTATCTCCTAGATTCATTTAATTTGTGCAAAGGAAAAATCAGAGGCTTGAAAACAGACATTACCATGAAAGTGGAGCATCAACTGTTTGAAGAAAAATAATTGAATTCTGAAATCAGTGCAAGTCTGGACAGCTCCAGTTTGATGAGCCTCTGCCTCTTGTCAAATTATGAAACGAGACAACAAAAAATGTATATGATCACTAGTGGTACAATCTCAATTTAAACATACTGTCTAAAACTGACAATTGCATATCCATAGATGTACATAAAAAGTTGACAAAACTATTCAAAGTTAATGTTGAGGGTTAAATACAAGTTAAGCGCAAGATGTCATGCTGTCATTGACCAAAGAACATTTTGTCCCTCAACTGGTAAAGAAAACAAAAACAAAGGCTGCACTTCATGCAAAAAAAATAAAAATAATTTTATATATATATATCGTGGCCACGAATTAATTCATTCCAACGACTTTCCATTCCAACGGCATGTTGTAATAATTCATTTCCTTCGTTTAGTTAAATCAAAATGAATCAAAATTATTTCAATGTCGCCACGATTTACAAAAATGAGAGAACGAATTCTATATTCGTGGCCACGTTTATATATATTTTTTGTCATGTCAAGTGTAGGACTCCGTAAAAAAATGACAATTACACACTTAAACCAATGATTGCTTTATAGCCTTTCATTGTGTGTAACGCTTTCGTAAAAAAAAAAAAAAAAAAAAATTATACCAAAGCAAAATTATTTTCTATCATACCGGACAGCAACTGTTGAGTTTAGGTTGTATTTAACCCAGAATATTCCTTTCAAGTGGTTTCATTGATTAACAATTAATTCATTATCGACAGCTCAGTTGGTTTCACTTGCAGAACTTAAGAAATGATCAAGTCCAAAGCTCATCTAAACTGAACGTGGAAAACAAGCCCTTTAGCCTTAGTTTTAGGACGATTCTTAAGAGCTCCACGAGAACAATCACAGTGAAAGATAAACGGCATTGTGCGGTGACTAAATGATAGAAAAACAGTGATTTGCTTCACTTTCTTAAAAAAGTTTGACAACTTTTTTTTATGTAAAGCATACATTTTTTAAATAGTGTTTAAATTTGGAATCATGACCTGTACTAAAGCATGACACACCAAATTCAAGTAGATGAGCGGAGCATAGGGAGACCAATTCAATTATGTCGTGCTTCTTTATGCATTGATGGTACAGTTACTACCTCACTTTCCCAACGGTCATGCTTGAGGTGCCTTGGTAATATTGGCGTATTTTAGCTATTCAACACATTTTTAGAACTATTAACCATGACAACACTGATTATGTGCCTTGTGATATGGACAAATAACAGTTTTCATATTTTTTTAAGCTCTTTTCCTATAGATAACTGCATTTATCTTAGTTACAGTGTTTTCAACGTTACAAGCCAATCTCGTCCGTTCCAAGAGACACGTGACCTATTAGATGTCTAACAATTATATATTATGATACGATTCATATGAACATTAAAATCATTAAAACTGAAACGCATTAATACCATGTGCACTCATTCGAAAACAATCCCGCATGAATCAAAACGAGACGCTGAAGTCTGAATACTCGCATCCCATCGCTGACAGCGATTTTTAAAACCTCCACAAGTCTGAACTGACCCAACAGTCACTACGTTCTACACTTCGCTCCATTTTAAACCTTCATATCTTTTTTTAATAATACCGTGTGCGAAACTGATGGATTCTATAAGGATTGCTTCGTTTCTGAAGTTCGATTGCCAGTCTTGGAAGACAGACGCGTGGTGTGCTGTGGCAATCTAATCTTCGTCGTCCTCCTCGTCTTCGCTGATGGCCTGTTTGCGGGCGGCGTAGGTGTAGCCGGACAGGGCGCTGCTGTGATGTGAGGAGGGTGAGGAGGACGGGGAGGTCTTGGTGAAGAAGGGCAGACGGAAGGTTGGAGAAGGGGAACGCTCACGTGTGGGACTGCTGCTGGGACTCTGCCTCGGACTGATGGCCTGAAGCATTCGACCTTTCCCTTCCTTCAGCATGTGCTTCTGTTAGAGAGGAAGACCAACACATAGCCGATAAGAGACCTTGAGTGGAGCCATGGATATTTGTGATGAAACTGATCCCAATGGAGACCACGATGGCTTCTCCGCTCATCTATTCGTGAGTTTAAAGGAGCTGTATGTAGCATTGTGGCCAAAACTGGTACTGCAATCACTTTAAAAATACTGTAGAGAGGTGTATCCCCTCCCCCTCCCCCCTGACTCGAGGTTGCCAGATAAGCTGCAGGATTCAGCAGAAACGTAGGCTGCTTCAATGGTCATACAGGTCAACTTGCAGCATGTGTAACTTATAGGGTTGCCAACTTCAGAAAAGGAAAATACAGGACAATCGTGGTTATTTATAGGAAAATGAGGGACACTCAAAACTGTACATCATTTCAGTGTCTGCAGTTAAATATGTGTTTAAAAGGTTATCAGACATGAACACATTTGTATTGCTTTACCTATTTATGTATTTAATTCATACATAAAATACAAAAAGTCATACATAAAAAAAAAATCACATTACAAACAAACCATCATTCAAAATAGCAGCATTTATCTAAAATAGAAAGCTTTTTAACATTATATAGGCTTACAGTTTAAAAGTTTAGTAGATTATTTTTTTGGAAAAAAAAAATTTAAAGAAAGTATTTGCCTACTTTTATTCAGCAAGGATGCATTACATTAATCAAAAGTGACAGTAAAGGCATTTATAATGTTACAAAAGCTTTCTATTTACTTTCTAAGGCTTTTTTTTACATTATTAATAATCAGAAATGTTTTTTGAGCATATTATTCCTTCAGGTAGATTACATGTTTTCTTGCGTGGCTGGATGTTAGACTCATGAACAATAATCACGTTGTTTGCATTCGCCAGAATTGTTTTGCCGAAATCAAAACGTGGACAGTAAAAGGTTATTACCGTTAGCGCGAGACGAGTCCGGCTTGAAGCGGAAGCAACCAGACAGCAGAGGATTATGTTCGCAAATCAAACAATGATTTGTCTAAAAACAGTGATTAAAAAAAACTGTGATTGGATGATGATGACAGGTGTCGGTGATCATTCTCAGTGGTCAGCACTGCTGCTGTTACTATTGTATCAGTCAGTGGTTAGATCAGCTTGTCAAAAAACGGGACATGGGAGGTCACGCACGGGACAAATATATTAGGCCCAAAATACGGGACGTCCCACCTAATTCGGGACAGTTGGCAACCCTAGTAACTTAGTCCACGATATACTGTACGTGAAGAACGAATGACGAATCTTTTTTTTTTTTCTGAGGTAAAGTTAGGCTTCTGTCTCTGTTGTTTTCCTCAGCGTCTCCGCATAATGACAGAGAAACGGGCTCCATAATGCATTGCTAATACGTCCATGTGAGCTAATGTTACGTTACTTTGCACGAACATGCATAACTTTGTTCGACTGTCATGAATATATGAAATGTCCATTGACATCATGTACAAGTTAGCCAAGCATAGATGAATCTTACCTGTCCAGGAGGAAATTAGCAACGTTGCGACAAATTTCACTTTGTCACGACAAATTTCTGAATTATAACAAGGTCTTTTTGATTTAGTAACGTTAGACATGTTTATCCGACTAGAGTTAGGGTAGGTAAGAGCAGAGCTGGCAACCCGGATCCCGAAACACTACTGACTTCGTGATTGGTCGATAGGTGGAGGGAGGCGCATCAGGCCAAAACACAAAATGACAACATCAACATCAGTTGAGGGCTGCAAGTCCACTTTTTAAATGACAATATCCTAGCCATGCTACTGTTGTCAGTGATATAAGTATTTGAAATGAACATGATTTCTTAATGTCTGGTGACACATCAGGGTCATTTTATGATTAATTGAAATAGATTTCTTACATACAGCTCCTTTAAACAGTCATTCTCAACCAGGATGGTGAAAAAGTGAGTATTTGTTTTTTCGTAAGCTGCCTTATCAAACCTAAGTTAGATTATCAGTGGAGATTCAAGACTAGCTATGTTTCCATCTAAAGTGGCATATTTAACTTGTGCACAAAATTGGAAATTGCATAAACCATTGGCAAATAAAGCAAGCAGCGTTTCCTTGTCGTGTTCAAGAGAACAAATTCATCACTTTTTGGGAAACTGGCACAAAGTATCTGTAATAAAAATAGAAGTTGCTGAAATCTGGGATTTTCCGACATCATAAATGACTTGTGTCCTAAAGCGCCAAAAACTCAATAAACTCTGACATGTTATCTTGTGTTTAGATGCTGTTGTTTGAGACACGCAGTAATGTGAGACACTTCTGAAAGGTCATTATACCAAAACATTCTGATGACAGACTATGGCTCATGCATTTCAGGAAGACCAAACCAACATTACAGCTAATATCTGCATAAGCTATTGGTGCTTGGACACCGATAATTGCCACTTGCAGCTATATTTATTATTAAAAATACACTATTTCACCTAAAATGCTTCAAAGAATATTGCATCATTAGCATAACAACATGCTGACCTCAAACTCAAAGTCGTGTCCCTCATGTGCTTTATGTCAGTAGTGGTATTCTGAGTGGCTTGCAGTGGATGCTAGAATGGACGCTGACTTAGAAGTTTTGGGACACTATTTTTTAAAAAGATACTCACCAACGCTCCCTCCGGTCCAAACATCTGAAGGAAGTTGCCGATGAACTCGCGGGACTTCTCTTCCCATTTCTGGATCAAGTCGATGCTTTTCTCCTCCACCTTCTGCACAAACTCTTTACTCTTCTCCTCCACGTCCTTCACTTTCTTCTTCACCTTGTCCACACGCTCCTGAAGGTTGTACTTCTTTTCCTGAGTGTCGGAAATGAGGCACAATTTGAATTATGGAATAGAATTATTTACAATTTCTAAAAGGTATAGCGGAGGATTTTTTACTTTCTGGGTGGATAGCCTATACTATTGGTCCTCCTAATTGTCAATCATTCTGGTGAATCAATCAAACTTTTCAAAAAGTGGAGAGGGCGGGTCTAATCTAAAATTCGGAAAGATCCTCCGCTATACCTTTAACTGAATATATTGCCACTCCTGTAAATAAAAATAGAGTTGAAAGAAAGGTCGAGAGTAAATGCTTCAAATGGATAGTTCACCCAAAAATTAGATTTCTGTCATAATTTAATCTTTCTTCTGCGAAACACAAAGATATAAGAAAATATATTTAAGAAGGCCGTGGTCCAAACAACATTGGACCCCATTGACTTCCATTACATGGAAATAAAATAAAATAAAAACTGAGCAGGAAGCTGTAGAGTAGATTGACTAAGCAAATTTAATTTCTGGCATCTTGAGATTAAGCTCAACCAGTAAACAAACCCATATGATGAAAGAGCGCTCACATTGATGAAGCTGACGTTAAGCTCTTTCGCGGTGTAGCCGCGTTGTAGATTCCGTCTGACGTACACGTCATAATCTCGTACGATGCGTGTGATGATGTCAGAGGTGGAAATACCCTCTGTTCGTTGGGTTGGTGCGAACATTCCTGTGGAAGCCCAAAATAAAAAGAAACTGTTTTAAAGATAAAAATTATATTGTAAGTTGCTTTGGATAGAAGCTAAATGGTCTTATATTTAATTGGTAAGTTCTATATTGGTTATAATTCATACTCTGAAATTTTAGACGCAGAGATTGATTTCTAAATCAAAACACATAAATCTATGGTACCTTGTTCCCACCATGGAATAAAAAGAATGTAAAACATAATTGCGATTTTTTTTCCCTCGCATTTCTGACTTTTTCCCCCCCTGCATTTCTGAGTTTTTTCCCCTCGCAATTGCGCATTTATATCACAAATTGGCGGCGAGCTCCGGCGAGGGCGGCGCGGCGCGTCTTCAATGGCGAGAGTGGCGTGTAGAGTTGAAGTCAGGTCAACTTTATGGTTATGAGTTATAACGTGGTTTGGCGGCAACCGGTGGCAACCAATCGGAGTTCTCCACTTGAGAGGATTCCAGAGAACGCAGTAAACTTTGGTTCCGACCACATTAGTTCCCAAGCAAAATAGAGGAGAGGTTGATCATGTGAATTTGATAAGAAGGAGAACAACACTATTTATAGGCAACATTTTTGCGCTAGAACGCTTGTTTTTCAGCAGGAATGCAAATTAGATTAGCACTTAACCATGAACACAAAAGTCACACCACACAAATGGCTTTTAATTGGTTTAATTCGTTAGCAACTATGTCATTATAATTGTTAAGTTCTTTCCATCGATCAATTTCTTACTTTCACATTTAAAAGATTCCATGAGGTTAACTTGTACCCTAATTGGTCAGCCTGCACAAATAATGATCAACATGCTTGTTTGCTTTGCAGCCCCTTTAAATAAAGTAAAAAAAAAAAAGACCAAGCAATCGATCTACATCAGAGCGTCCACGAATCTTTCTACGGCGTCGTTGGCAGGGCGGCGAGAGCGAATTTTGCCGCTGTCTCGCCGGCGGTGGTGTGAACGCACAGTAAGAAAAAAGTTAGATTTGACCGATGTAAACTTGCAATTGCGAAATTTTTTTTTTGGTAATTCAGACTTTTTCCCCCCCTCGCATTTCAGACTTTTTCCCCCCTCGTAATTTTTTTTCTCTCACAATTCTGACTTTTCTTGTCGCAATTCCAACTTTTTCTTCTCGCAATTCTGACTTATTATCTTGACATTTTTCATTTTCTCTCGCAATATTGACTTTTCCCCTCGCAATTCTGACTTTCTTCTTGCAATTCTGACTTTTTTCCTCGCAATTCTGACTTTCTTCTTGCAATTCGGACTTTTCCCCTCGCAATTCTGACTTTCTTCTTGCAATTCTGACTTTTTTCCTCACAATTCTGACTTTTCCCCTCACAATTCTGACTTTCTTCTTGCAATTCTGACTTTTTTCCTCACAATTCTGACTTTTCCCCTCGCAATTCTGACTTTCTTCTTGCAATTCTGACTTTTTTCCTCACAATTCTGACTTTTCCCCTTGCAATTCTGACTTTCTTCTTGCAATATCGACTTTTCTTCTCGCAATTCTGACTTTTTCCCCGCAATTCTGACTTTTATCCTTGCAAATGCGAATTTATATTACGCAATTCTAAGAAAAAAGTCAGAATTGCGAGGTGTAAAATAGCAATTGTGAGAAAAAAGTCAGAATTGTGAGATAAAAAGTCGCAATTACCTTTTTTATTTTTTTATTCAGTTGCAGAAACAAACTTCCATAGCAATTTCCGAGGCTGTTATAATTACCTGCTTCTTTGATGTGCTTGTAAACATCATCACTGTCAGCTGAGGAATATGGGATATCATCATGGGCCACAAAGTCAATCTGAGGTATCAAAAGAAACAGTCTTTAATTAAAAAAAGGGAACAAATAAATGGCTCAAGGCTTGGTTACCATTTTACTTTCATCCTCCAACAAAACACTACAGAGCAAATGAAAGTATATAACATTGCTTTGAGTGTCATATTATACTACAGTTCAGTTCTCTCTCGTCTTACCCGATGCTTGGTGAGGAACTCGGGCGTGAGAGTCCATGGAGCATTCCGGACCACCTCGTCCACATAGCGACAGTGACTTATCGCGTCATAGCGTTCATCCTCATTCATGACGGTGAAGCCCTTTAACTCGTGTGTGAGGTCATCACTACACACTGCAGAGAGGTAAGAGAGGCGCTAAATACAGCACTGACATTAAGATGGACTCTGTGCTAAATGAACAGAATGATTAACACTCCAAATACTGAATCCCAGGATTACTTACCACCTACAATAAGGTGCGTGTTTGGAAATAGGCATTTAGCCTGCATGAGAGCACGTGCATGTCCTGAGTGGAACATGTCGAAGATACCATCAGCGTACACACGCACAGGCCTGTCGGCTGAAAACAAAAAGAAGAACATCAGCTTTCATGGGATCAAGGGAGCTACTTAATTTAGACACATATGACCTTACATGTCAGTAGTGTAATGGTTAAATGAGAGGAAGACTGTGCTTTAGAATTTGACGAAATGTTTTAAATACACACACACTACCATTAAAAAATTTGGAGAAAGTTTTTTTTTTAAAGAAATTAATACTTTTATTCAGCAAGGAAGAATGTATTAAATTGATCAAAAGTGACAGTAAATAAATGTATGATGTTACAAAAGATTTATATTTCAAATAAATGCTTTTGAACTTTCTATTTATCAAAGAATCACAAAAAATGTTTCAGTTTCCACAAACTTTTAGCTTTTTAAAAACTGTTTTCACCATTGATAATAATAAGAAATGTTTTTTTGTGGGCCAAAATGCCATTAGAGAGGTGAAGGAATGTCATGAACTTTTAAAACAGGCACTTAATTACAGTTATGTCGTCTAAAGGTTGTAATAGCAAATATTAAATCAAGGAGTGGGTCTGTGCTATGGTTTTTTTTAGCTTTTCTGTTTTTGTTAAAGAAATACAAGTGTTGATACCGAAAGATGCCTTAATTCCAATGTTGAAATGATGAAAAACATTCCTGGCCATAATCGTACATAATGGCCAATGAATCAGCCTAAATACAGTCATACAGTCAATGAATGGAAGTAACACCTGACACGTGTATATCTGAATGTGTGTGTGGGAGGAGTTCACTACAGAGGGCACATATCTTACGTGGAGTGCCTCTGCGAGCTTCCTCCATGGTGACGCGCTTATATGGCTTTTCTTCCATTGACTCGAGCTGATCTGCATACGGAGCCGGGTATTTCAGACCCTGAGGGGCAAGAAGCACCACAGCCTTTGGTCTCAAATACCATCTCTCATCTGTACACACACTTACACCGTTATCTCACTCACCACTGTGCATCGTTTTAACTTCAGGGGTTTCTCGCCCTCCTCCGCCTCTCCATTTGAACCTTCTCTCTTTCTCTTCCTGGACAATCGTGCTGAACCGTGCGCCTCCATTCAGGCTCTGTGAAATGTTATGGAGAAAACAAAAGGAATGATGATACCAATTAAAAGGCATTTAGTTGCATTCAATATGGGAAGTTCCTTGTGACACAAGCAAAATACAGAAATCAATAGCAGTATAACCCCAGCCCAGATGTTTGGAAAGAGTATTTCATAACACTGAGCAGCAGGAAAGATTAAATATGTGTCAGGAAAGTTGGCTGTGGTGCAAACTATTCAGTTGAAGATAAATGTGCAGATGTCTTTCTGATCTTCACAGGACAGGCTAAAGGGGTGAATCAAATTAAACCTGCCAAGAACATGTCCTAGTCCAATATTTTTTAGATGAGATGAGAAATTATATACTGTACGAAGAAAATAAAGCCTATTTTAAAAGTAGGCTAAATAATTTCCCGAGTGGATCTACCGCCACTCTTAGTATTGTACTGTATAGATACTTGTACTATTACTGTGAACGGAGCCGCTCTGAGACGATGGAAGAAACATGTAACCTGTAAATCATTAAAGGGGTCATATAATGCCATTTTTGTACAAGCTAATATGATTCTTTAGGGTCTAAATTAAAAGTTTGTAATATACTTTAATTAAAAATTCTCATTAGTATTGTAAGAAAACACTAATTTTACCTGGTCAAAAACAGCTCTGTTTTCAGCACGCCGTTTCAGTGCATGTGTCTTTAAATGATAATGAGCTTTGCTCACCCCGCCCCTCTGTTCTGTGGGTACACCGTATTAGACATTCTCTGACCGTATCTAACACAATAACCACGTGTTATTCGTTATAAACGTGGGATTATGAATTATATTGAGAACGTCGTACATAGAAAACATGCCGTAATGTACCCTGAGTGTAAACCTTAGACGCATTCATCGTGAAGCCTGCAGCAAGGTTTGCAAATTTCGCAAAGATTAATATAAATACTAATATAAAGGTTAATAAAACATTACACTCACATCTTCTGGAGGTTCAGCAGGAACACGTTGGTACCGATCCGTTTTTCTCGTGTGTAAAGCTGTCTGGTGTGAAATGATTCGCGCAAACATGAAAGCACAGACGATCGTGGGGAATCCCAGTGAGGGAATCCCCGCGTCAATCCTTTGGGCATATCCCTTCAAAAACAAAACTCAGCCACTGCTTCTTCAACGGCTCGGATTTCGAAACAGTAAAATGACTGCTGTGTTCCTTATTACATCTAAGAACAGAACACCACAATCGCTTAGACGCCATTCTCCTCCAGCATATCAACAATGGCGGACTACTATGACGACGGCTGTCACAGCTCGCTCAGGGCGGGTCTTGTGTTGAAACACGGCTGTCAATCACAATAGCGGGAGGGGCGTACGATCTTATGACGTCACAATATCGAACGGCTTGATTTCAGAGAGGGTCAAACATATAAGGAGATTAAAACAAAACCACTGGATGGATTTTTATCATGATAGGATGGTTGTGTACAGGCACTGCCAACAGACATTTCAGTGCAATCAACTTGTAAAAGTGCATGTACCATTATATGACCCCTTTAAAACGTTCACTCTGAAACCCACATATTTATTTAACTGAATCACAGCCTTTGTGATTTCACAATATCCTGTATTATGATTTTTAAAAAGGTTTTATATATGATATATCATGCAGCCTTCGGTCTAATAGGTAATAGGTCCATAGAATGAACCACTTCTGGTATTTTGCCAGTTAATCGACACTTTTAAATTGCCAGAGGATTTTTTTTAAATGGAATACTCGAATTTAATCGAGGAACCGTGACAGCACCACTTTGAAATATTTTATATTCCTCCAGTGATAAAACTGTGCTGGATGTTTTGTGAAGGAGGGCCATATTTAGGGAGCTTTTGAGCTGTGATTAGGATCACTATGATGTAGTGGTTTTCAATTTGCCTAAAAGTGACTGTAAAATAGGTACTACGGAAAGTGCATGTTTTGAGTTTTGATATTTGCGATATGGTCACTGGGCTACTTTTGCCTACTTTTAATTGGCCATTGGGCTAGTTTTGTTACGCAGACCTGGCAATCCTGATCACCGGAGAGAAGTCTGTTGTTTAATCTGAAGATTTATGACATTTTTATTCAGAATTACAAAAAAGAAGAAGAAATTGAAATTGAACATATGCGTGGATTAATTGTTAACAATAAGATCAATAAAAAGTGAATTTTCATTTCATGCCAACTTTAAAAAATTAACGCAAAATATATCTTTATGCATTTTTCTTTGATTGTAAGCTGAAATAAGATATTTCTTCATGAAAATCCAAAACTGTACCAGAAAAAAAAAAAAGTCAGAAATTAATATTGGTTGATATTGATAATATGATAATGGTTTATCATGTACAGTCAAAACTTCACATAATTACATCATGAGTGGAAAAAATCATAATATGATTTTTTTTATATATATATATATATATTACTTAACATATTATATTAAAACATAAACTGAGAATAAATAAGGGTCATCAGCAACTTGTTTGTTATGTCCAGAAAGAGCCTATGGAAACCTTGGCTGAATCCTTCCTCATTCCAATCATTCCTTTATCTAAACACAAAGCCTTGAGTCTTATCTGGATGAATGCAGGAGTGAATGAAGCTAAAGGGGAGGAATGTGACCCGGACACAACATTACATCCACTGTATACTGACAGACTCACTCATAATTGACAGATCAACTAGGCTATATATATATATATATATATATGACACTGCTTAGAGATCTGGCACTGATAAACAAACTAAACTATGGCAAGATCGTGTTTCAGAGTCCACATTTGCATAAGGACGACAAGGAGACGTAGACAGTCCAGTAGGCTAGGCTATAATACAGACACAATCCCTCTATTTCAGTCTCTTATCTAAGAGCACAGAGTCTGAATGATTCCTCATCTGAGCTGTACAATCCCAGATGCACAAGGATGCATACTATTTTTTGAAGATGTAACATTAGTAATCAGTTCAGAGACAAGGGCAACCGTAATAATGCTCCACATTCCTACCAAACAAAACGTAGCAAGTTTCTGGATTTCAAGTTTAGGACCTCTGACATATTATAACAAAATATGGGAGGTGGGTCTATGACACAGGGTGAATTAACAGTGGGAGTGTCTCTAAAAGTGACAGCAGTGTAACTATTTCAATAGAGAGCAAACTTAGATATAATAGATAATAATATATATAATATAATAGATAAATACCATGCCTTGAGCTGGTGAGACAACACGACACGTATGTCAAGCAGCTCGAAACACTAGCTGGTTCTTGCTGACTATCTTTAGGACACATATATAATACGGACATGAAGACGCATTAGCTGCTTACCCTTGTGCTTTAATGCCGTTGTGAGCTCGGATGGTGTTAAACGGGTGCTTGAAGGTTTAGGTTAATGTGTTTCCTCAGGTCGAAGTCTGACAGGAGTCGGAAGTGTCGGTTTAAATGTCTATTTAGTGATCTCAGACCTTCCGATTTGACAGAAACCACAAAAGAGACTGGGATCAACTTTATTCAGCTCCAAGATGGCAGCAAAAATCATGATGATTTTTAAAATAAAAGTCCCTTTGAAGGAGTAACACCGCACTCACGAACAACAAGGTGCCAGACAAACAAAACTGAAGATCTCAAAAAATAAATAAAACTGTCTGCACACTTGAATCCTTTCAGCAAATTTAATAGCCAAGCTTTCGGTCAAACGACCATCCTCAGGGCCATCCCTAAAATAAAAGTCCCACCATCGTCACCGCAAGTTTGAAGACTTGCTATGCGGTGTTATTATTACAAATGCATAACGCGTTAATTTTGTTAAATAAATACTTTGCTGGTAAAACTGCACATACTTGATAGAATTTATGTTTCTCTTAGTTTGACCTAAAGCAAGGGTTGGACCTCCTATCCCTAACTCTCAGCAAACCCAGTACACCAAAGTACTAGATTTTCTTAGTCACTTTATATAATGCTTTTCCATTTTTACTTAAAGGGACATTTTTTAAATTATGTCATAATTTACTCCTCGTGTTGTTCCACCTTTATGACTTTCTTTCACAACCAAAACATACATTTCTCAAAATGTATTATTTTATGCAGTGCGACATGAGGGTAAGGTTTCATTTCGGGGTGAACTACCCCTTTTATATATATATTCATATAGTTAGAAATCTCATTTTTAAAAATAGTTTAAGCAAATTTTTAATGTTTTACTGTATCATTTTATCTCCTCAGTGGACTTTTCTTCATGATTGAAAGCTCAGGATCTAAAGGGTGTACATACACACACACACACACAATATTTAAATTATATATATATATATATATATATATATATATATATATATATATATAATACTTATATATATATATAATACTTATATATATATATATATATAAAAAAGTATTATATATATATATACAAGTATTATATATATATATATATATATATATATATATAAGTATTATATATATATATATATATAATTTAAATGTGTGTGTGTGTGTGTGTGTGTGTGTGTGTGTGTGTGTGTATGTATATAGGCCTATATATACTGTATATATATATATATATATATATATATATATATATATATATATATATATATATATATATATGTATATATATATATATATATATGTATATATATATATATACGTATATATATATATATATATATATACGTATATATATATATATATATATATATATATATACTGTATAATTGTTTAACAGGGACCATGGACCTCATGATGTTCTTCTTTGTTTGAGATCTACTGTCTTTGTTTGAGATAGTCAACAATGTGCAGAGCTGTAATCTAGACAATTGTATTATTTTTAAGATGTCGAAAATAGTAATAAGGATCTATGGTTAGGTGTGTCCAACTTTGACCTTTTTTGTAGGTTGTCTGAGGAAACAAGCATAGACAGTATATAAACTGGACACAGCGACCCCATTGGATTCAACGGAGGCAAGTGAAGTCAATTAGAAGCACAAACTTCCTGATGGTCGAGCGTACTGCGCAGACTCACACTGAGCTTGACGACGTAGATGTGACGTGAGCAACCCGTCTGTCTTCTAGTAGCTGTGCCAAGCGAAATCTGAATCATTCCCTTCCGAAACTTGCAGAGACGGAGAGTGTGAGTAGGAGGTGTCCATGAGCTGGAGCAGGAGAAACTTTTGCTAAGTATTCTGATTAATGATTTTGTCATTTTGCCTCCGCGTCCCCCCGATTGCGCGCGAGCTTCTCCTCCTGTCCATACGGTAATCTCTCTACTGTGCGACAGAGAGTCGCGTTGGTATGACGCAATCGTTAGCCTATTTTTACAAAAACTGCTTCTACGGGGCCATAACGTAAGATACAAGGTAATGGAGCCTTTTATACATTTTCGTGTTTCTTTAGAAATAAATAATGGACAAATGGAGTCTTTAAACGCCTCAGATGTAAAGTTATTCGCTGTCAAAGTGACGCCAAAATGAATGGGAGTCAATGGGATGCTAACAGTAGGTGATGGTCTGATAGCCAATGGCGGCGCCCGGGGAAGCTTCAACATAATATGAAACGCTGCCCCCCTGGAAACAAGTTTAAGTAATTTCGATCAGGCACTTTCATAGTCGCCTACACTGGGTCCTTCCTTCCTTCCGAAGGACTTTTCTCTGGTTGAGTGTCCACGTGGAGATGATCAAGTGAACATGGGTGTCATCATGCGCTCTCAAAGTGGCTGTTTCGTTGCAAGTTGGATGGATGTGGGTAAGTGATAGATGCTATTTGTATACGGACAGGTTTTATAGTAAATATTTACTCTAGAAGTACGATGAAAAGCGAGCTTTTCTTATGTGGAATAGCCTGTTGATTGTTTGTCGCACAGTCGTCGTTCTTCAAATATTCCCTGTTTATTTTAGTTCCTTCTCAGTTGAGATGTGGAAACAAATGTCTGTTTTTACATTTAAAAATGGTTTCTCGGCCTTGACCAGTTGTAACCATTCAGATAAAATATGTAGCTCGTCTTTGGATTGTGATTCTGGATTCCCTCGTTGTGTCATTGTGGTCGTTTATGCAATTGTACTTAATTGTTTGTCCTTTGTGTCTTTTCCCCCCCCAGCATTACGTTGAAACACGTGGAAAACGGTCACATGATGTCACCATGAGGGTCAGGAGCAACTGCTTTTGAACTCCAGGTGTGGATTTACATTTGATGTAAAGTGGCATTTTAGATTGCTCAATGTGAGTAGTTCAATTGCAGCAGATTTTAAATATTTACTGTAAAAAAAAAAAAAAAAGTAAAATTTAGAGGGATAGTTCACCTAAAAATGAAAATTCTGTCATTTACTCACCCTCAAGTTCCAAATCTGTATGAATTTCTTTCTTCTGCTAAACACAAAAGAAGAGATTTTGAAGATGGTTAATGGGCCCTATTGACTTTCTTAGTATGGAAGAAAAAAAAGGTTTAATAGATAAAACTTCAGCAGAAAAAATAAACTCTTACAGGTTTAAAACAACATGAAGGTGAGTAAATGATGACAATTTAGATGTTTGGGTGAACTGTCCTTTCAAGCTTGTATAGCTCTCTATGCTGTTTGAAGAGTCTTGCCTTTGTGTTGCCCATTCATTTTCACATTCATGAATGTGGTGTCTACTAAGGCGCACAATAAATCTTGAAATAGCCAAATTTATGAGAGGACACTTGTTCCTCTTGCTTGTGCTATGACAAGAACAGTGTTCACAATGAGCTATATTTATGATCTATTATTCTGTGTTCATTCTTTGACAGTCATATTCTGTTATTTCAGGTGAACCGCCAATGCGGTAAAAGGCTGCTACAGCAACATGAGCAGGGTTGCATGAAACCTGGTATGGAGCTATAAACTTTAAATAATGTCTGAGTAAAGAAAATGCCTTAAAGTGTTACCTGTTCATTGCCGGTCAGATGAATGTGGTGTCAAATAGGGCAGACATTAACACACAAGATGGCTGCTGAAAGGCGTTTACATCTATGCCTTTCAGAGTTTCATTTTGTGGACATTTACATTGATACACTGATCATGTATAATTAAGTCTCTTTTCATAAATGCAAAGCGCAATGCTAATCATTTAAATCCTGTCTGTTATAAAGGGTCTACATTCTCCTTTCTAGTGGAGGTAAATTACCCAGCATTCAAGAACAAGTGGTGTGTGAGGTGAGTTTAACAATGACTCAAAATTAAAGCTTGATTTGTTCCATCTTTTGCCATTTTTTGCTCCTTTGTAATGATTTGTGTGGTAAAAGGCACTGTGCAAATTTGTAAGATTTTCAGCATTTGTGTTCATGCTTTTTGTTTCTGTGGTTTAATTGTCTCTGATTCTTGGTTCTCTTCCAGATGCTGTATTCTCTATATGTGTATCTGCACTTCATGCACTATATTGGCAAAAGTATTGGGACACTCCTCCAAATCATTGAATTCAGGTTTTCCAATCACTTCCATGGCCACAGTTGTATAAAATCAAGCACCTAGGCATAAAGACTGCTTCACATCTGTGGAAGAATGGGTCGCTCTCAGGAGCTCAGTGAATTCAAGCGTGGTACCGTGATAGGTTGCCGCCTGTGCAATAAGTCCATGTGTGAAATTCCCTCACTACTAAATATTCCACGGTCAACTATTAGTGGTATTATAACAAAGTGGAAGCAATTAGGAACATCAACTCGGGCCTAGTCCACACACACTGGTATTTTTATAAACAGTTTTTCCTCCGTTTTAATTTTTTTTGCGTCCACATGAAAACGCTAAAACACGCTATGAAGTGCTGTCAAGAGCATTCCAAACCAACAGGTGGCGATATAGCCTAGACCTTATGTAGCCCCGCCCCTTTTCAGCGCTGCGCTCGTTGTCTTTTGACTTCCGGTCTGTATTTTCACAGCGATTTTGCGTGTTTATTAACGAACGGCTCGTTTTAAAATCTTCCCGGTCGACTGACATTTGTTTAGTCATCTGCTTTAAACATTACTGTCCTCATGATAACTTTCGTTAGCTTTACATTAAGTAAATCCACTTCAAAAGCTAATTACTCCTGGACAGCAATGCCATAGAAATATACAGAGCGACCGCAAAACGGAAGTTAAAAGACAATATTATAAAGATGGCGGCGCCCTCGTTTCTCTGGCGCATAAGATCTATACCCCTAACCGTAAAGCCATGTTGGCCAATCGGAAGCCTGAAAAAAAAAAAAAGCTAGTTTGTTTCAGTGACCAGATACTGCGTTTGCGTGTGGACAAAAAACTGCGGTTTTGAAAATCCCCGTGTTCGTGTGGACAGGGCCTCAGCAACGAAGTGAAGTGGTTGGCCACGTAAAATCAAAGCGGGGTCAGCGCATGCAAAGTTTCAACATTGATGTGTTTTGACACATACACAGTAAATTACTAAGTTCGCGGGTCAATTTGAGACTCATATTTTAATGTTTTAAGGCAACTGTACAGACCCAAAATAATATTTCTTGGTTATATTTTGTTACTTGGTTTTTTACTACCCTTTGAAGCTAAAAAAAAAGCTTTTCCACACTTATTTCAATACAGAAAAATATTTTGTCAGCTACAGATGGTACAAATGAGCTATCATTTATTTCAATCTATCTGAAATGCTATTAAACCTATGTTGATTTTGACATTTTGTGTCTCTCATTTTTGGAAATTAACATGCAAAGTTTTAACATGCCAATGTGTTGTGAAATGTGCATACAGAATTTGTATCTTGCTATTCATAAGCAACAGTACATGCCTTCCTGTCTAGATGGTTAGCCATGCCTGTCTTTAGTGATGTTTGAAGTTCAGATTAAGTTATGGGTTATACTTTCTAGGGATAGGAGGACGATTACCGGTTTCTATGGAAGCTTGTTTCCGCCACTGAATAAAACATTTTAAAAGATAATTGCGACTTTTTATCTCACAATTGCGAGTTTACATCTCGCAATTCTGACTTTATTTCTCAGAATTGCGAGATATAAAGTCAGAATTGCGTCTTATAAAGTCAGAATTCTGACTTTTTTTCTCGCAATTGCGACTTTATATCACGCAATTCTGACTTTATATCTCAGAATTCTGACTTTATATCACGCAATTCTGACTTTATAACACATAATTGCGAGTTTATATCTCGCAATTCTGACATCTTTTCTCAGAATTGTGAGATATAAAGTCCAATTCTAAGGGGGGGAAAAAGACGGACTTTTTTTCTTTTTCTTTTACCTTAAAATAGTTTATATCTCACAATTCTGACTTTATAACACGCAATTGTGACTTTATTTCACGCAATTCTGACTTTAAAACACGCAATTGCGTCTTTATTTCACGCAGTTCTGACTTAATATCTCGCAATTCTGAGAAATAAAGTCAGAATTGCGAGATGTAAACTCGGAAAACAAGCGAGATGTAAACTCGGGAAACAAGCTTCCATAGGTTTCTCTATAAACCACGATAAAAAAAAAAAAAACACTTAAAATCTGCCGAGTCGTCTTATGTGTTTAGCGAACGCAAGGCAAGTTAACTTTGACCTCAATACCAAAACTACGTCTGGGAAATAATTGGGCACAAAATGTTGTTTTGAGTTGAAATATTTAATCTCACTTACTTGAAATAAACGTGAAGCTTCTGCGAAGAAAAGTTTGCATCAAGTGGCTTTGAGCCAAAGACAAACGATCAAGTTAAAACAAGACTATTAGACTACTAAAACAAGAGTGACATTTAAGGGATAATAATGTAGGCCTATATCATTGTACACTTATTACACCGATGTTTTTTTTTTTTTACCACAGTTTAATGTTTACACCTGATTCTTTGTTTTTCATTGTGTGGTTTTTGGAAAATTGCATTGAATCCAATTAGGGTCTATTTGACCCGCACCATTCAGGCTGTACACACAGAAATCGAACAGTGCATGAGGGTTAAACCTTACGGATTACAAATGGTATGGCATTAAAGTTCATGTGCATGTGAAGGCAGACGTCCCAACACTTTTGGCAATATAGTGTACTTTCAATAAAACCTGCTAAACATTTTGTTGTTTGCATGTGGGTATTTTGAGGTCTTTTAATACGTTTTAATATTTTGTGGTACACCTCATGAAAAGCAAATAACCTTTCTCTTTTTAATAAGCAATTTCCATATTTTCAAGTCTTTAGTTGAAAGCAGTGTTGTGTAAATGGCCTTTAAATTGTGCCACTTTTAGAGAGAAATTAGTAAAAATAAATCGTGATGTCTGCAGAGTCATAGAAATGACTTTTCAAAAAGGGGGGAATTTTTGGGGATTATTTGTTTTATTTAACACCAGAATGATTTACATTTGGAATAAAAACATTTGATTTGTGTACACCAAGAAAGACTAGACTCTGATTTACTAACATATCCATAAATCAGTCAGGAAAATGTATAATTCAGAATATTTAAATGTAGTTGAAAACTGTCATAAAAAATGGCCCCTTAGAGACAGCTAAATCCTTTACTGTAAACGTTTACAAAATCTTTTAGCGAACAAACTAAGGGATCATTATTCCAAATTCTAACCATCAAGGTTTCAGAGAAATATGAAATATTTCCCCTTTTCAATCAATATTAGTTGAGCCACTGACAGTGTTAAACCCAAAGCATCTGACACGACACTTCACCACACTGCTACTATTTTGGTGAAAATTATGAATTTATTAATTCATGGCTCATATTTTAGCAATACAATTTCATGTTGTATGTATTGGCAATTCAACATGTACGATATGAAGTTTACACCCGTCTAAATTTGCTACATTTAAATTTACACCACTGGTACACACTTCATGAATTATCCCCCCAAAAAAGTGACATTTAAAGGACATTCTGGGAGTTGATATGAACATGTCATGTGACTAATGACTGAGCGTCTCCCTGTGATTACAGTGTTATATGATACAGCTAAGACTAATCTTCCTGCAAACCACAGCAATTATAAACCAGGTCAAGTTGTATTTTCTCTAATTTTACCTAACCTACTTTAATATGAACTATATACAGGTTTAGTTTCATCGAGACAAAACTTTTTATCAACAGATATGGTAGATTGTACAGATGTAAAAAGAAAAAAAGTATTTTTATTAGTGAAAAAATCTCCACGTTTCCCTATACTTTTTACATTTCACTAAAACTTTGACGGATATGTGGAATAAAAATGTCTTTCAGTCCAGTAAAGGATTTTATAAACAGTTTCTTAAGAAACAAAATGTTTCACTACAATGGAACCATAACCCTCTGAGTCTGTGGTATTAGTGGATATTTTAAAGGAAAACTGAATCATATGCAGCAAAAATAAGACTTAATAGTGAGAAAATGCATTCATAATTATTTGTGAAAATCATGCATTATGTTCCCATTTTATTTATTTCATATGCGCTTCAATCACACTTACCTCGATCTTGACATGACACAGTTTACCCCTAACCGAACACATGGCATGTTGTGCCACTGGGCCACTCTTTTCAGTCAAGTTTTTATGTTTTTTATGTGATTCCAGTTAATATTAGATATCCAGAATTAGGCTTCTTCTCATTTCTACTTGCCAAAAGGCCAACTTAGAAAAGCGGCTCAACTTACCCCACTCTCCAAATGGCATCTGTTGAGTAGAATGACCCCACGTAACTGTTTTCACACCTACCACCCCTCTCCGCTAGGGGGAGCGCGTTTCCCCGGGCAGTCGGCGTCAATGAAAGCAATACAATTCCTCTGTAAGGAGAGCACAGGGAAGCTCTCCGAGTAGCCTCGGCATTCCTGACCAAAATAAGCTTCTTTATCACACATTTCACGGATTATTCTCTGTTCTCAACAGGCGGGATGGAGTGAAATAAGAGTATGGATCAGTAATCGCCCTTTAAACCGGTCAGCTCATGGAATATTTGCGCTGATATCGAAGATTCCTGGGAACTCCGGAGGAGAAAGAACGGGATTAGCAACAAAAAAAAAGTCAACTGGCGGGTGTAAGCGAGCAAAAGCCCATTCTGGAGGGGCATCAGGGGAACCCCCTGCGCTGGATGACCGCCGATTACTTCTCCCCAGCGGTCTGCAATGGGGGAGACTAAAGTTATCTACCATCTCGACGACCAGGAAACTCCATACCTGGTCAAGCTGCCCATCCCTGCCGAAAGGGTCACTCTTTTGGACCTGAAAAATGCTCTCAAGAAACCAAACTACAAGTTTTTCTTTAAATCTATGGACGATGACTTTGGGTGAGCCTAACGTTACCGTACATTAGTTTTCTTAGCACTTGTGCATGTTTTCTCGGGGTTTACATACAATTCCAGCTCCTCACACGCTTTCTCCTCTTGTTTGGATCAGGGATCGACTGCCATGATCCAGGCTCATATAATATATCCCTCATTAATTCCGTTGGACGCGCTTGTGTGTGAAATGAGTAAAATTGTACTGTGTGTGTGTGTGTGTGTGTGTGCGCGCGCGCGCGGAGTTCAGCAGGGGTGAATGTTGGGTCCTGTTCATTTGTCGACGGCATCCATTTTAAGACTGGATTACTCTCAAATATGGCTTTTGGCCTGACGGCACGATCTTGGGTGTAGTTATAGTTATGTGAATGGTTGGAGAGCACAGTCAGAGTATCACAGGAGGGAGTTGTTCAGGATCCGTCCTCCTTAAATGTTCTCCAGCGTCAGTCTAAATTGCCATGACTACACAAAAAGCACTCGTGGTTTTGGTGTTTCTTTACGCTTATTGTGCTCAGATCCGGTTCCTAAAGTATTTTCTTTTTTTCCTCAAAGCACTTTCGTGTCAGAACATTCGAGAGCGAGTATCGCCGAAACCAACCCGTTTAACTAACACTTTGAGGAATTTTCCACCCCGATTCAAGAGTAGTACAGTAGAATCTATTTGAATGTGCAGAGCGCATGCGCGGTTCAACGGCCATATGCACCCCAAATTATTTTATTTTTTGACCAAAACATTCGGGTTGCGTTTAGGCTATATGGAATTTTGGATGCGTTTAACGAATTATATTATGGTCTTGGTCGTTAGCCACACTTTTCTCAACGTTTCCATCACTTAAAGGCCTTTGAAGTAGCTGTAAACTCTTTGACTTATTTGGGCCTTCATTAACATGGTCACCAAAAAGCGGGCATGTTCATATTTGGACCTGTATATCAGGTGCCAGAATGGTCAATGTACAGTGATGCACAGGCATGAAAAGTCCTGGAAATTAACTAAGGGTAAATTAAATATATCATTGGTTAGAAAATTCTCTTTGTGAGTGCTTGTACAGGCTAGAGTAAAAGGCAGTGTGTGAAATGTCTTATTGGACGGTTTCGTTGTATCTCGGCATTATTACAATATAGTGTTTAACAGATCACTTTTATGTACGTTGAAGTGATTGAAAATGTCATGAAACTTTGCTTTATTATTATTTTTTACTAAGCCTGTGCCCAGATTTAAAGGGATAGTTCACCCAAAAATGAATATTCTGTCATCATTTACTCACCCTCATGTTGTTCCACACCTGAATGAGTTTCTTTCTTCTGTTGAACACAAAAGAAGATATTTTAAAGAATTTTGATAATCAACCAGTTGATGGACCCCATTGACTTCCATAGTAGAAAAAAAAAACACTACGGAAGTCAATGGGGTCCATCAACTGTTTGGTTACTGATATTCTTCAAAACATCTTCTTTTGTGTTCAGCAGAAGAAAGAAACTCATACAGGTTTGGAACAACATGAGGGTGAGTAAATGATTACCGAATTTCCTTTTTTGGGTGAACCATGCCTTTAAAAGTGCATGAGTTATGTCTGTTAAGCATTGTATAAAGTGTTGCCTGTATCTTTTAACTAGCTTGTGAATCAGTCACATTTGGAGACCTGGCTAGTGTTCTTGTCCTGTCTGTCTGTTTCATTAGCCGAAAGAATGTTGACTTGGAACAACTGCAGGCTCGCTGTGGAATGCCCTGATCGCTTCAGCACTGGCAGCTTTACAGCCTTTTCCAGTGAAATAAGCTATCGTCCCATTCCCCTCCCTTTAACTCCCCTTCAACAAAGTTCATTAAAAGCTTAAAGATGTTCGTCGTTGAAGGGCAGGCTCCGATTTCTGCCAAATGGAAACGAATAGCTCAATTGAATATGTCTCAATTGATGTTTTACATGTCTGTCAACGCAACAAAGAGGCTTTTTACACATTTGTAAATGTTATTATTGGATTGGAGTGTTTGTGAATGAATGAAAGATTTTTTTCTGTATGCATGTCATCAGTACAGGTAGTGTGTTACAAAGCAGTAGTATAGAACTAATAAATGGTCTGGATTTAAGCATCCGTATAATTCAACACCATGGACAATCATTTTGATTTGTCCCACAGTTTGTAGAAGATGGTTCACTTTTGGGAAGTTTGTCTTGTGCTGTGACAAACTGTACTCTCTAATACAATTATTATTAATAGTAACTATACACCAGCATTTATATGTTTGCTTTTATTTAGATCAGAAAAACAGTGTAAAAAAAAACCACACTAAATACTGTGAAATATTATTACAATTTAAAATAATGTATTTCTGTTTCAATATATTTAAAAAATGTAACTTAATTCAGATTTGCATCACAGGAATTTCAGCATCATCACTGTCACATGATCCTTCAGAAATCTGTCTAATATGATGATTTGATGCTCAAGAAACATCAGTGTTGAAAACATTTGTGCAGCTTTTTTGTGTGTGTGGAAACGGATAAATCTTTTCAAGATTCTTTGATAATAGAAAGTTTAATAGAACAGAATTTATTTGAAATGGAAATCTTTTGTGTCAATGTAAAAGGTGTTGATGAATGCAATGCTTCCTTGCTGATTCAAAATATTAATTTCTAAATTTTCTATCACATAAAAAAATAGTGACTCCAAAGTTTTGAACAATAGTGTATTATAGGCCTATAATATTAATTCAGAGTCTACATGGAAATGTATGTATGGTGCTTGTGAATATGTAGGCTAAAAGTTGGGACAGTTATATATACTTTCCTTAATAGATTCCTAAAAATTCAATCTTGAAGTTGATTAAAAAATGTCCATAGACATGTTATGCAATAACTACTAGTAATAACAGGCCAGGGATGTATTTCTCAAAAGCATTGTGAGCTGAGTTGATCATAGAGACCATTGGTGGCAATGGTTGTACGATCTACTCAGGCTTACGGTGCTTTTGGGAAACACAGCCCTGGAAAAGTAATGAAAAAGTCGAGGAAATTACTTAAATTTATAAATTTATCTGGTTATGTTCTAGATGTTGGCTCAAAATCTAATTTATAATTGTTTTGATTTGGAGTGTCATATTACAATTTTGCTTGTTGTGAGCATAATGTGAGCTTGCATTCAAACAAACAGGGTTTTTTTTTTTTTCATACAGGCTTGCAAACGCAACGTTCTAGTGGTAAATTTCATTGAATATCTGAAATAACTTTGATTTCGTGAGTTTTGAATCGTATCTGGTGGAGCCTCCCTCAGCTCTTCCATTTGTTCTTCAGTCCTTTGTGTGTTTTGTGAGCACGTGTGTGCGATGCTTATCTGATTAATGCGTTTCTGATCCAACCCGTCCTTTCTTTCATCTAATGGCAGTCTCATTTACGTATTCTAATTTATTCCCAGACATTCTGGGGATCTCTAAAGCTGATCTTCCTTTATTTTACACTTCACACACAGACTGTGGTTGGAAAATAAGACCTGTCTGTTCTGATTGTGTTTCTCTGTTTCTTGTGTTTCTGCAGGGTGGTCAAGGAGGAAATCACTGACGACAATGCAAAGCTTCCCTGTTACAATGGCCGAGTGATTTGCTGGGTGAGAACAGAAACACACACACACACACACATCCCGTCCAGCCTTGCATCTTAATTCCCTGGTGCTCCTTGCATAATAGATCAGCCTTTTAATTCAGCCCATTCCCGGTTCTCTTGAGTGCTGACACTGCTGTATTTGTATTTTTCAAAGAGGCTGCCAGTCATTCCTGCTTAAGGTTCACTTCGGTGTGATGCATCTAATCAAAGACTTTGGTACGCTGCATAGGCTTTGTTTTATGAACTTCACATTTATATTTAAAGTGAAAATTCGCTGGTCTTCAGCCCGCTTTTGTTACAATGTTGGTAGTATATGTGAATGAAGAATGTTTACTCATTCAAATTCAAGTTTATTTGTCAGCAAAAGTCTGCCAGATGACGTGTTTGACCGCTCCATGGCTTTCGAGAAAACTACAGATTATATTTTTCCGCATTTTTGTATCCCTGCACACGGACAGTCGGATCGACGGAGGGTTATTAACAGAACATTTATTGTAAGAGAAGGTTTATCATTGAAATTGTTTCGTACTTTGTCTACTCTTTAAACTGCGTTATGGTAAAAATGGAGCACTATGGCAAGCGCTTTACCTGCATGCGAATGGCAGTTTCTTTCAGTTTTCCCCACCGTTTGGCCTAAAACACTGTGTTCGTTGTCATTCAGTTTGGAATGTGACGGAAAATATGAATAATCTCAGTGTTTGTAGTCAACCGTGTCTACAACGCCCTTAACTAGAAACCGAAAATAACTCACTCCTGCTAAATGTTTACTCTTTGAATTCTTGATGTTGATACCATTATGAATAAAAGTTGGCTTAGAAGTATTTCCTACTAAAGCAAAAGTCTGCATTTGACACTGGTCAAGCGTATCCATAGCAGACTGGACGGCAACATGCCCTACTGTCATTAAATTTAATCTTTTTGTTGGAAATGGCACAAAGCAATTCAAAACCATATGCGATCAACATGAATACAAAGAATAGGCTACACTAAGATCTTGGCACGTGTGTCTTAAACTAGATTTTTAAAAAGCTTTTTCTTTCCTTTCCCACTTTACATTCAATTCAATTTGCTGTTCTTATTGCTCTGTTTTGTTTAAGTTGCCTGTCCAGCCATAGAAAAAGTTATCTTGGGATCTGGAACCATATTATAAGCCATATTACAATACCCTAAACTTCATATATGTTTTTATATTTAGAGATCCGAGTATAGGAGTATTGAACTGAAGCAATTCTGATAAGCAGAAACCATTTTTAACCATGTCTTGGTTCATAACCACTTCAGGTTACAGTGTGAACTGCTCTTGACAATATTTGTTCTTTTGTGTATGTTAATAGCTGGTGTCCTCAGACGGCTCCCACTCAGATGGATGTTCAGTGGCAGAGAGTCAGTCCGAGCGGCCGCCATCTCACGAGAGAAGCCAAGGCATTGGAGATTCCAGACCCCCGTCCTTCCAGTACGTTTTTTTTTTGTGTGTGTGTGTGTTGTACAAATGATCAGATCATATAACAAGTTGGCAGTAAAACTCAAAATAAGGAACATGTTCTCACAGTCTTTTTGTTTCTGTAATCTTTAACCTTCTCTCCCACACAGTCCAAAGGCTGCAGGCAGCCGGCATGGTGTGGACGACGAGACGGAGACGGATTCAGTGGTGTCACACCGGAGGGAGAGGGACAGATCGCGCAGGAAACACTCACATGAGCACTCTGGTATGTGTCACCTCACTTCTCACTGCATGTCTTGTGCTTTGTGAGACCTGCCATGGTTTGTATCAGTAAAAGGTTCATATTTAATAGTAATAGCTATTCCTATTTAAGAATTTAAAGACAAATCCACACTTGAATCAGTGATAATTAATGTTGGTCTCTGTAGGAGGAAGGCAGAATGGATACTCACGGGGAGGCAGAGGCATGGATCTGGGAGGTTATGACGTCTGTGACAGCCGTTCTTCCCTCATGAGCAGTGAACTGGAATCAAGCAGCTGTTTTGACTCGGATGACGGCTCCACCAGCCGGTGGGTCTCGCAGCATTTGTTCGTTCCCAAACCAATGCGCTCAATATGATTGCGATCACAGCGAGCCCCAATGGTTTGTCAAAGCTCAGACTTGATGGCATATGTGGGCAATCATAAATATAGTTTGTGGAGATTTGGGAAATTGTTTAAAGTAAATGTAGATTAATGGTGTCGATAGGGTTGGGAATCGAAAACTGGTTATTTCTCAGAACCAGCTGAAGAAGTTGTTTTGTGGTAATAAATATACTTTTAATAATGATAATAATAATAAAATGTAGAGAAGCAAAAAATATCTTTAGTGTTTTTGAGTGTTTGTTTTAGTATTTGGTATTGGTGTAATACTTTGTGTAGTATAAATGTATTGGTTGCTCCCTGAAAAGGACTAAAAGAACAATCAATCAGAGCTGTTAGAGGGATAGTTTATTAAAAAATGAAAATTCAGTCATCTTTTACCCACCCTCATGTCATTTCAAACCTGTAAGACTTTCATTCATCCTCAAAATTTTCAGTGAAATATTGAGAGATTTCTGTCCCTCCATTGCAAGTCCATTCCACAAAAACAAACAACATCAAATATGATAAACGGCAACTGAATTGTACTTACTGGACGTTCAAGAACAAACCTAGCTGGTTCTTGTAGAAGCTTAAACATGCTTGCACAGTTCCTAAGTATCTTCTTCACATCTGTTTCACATTACTGTTGACTTGAAACAAAATGAAATGCTCATGTAAACTCTGTGACACTTGTTTCTCAGTTTTAGCAGTGTTACTGAGCAAAGTGGCTCGTCCAAGCTGTTGAGACGACATCGCCGGCGGAGGCGCAGACCCAAAGCCCAGCAAATGGACAGGGTGAGACAGTGGACAGAGCTCTTAACTCTTTCCCCGCGGCAATCCATGTTTTTTCGCTGTTATACAGTAGGGGGTGATATTACACATCTTATGAAAGAGTAGAGAATCTGCGGATCAAAACACAGGCGAAGAAGCAGAAACAAGTGATGAAAGCATTGCTTATGGACATGTAAAATTAGGCAGTCATCAAAACTGTTAATAAATCAAAAATATTACCGACTGAAATGTCGACCCAGGACAAGGTAAAGGACTGTTTAAGCTTTGGGGTTGTTGATGGACTGGATCTACTCTCCTGTAGAATGTAGTCTTAGACAAAAGCTCGATTTTCTCAGCTTTTTGTTCAAAGGTTTTTTTTTTTTTTTTTTTTTTTTATGAAACTTGCCCATATTCAGGTGTTGATAGAAAAAGAATACAAAAAAGATAAGGTAGAATATATATATATATATATATATATATATTTTTACATGTTGAATGTTCAGATATTCATACAACAAAATATTCTAGGGGCCATGAAAGTTTTGTGAGAATGTTGATTAAAAAAAATGAAAGTGAAAAATTCTGGCACTGGCTAGCAAAATGTAAAAAAAAAAAAAAAAAAAAAAAAAAACACTGGCGGGGAAAGAGTTAAGTGTCAAATAACATGTATATAACACATTAGCCTATATATTAAATTGACTTTGTCTCTCTCTCTCTCCACAGTCGTCTTCTTTCAGTAGCATCACTGACTCCACCATGTCGCTGAATATCATCACTGTCACTTTAAATATGGGTGAGTTTGCATTATTTGGTTTTGTTCCTTTTTAATTAAACTCTGAATGTATTCACAGTACAGCAGCCTTGAGTGCCTTAAAAAGGGATAGTTCCCCCCAAAATGAAAATTAGCCCATGATTTACTCACCCTAGGTGTATATGACATTCTTCTTTCAGATGAATACAATCTGAGTTATATTAAAAATATCCTGGTTCTTCCAAGCTTTATAATGGCAGTGAATGTCCGGTTTCTGTGGGCATTTCTTTTTTATTTTCTTAAGCAAATTAATTTTCCTGCCCAAAGACATAGTCCCCGATATATAAGCTAATTAATATTATAGATGTGCAACATATTATTAAAGTCTACTAGTTGCCTGAAACCTCTCTCGCTTGACCTCATTTAGAGAAGTATAACTTCCTGGGCATCAGTATCGTTGGTCAGAGCAACGAGCGAGGCGACGGAGGCATCTACATCGGCTCTATAATGAAGGGCGGAGCGGTGGCGGCCGATGGGCGGATCGAGCCTGGTGACATGCTGCTGCAGGTGAGGTTTGGATGGAGACCTGTTCAGGTCAGGAATCTGGTTGTATCAGTTCATATTACCGTTTCCTCTCACAGGTGAACGACATCAACTTTGAGAACATGTGCAACGATGATGCCGTACGAGTGCTGAGGGAGATCGTGCATAAGCCTGGGTGAGTCATATCACAAAAAATTCTCGTTTATGTTTAGCTTATCAACAAAAGTGTGTTAACAACTGCACTTTTTTTCGCAGGCCCGTGTCGCTTACTGTGGCCAAATGCTGGGACCCAAACCCTAACAGTTGCTTTGCTTTGCCGAGGAGTGAGTGTTCAATTTGTCCCTCTCACACACTCATTTACACACAAATGCACCATAATATTTGTTTTAAAAGAAATGAATAATTTTATTCAGCAAGCGATGCGTTAAATTGATGCAATAAATTGATCAAGTGGCAAATTAATTTATATTGTTACAAAATATTTCTATTTCAAATAAATGCTGTTCTTTTGAACTTTCTATTCATCAAAGAATCCTGAAAAAAATGTTTCAGTTTCCACAAAAATATTGAGTAGCACAACATATCACAACATTGATAATGATAATAAATGTTTCTTGAGCAGCAAATCATCATAATAGAATGATTTCTGAAGGATCATGTGACACTGAAGACTGGAGTAATTCAGTAAATTCAGCTTTGCATCACAGGAATAAATTACATTTTAAAATATACTAAAATAGAAAATAACTGTAATGTAACTATGTAATAATATTTGACAGTATTAGATTTAACTGCATTTTTGATAAAAAAAAATGCAGCTTTGGTGAGCTTCCAACCCCCCCCCCCCATATATATATATATATATATATAGATATATATAAATATATAGATATATTTTGTACAATCATTATAACGTATTGTGGTAGTTTTAACAATAAGGTTTGAATAGTTCTCTGTCATTGTTCATCTTGTATTTTAAGGAGGTTTGTAAAACTTGTTGTGGTGAAAACTTAAACTAACTTGTTTTGTATAGCTTTGTTGAGTACTTGTTGCCCTCTGTCCCAGGTGAACCCATCCGGCCCATTGACCCTGCAGCCTGGGTGTCCCATACGGCAGCCATGACGGGTGTCTATCCTGCCTACGGCATAAGTCCTTCCATGAGCACAGTCACCTCCACCAGCTCCTCCATCTCCAGCTCCATCCCAGAGACTGAGAGTAAGACATCTGCTGTTCACTCTCCTCCAGATGTTATTGCACACAGCTTGGAAATCTTTAAAAGTTTAGTTCACCCAAAAATAAAAAATTCTGTCATTAATTACTCACCCTAATGTCTTTCCAAACCCGCAAGACTTTCATTCATCTTCTGAACACAAATTCATATATTTTTCATGAAATCTGAGAGCTTTCTGTCCCTCCATTGTAGGGCTGTCAAAATTCGAATATATATTCGAATAGTTTTAAAAAACAGAAATTCGAACGTGAAAATTAATATTCGAATGTGAATTTCGAATATGGAAAAACACGCCCGCGGAAGCAGGGGCGCTGCTGTCTGCTTTGCGAGTGGGCGCGCGCGCTGTCTGAGGCGTCAGGGACAGGTCACACGAGTGCACTGTCTAGCACAGCGTCACTGCTGAAAGTTGACAGTGCACTAAAAAGACAATAGAATAAATTGCTGTTTTTTCCCCTTTTTTTAATACAAGCACCAAGAATGTAAGTAGCCTTTTTCTTTTTTAATAGCACTTTATTTTTTATGAACCTCAGGGTAAAAGTTCTTTGTTGTCACATTTCTCGGAATTGTGTGCCTCATTTTATTTAACGTTTAACAGAAAAGTTCCATGTTTACCACAGCACAGCTCGCTCGGAGCGTTCAATGTAGGTTCTATACTGTAAAACTTCAATTAATGTTAATAGATTTGTTTCAATCACTGAATGAAGCCTGCTATATTTGGGACAAGAGTCGCGACCTTAAATTGCTTGCACAAAACTCTTGATCAGCACTCAACATGTGCTTATTGTTGTTGTTAATTTAAACCGTTATGCGCAGAGAGAGTGAGCGCGAGGGCGAGCGCGCACGCGAAAGAGAGAGAGCCTGCGAGTGAGCGAGAGTGAGGTCTGCGGTCTTGGCCATTAGTTTATTTACTTGGTTTTGTGTTGGTAATACATTGTCAAATATGTTTAAACTTAAATTAACTACCTATACAAGTAGTTATGTGTCTTTGTATTAATTTGTCCTGTTATTGACGTAATGCGCGTCATTGACAAAATGCGCAACCAGATGTTCGAATAGTTCGAATATTCGTGTGTTTTTTAGAGGGAATATTCGAACGTCATTTTTGAGCAATTTTGACAGCCCTACTCCATTGACAGCTGCGCAACTACCACTTTGATGCTTCAAAAAGTTCATAAAGAGATCGTAAAATTAGTCCATATGAATTGAGCGGTTAAGTCCAAATTTTCTGAAGTCACTCGATCGCTTTAAATGATGAACAGATATAATTTTGTCTTTTATTCACATATAAACATTGATCAGCGAACATAAACAGAAGCTCATCCAAACCTGCTTGGCGCATGAGAACAAACCTCATTGGTTCAAACGTGCTGCGTAACACGAAAATGAACCTTAGTTGATGAATGTTTATATCTGAATGAAAGCCTAAATTGAATCGGTTCATTACATGAAGTGATCGTGTCACTGTGAACTGCTCAATACATATGGATTAGTTTTACGATCTCTTTATGAACGTTTTGAAGCGTCTAAGTGGTAGTTGAGTATCTGTCAATGGAGGGACAGAAAGCTCTCAGATTTCATCAAAAAGATCTTCATTTGTGTTCAGAAGATTTGTGAACGAAAGTCTTACGGATCTGGAATGACATGAGGGTGAGTAAATGATTCCAGAATTTAAATTTTTGGGTGAACTATCCCTATAAGACTTCACTATTATTATTGCTTATACCTAGGCTTATGGATTTGAACAGACCTACATTTTGGCATGTAATTCATCCCACAACATTTGTGACATGAATCATACCTCAAATTATGCGGTTTGTTGAGAAGAGTTGTACTATTAATTTTCTTGTGATCAGACTTACTAGTTCAATGGGTGAAACTTGCAAAATGGGTGAAAAATGAAACTGTAATATTTCATGTAGTTTTTTTTATGTTGTAAAATGTTTAATTGTATATAATATAATTGTTAATTGTTTTATTTTAGCATTGAGTGTAACCTTTGATGCTGATATGGCATTAAAAAAATAAACACCTTAACAACTGTGAAGCAACATAGATTGTGGGAGGTCCTGATTTCTCGCCACCAGGCAGATTCTTTTGTAAACTGTGTGTTGTTCTCCTCGCAGGATTTGATGACTACCACCTGTCCGTCCACAGCGACATGGCAACAGTTGCAAAAGCAATGGCCTGTCCTGACTCAGGACTGGAAGTTCGAGACAGAATGTGGCTGAAGATCACTATAGCCAATGCTTTCATAGGTCAAGACACACTTTATTTAAATGATAGATTGTAGTAGTTCATCCTTATAGTTTTACCTGTAATTGTACCAATATTCAAGTCAGCACGAAACTTGACTTTTCTTCCCTACTTTGACGCTCTTTCTTGTGAAACCGCTTTCAAATGAGAAAAAAGATGCAGGCGGGACTTTATTTTGTCCATTAGGAATTGATCGGATCATTTGATCGCTGTCGTTTTACTAATTGCTGTGATGTCATGTGAGTGGCAGGTTGCTGAAACAGATGTTATTGACCCGCCCTCGCACCAGTGGGATAGTAGAGATGTTGTGATGGGAAGAAGAAGTTAGTGTTATTGATTAAAGATAATGAGGACACATGAAAAAAAAAAAGATGTGCACGGATAAATCATTTATAATAAACACTGCAATATTCCATAACAGAAATAATAATTGTTTATTACAGTGTACATAGCAACAAGATAAACACTGCAATATCCTGTTTGAAGCCTGTGCCTCCACAATCAACTGCAAGCTTGCAATCATTTTTTAGTGCAGAACCCACATCTCGAATACGGTCAACAACCGATGCATAGAATCAAGTCCCTGCCCTAATTTTTTTTTCTTTTTCAGTAATATTTGTAATACTCGGATGTATGTCAAAATATAAGAGAAAAATATCTGCTACTTCCATTTTATCACAACTTTAAAATAAACATCAGCAAACTACTCCATGGAGCCGCTGTATATAATAATTGGTGCATATGTTGGTTTTTAGGCTCTGACGTGGTTGACTGGCTGTTTCATCACGTGGAGGGCTTTGCAGATCGTCGTGAAGCACGCAAGTACGCCAGCAACCTGTTGAAGGCTGGCTTCATCCGCCACACTGTCAACAAAATCACCTTCTCCGAGCAGTGCTACTACATCTTTGGAGATCTTTCTGGCAGTAAGTACTTTTATGAGATTTCTGTCATTTACTCTCCCTTGTGTTGTTCCAAACCTGTATGACTTTCATTCTTCTGTGGACCAGATCATAAAATATGGATCTCTCAGCTGTTCTTTACCAGACAATAAATCCATACTGTGACCAGGGAACTGTGAAATGGATGAAAAAGCAAAAGTTAAAGTGGTCCTATGGATTGAATATGTGGCATGTGACTTGCCATCTGAGAGCTTTTGCTTTAAATTTCAGTCCTATCACAAAGCCATCATATGGCATAGCCAGATCCTGTCTGGATCTTTTTGCAGGTTATTAGCACAGACAAAATCGACTGTGGTGTCGACTCGCGTTGCCTGCAGCTAGGCCAAAACATTGCGCTTCAACACACGTCAAAGACAACTGTCAACTAGCACTCCATAACTCTCCATACCAGCAGGTGGCAGTAGTCTATATTTGTCATTCAAAAAGGGAAATTGGGGCTGCGTTCCAGTCCAAAATTGTCATGCCCTTCACTTGCTAACTTCCCTCCGTCTCGTTCACTCGGATGTATGTCGTTGCATGAGTGTCCACTTCTGGCTGAACCTTTGCCATAGGCTGAATTGAAACGTGCCAATCCCTTGATCACTTAGAATCCACTATGGGGTTGATTTATTGTTTTTGTTTAGTATATATAAAAGTATATACATGTATACAGGTGTGTGTTTTTTTTTTTTTTAAATAAGTAATATATCATAGAGTTGTTTGTGGTGGGGTAAATTAAACGCAATATGCGTTGACGTCACAATCGTGTTGCATTATGGTATATGGAGCTGAACTGAAGTGTACTAATGAAGTTGACTCAGTCAAAATCGAGGGAGCGAGGGTCTGTCCATATAAACTTCCCTCTTCCACTTCGCGAAGTGGAATGCACTTCAAAATGGCGGCAGGGCCAGGGATTCCCCCGAGGGGAAGAGCTTAGGGAAGTTCGCAAGTGCGTGTCTAAAAGTGGACTGGAACGCAGCCTGATTTGTCATTCAAAAAGGGAAATTGATACTAGCGCTGCGTCCAAAATCGATTACTTCCCTAGTATATAGCATGTGAAGCGTCGCTGATGCTGGTAGGTGATGTCCGGATTACTTTCATACTACAAACATTCATACTATATAGAACTTACTTTTTTTAACGGCCGCGAAGTAAGTTCTTGAGCCCCTGCAATTTTAATCGTGAAAGTGTACCGTGGGGGACCCTCACCCCCCAGAATGCGATTTCTACCCAGGGGGAAACGTGATTTTGCCCCTGCCCCCTGCAGAAGTCTGTGCTGAGATCAGAGTGATCTCTCTCTCACCGTCAGATTCAACAGGCCTCAAGCAAGTTGCAACACAAGTCACATGGCTTGGCGGCTTCAATATGCAGTTATTTTATGGAGAAGAGCTGTTCGGAGATTCGTCTAAACATGTCCTTTTGTGCTTCACAGAAGAAAGAGTCATTTGGGTTCGGATGAACATTATTTATAATATATCCTATATATGAAGTAAAGACAAAATGTCGGGCTCAGCTAATCCTTTAACACAACGAAATATCACAGTTTACATATGGTCCCTGCCCATTGTATATTTAAATAAAACAAATGCGTTATTTCATTGTAAGCTAGTAGGGGATTTTAAACCACTATTTGGATTTGAGTTGTTATTAGTCCAGATGTTGAATTTATGAATTTTCTGTTTGATTATGTAGCTATATAAATATTCTACTGCTATGTTTAGTGTAGGCTTGTCAGTACGAGGGAAAATTCTATTTCAGGCTCCAGCTATTCATGGCCCTGCACTTCCATCTGTCCCAGTGAAAGTTGCCGTCACTGTACATTCAGGTTTGCATTGTGTCGACACTCTATCAACGGGACTGTGTTTTGTTGTAGACATGGCCCATCTCTCTCTGAATGACCATGACGGCTCCAGCGGGGCGTCTGATCAGGACACTCTTGCTCCATTGCTTCACCCCGCTGAAGCTCCCTGGCCCGCCGCGTTCCCTTACCAGTACCCAACAGCCCATTCCCATGTGGACGCCGCTCACAGCTACTCTGAAGCCGGTGGAGGCAGCGCTGGCAGTCAGCACAGTGAAGGTGAGTAACCTCAAATCACGCTGCACGACATATCGAAATAAAATAGTTTTTGCCATAAGGTTTAGTGCAATTTGATCAACCCTGCAGCCTGCGGTTTTAGTAAGTAATTACTGGGGTTGAACGACTTTTTAACTTTTGAACACATTTATGTGATTAAAGTCGAGTCTCAGAACGGCTCGGATTCTTTATGGTGAACTTGATTTCACCAAGTACAACATGTTCCTGGATCAACATCTTTGTTGGTCCTGGAACAACATTCCAATCAACCAATCAGATTTGAAGGACAAGTTTACAGTTTATGTCAAGTTTAGGCTTACAACCAAGGCTAGGTGCTTCTACATCAGTGTTATTCACATATCATCTCCCTTGATTTTAGGGATAAGATATTGGTTGCGATAGGTTTAGGGGTAGGGATATGGTTACGACCAAATATTCAGACAGGAATGTTGTTCCAGGTTCAACAAAGTATGTTGGTATGCTTGATGATGAAAGCTTGATGGTATACTGTTTAAAAATGAAATTACGATCTATGTATGGATTTTAATTTTTTTTTTATATTTTGAATAATCTCAATAAAACTAATAATTATGATTATTTTATAGTCAAATTGAATCGGTCAAAAACAGTGTGAATGTAGCCTATGAAAACTTGAAATATACTGGAAATATACGTTTTTCTCAAATCGTTCAGCACTTAAAGGGTTTCACACGTAAAGTCTTTAGAGTAAAAAGTAATTTTTCAGCTTTTTTATTTTTATTTTGATGCATTCTCCCCAAAAATCAGCCCAATCATTCTAGAATGCTTCATTATTTTCCAAATCGAGCTTTTCAAGTCACAATATACATTGCAGAAAAACTAAAAATCACAATGTCAGGTTTTTTTTTTTCAATATTGTGCGGCCCCAACTCATTTAACACTAGAACTGCCATGGTCATTTTGACCGTTTTGAATTTTATATCTGCAATAACTTTGTTTAAAAAATAAATAAAATCCTGCTGGTACCTGACTTTTCCTAAAAGTGTCTGTATTTTCATTTAAAATGTTTTTCATATAAATTACACACAAGGCAAAAAAACTAATTAACATATTTACCTATTTCGGCCATAGACGGTCAGATTGACCGCACTGAATTTCGCGGTATTATTATACATATACCAATATACACAACAATAAAATGTGGCAAAAAATATACAAAACATATTCCACAACAAATCATTTAAATGTAATGATATTCAGAACAGAACAAGAATGAAAAAATAACTATAAACAAGCCAAAATGAAATAGGCTACTTTCAAGCGAAAGTGAAAGTAAGCGGTGTTGGGCTCACGTAATCTCTAATTATAATCAAAATGTTTCAACATTTGCGATGAATTTGGATGGTAAACTATTCTTTATTATAAGCTTTGTACTTCACTCACGTTCCAATATCGACGGAAAAAATCATCCTCTTCACATGCGCAAAATGGAACGAATTGTAGGCTACTACTGACTATATGAGCAGTGGAATTTTTATATGGTTGACTTTTATTATTATATTTTATTATGGCTATAATGAACAGGCTGCGATGTCAAGATTGCAATGCTGGAATATGGTGTGTGTGCGTGCGTGCGTGCGTGTGTGTGTGTGTGTAGGCGCGGGCGCGATCTACAGTAACAGTGTAAACATGAAAACGGGCTACTCCGTCATTTTGTTCAGGACATCTACGGATATTATTATTTATAGATGTATAATTAAACTTGTTTAAATGTAGATTGGTTTTGTTTTTAAAAGATATCCTAATACAATAAATGCATTAATCTCTCAATTGGGTATTTATCATTAAAGATATAGAGTTTGGAATCTAGCGGTCAAAATGACCGCTTGTGGCAGTTCTAGTAGTTATGGAATTCTGGCACTTCTAGTGTTAAGTAGCGTCTCACTTTCCTTAACGTTGCTGTCCATAGGGAGCAGCGGTTCAAACTGCAGCTGGAGCAGGACTGAGGGGAAAACCGCAGCTGGAGACTTCAGGATAGGAGGCGGAGGCGAAATGGGCGACGCTCATGAGTTTGACTTCCGCAGAGACAGAGCCCCCAGCGAGCGCTCGGCGGCGGCACCCAGCGAGGGCAGCGTGCGAAGCTCACGATCTCACAGCTACAGCCTGAAGCAGGGATCCGCACGAGCCGGCCCGGGGTCGCCGTCCTCCCGCCTTCTCGGCAGCATTCCCCCCGAACTCACGGGCTCCCGCCGCTCCTGCAACACAGCCAACGGGGAGTTCTTCGTCGACATCATGTGACTTACAAGCAGAAGTGCCCAAACAGTTTTTTGCCTTATGGATTACAAAAAAAATGTGGCCTACTAGTGCAACCGATTAGAATTAGGATTAGTGCTGACCTAAAAAATCAATAGCTTGTGAGCCCCAACAATACTTAGGTCTTAGAGATTAGTCTACTAAAGCATAGGAAAACATCAGTTCCTGCTTACAAGAACAGATTAAGACTTTTTTTTTTTTTACTAAATGTTGAGCAAAATCACCTCAAAATAGTTGGGAAACGTGTTATTGGAGAAAATGGAAAGATTTCCTCTTATGGATGGACAAAAAAAAAGAGATTTTGAGAGAAACAGCAATAATTGAATGGGATTTAGTTACAACACTATATGGGTGTGAGGTTTCAAGGTGAATGTAGTCCAACCAAGGACGTAAATGTCAAAGTTTGAAGAGAAATGCCTGTTGTCATCTGCCCTGTTTTAGCGCATATTAGGAGGTTCTTAACTCTTTTTTTTTTTTTTTTTTTTTGTCCTTTTTTACATTTTTACTCTCAGTAAATGTCTCTTGAAGATATTTCATTATTCACAGAAATTGTTTTTACTGAGAATATATTTTTCAGTGTTCGTCAGCAATATTGTATTGGGAGAATTTTTTGAAGAACCATGTTAAGGAGATTTCTTTTTTTAATTTATAAATATAGTTTTATTGTGACATGCTTGGAGTACATATGTGTCTGTGTGTGTTTTATGGGTTCAGCTTGAGGAATGTGAAGGCTGTCCTCATCTGGAATCCAGATGTTTCTGGGTTTGTGTGTCCGTCTGCTTTTATTGTTTTTCAGCTAATATTCTGAGGTTCTCCGTACTTCAATGTTTTTCAGAGCTTAAAAAGATAATCTCTCAAGTATTGAATTGTAGTGTTGGTATTGTTTTGGTACAATCTGGTTTGGAAGTCCATAAAAGTAGCCACTGAATGCGAATATAAAGTATGACATTAAGTTACAGGTGTTTAGTAGTAGTATATGAGTTGATAATGTTTACAAGAGTGGTTGTTAACTAACTAGACTTAATAATTGTGCAGCATTAGGATAGCTAAGCAAATAGGCTCATAACCTGCGAATGAATCATTTTAACTTAAGATCCAAAGAACAGAAATAATATACAGACAAATAACGTGCAGACAAAACATGCACATGAATGTAATTTCCCACGTCAGATCAGAAAACGTAGGAAAAACACCCTTAAAGGAGCATCTGGAGATGTTTCTGGTGGATATTTGGCAACTGATGGACTTCAGATTTGTTTCTATATGAAAAAAAATCTTGCTATAAGATCATCATGGGTATGTGCTTTGCCTAAGTGTTCTTGATGCTAACTTTCAGGCAGAGACACACACTTTTAATCAAGCACCAGATTGGGAACCAAAGAAATAACAGTAGACACGAAAACATTTGTCAAATGTGAAAAAGATTAACTTCAGAGTTGCTTTGGATCAACAAATCCTACCAGATATCCATCATGTGGGTAGAGTACTCACAAATTGTAGTCAGTACTGATTCCAAATTACATGACACAAATTGTAGTTAGTAACGTAATCCATTACCTTGCACATTTAAGGTAATATAATCAGACTACTTTTAGATTACTTTTGACCTAACTTATTTATAACATTGATTTGAATAGGATGATCTTGTACAATATTGATATAAAAATACAAAGAGAAAGAAAATATCCCTGCATTGCATGCAAATATGAAATGATGTGAATTTGTACATTTTAATGTGTTTGAAAGACAAAAGCCTTCCAAAGAAAGTAATGCACGGTTAAATGAGTGATAATTCAAATAATAATTCAGATATAAGCACTAAACTTTAATAGAAGTTTATGTAAATGTAAAAGATAAAAAGAAGTATTAGAGAGAATCAATTATATATAATTTAATGTCATTGTGAGATTACATGTAACCATGAAAAAATGATGGGGTAATTGATGATGTACCTAGCTGGATGGTGAAATCATGCTGTAGAGACAGAGTGGTTCCAGGTTGAGCTGCAGGTGATGTTCTTTCATCTAAGATGTCCGCCAGACCACTTGAGATTTGTGCAGCTACTGTGCGATCATCTGGTTGAAATGAAAATCACAGCTGCGTGTCATCAGCATATCAATGGTAGGAGAAACCATGTGCCTGTATGATGGATCCCACTCATCCCAGTGATGTAGTGTATTTGGAAAAGAGGAGGGGTCCAAGAACTGAACCCTGAGGAACCACCATGATCAGTTGATGTGCTTTGGATACCTCCCCTCTCCAGACAACCCTGAAATACCTTTCTGTTGGAAAGGATTTAAACCAGTCAAGTGGAGTTCCTATGATGTCCAGTGATGAGAGGGTGGACAGAAGGATCTGATGATTCACAGCGTCACTGGGAGCATCCTGACCAGTTGTATCACAGTGTGGTACGGTAGTACCACAGAAATGGACCATAAGTGCCTGCAGAGAGTGGTAAAGACTGCTGAGAGCATCATTAGATACCCTCCTTGCTGAACATCTAGCTACCTACCACCGCAGAGTCCACAGAAGAGCCAGTTCCGCTATTAAAGACTCTTCCCACCCCAACACAAACTGGCAAAAGGTACATATAAAATGCAGGACGTCTAAGAAATAGTTTTTTATCCAGCAGCCACGAGCCACCAGAGTGTTAAATGGGTCAAACATTCATTGACCCTGACATAACCCTGATATTACCGAAAAATATTTCAACACGGACTCCTCATCATAGGCTACTGTCGTCGCACACATTCATATCCCATACGGCGGGCATTGACGCATACGTGACCTTTTCACAACTATAGGCTACTGTACTATATTTGCACTGTTTGTAGCCTATACATGTAATTTATATGTTACTTCTTATCTTAATACTTTATTCTAGTGGAAAACAGAAGAATTTAATTGTACAGGGAACTGTGCATATGACAATAAAGGCTCTGAACTGTTGAACAAGAGAACTGCTGATATTTGACCACAGGGAGGCAGTGTGACTCGAAAGACTGAAATGGGAAAAGACTGTCCCTCCAACATGTACCACATTAGCTCTGGTCTACTGCTGACTTTACTGTGCAAGTGACACTTTGCAACTCTGTCAACTATGTATTCATTTCTTATATGTCGCAGTCAGATTTAGTTGTAATCTTATCCATGAGTTTGAGCTGGTTTCCTGCGCAATGAATCGTGAATGGATAAATGGAGAGCTGCATGAATATGTCCAAACTGTGGACAGGAAATGCTGTTGGAAAATTAAATAAGTGCCGAACAAACATCATCTAACTAAGAAATTATTGGGAGATATAGAGTGTTAGCTGATATTGTGTCAGTAGTCTGCTGGACTGTTATAAAGATTAATTTACTTGCATTACAAGTTATCAGAATTTCATCTTATTTTGTGGAAACATGAATATCAGCAACAGCACCAAATTGCATATTTTTTCCTCCTCAAGTATGAGCTGCATTTTCTTACTAAATCTGAAGTATTAATATGAGACTCAACATAAAACACATATGCAAACTTAGGTTGTTGTTTTTTTTATTAGATTTTGTCGAAAGGGTCAATAAACTATTTTATTAAACTATAAATAAACAGACTATTATTTTCTATGTCAGGCTGTGCAGGTTTAAACAGATATAATACAGCAAACAGTATAAAACTGGTTTCCCAAAGAAAGTGGTCATAATTGTTGTCTCTAAAACTTTGTTCCAACATCCCACCATGTGACTGAACAGCCAGACAAAAACACAACAAACGACTAGAACAAGCAGTATAAAATCACTTCCTGAACTCAAGAGTTCCAGGATGCTTTATTTACAAGAACACAAGCAAAAGAGCTGTGCGCTCATTTCATCATTAACTTTGGTTAGGGGTGGTGAATTACTTGAGAAGATTTGACACAAATATAATAACTCATCAGCACTGCAGTTATCTGTCAGATATATAAACACAATCGGCTTATAAAAGGAGACATTTACACACAGATTCCATTTAGAGTCAAAGTTTATAGTGGATGTGAATGATAGAATCCTCAATTCATTATTAAAGGTAGGAACATTTTTAATTCTGTCATTATTTATTCTCCGTCATGTCGTTCCAAACTATTTTCTGCTTTGAATCACAATAGTGAATGCATTTTAGAGTGAACCATGTCTTTGAGAACAGCACAAAGAGACCAAAAGGAATTCATGTGATGTGAAGAACAACGTGTATGTAATAGCACTGAATTAATGAGTATGTTCAGCACTAGACATATTTTGTACAGATGAAGCCGAGTCCAGTCCCAACAGTGTGCCCAAGTACGACTGCTCTCGAGGGTCCATCATCTGGTCCGGCCGCACTGGGTGCACTATGTTGGTGGG
The DNA here is from genome assembly GCF_964197995.2 of Scardinius erythrophthalmus. Lineage (NCBI taxonomy): Eukaryota > Metazoa > Chordata > Actinopteri > Cypriniformes > Leuciscidae > Scardinius > Scardinius erythrophthalmus. The sequence goes on along the minus strand of NC_138229.1, from coordinate 28,502,587 downwards.
CTGAGGCGTGAGGGTGTACTTCTCTAAGAACACTAGGTCAGTGGCGGACTGGTAGCCTGTCTGCTGTTGCTGGACGCCATGTGGCGCCCCGTGCACCGCGTCCTCAGTCATCTGGACGGGGACGAGCGTCACGGGAATGCAGACGTCAGCCGTCACACTCTGCAGCACAGTCTTAGTGTGGTATGGTTTGGGTGTTTCGTTTGACGGCAACGGCTCGGTCAGCTTGCTAGCGGCGGGCACAGGCATGTTCTGCTGTTGCTGGTCGAGCAGGCGGGCGCTGTGAACGTGGTCCACGTGGTACTTCAGCTTGTCCTTACGCTTGAAGGTAGCACTGCAGTGCGGGCAGTTGAAAGGACGTACATCTGAGTGAATGACCATGTGTTTGGTCAAAGTCTTCTTGATGCGGAAGGTCTGGTTACAGATCACACACCGATGGGGTTTCTCACCTGAGGACAGCGAAACATCGGATCAGAAAAAACTGTGTAGCAGAAATGCCAAGAATTTGCCGTTAAAGATTTACAGTTCAAAAAGTCGGTAAGAATTTTAAATCTTTTTGAAAAAAAGTCTATAATGCTCACCAAGGCTGCATTTTTTGCTCAAAAGGACAGTAAAAACCTATTGTAAAGACTTTTTTTTTTTTTTTTTTTTTTTTACAATTTATGATAACTGTTTGATGTTTTATTCCTGTACTGACAAAGCTGAATTTTGAGCATCATTACTCCAGACTTCAGTGTCACATGATCCTTCAGAAATCATGCTAATATGCTGATTTGTTGCTCAAGAAACATTTCTTTGCATCGTCTATGGTTTGTGGAAACCGTGATACATTTTAGTTTTTTTCAAAAGAACAGCATTTATTCAAAATATAAATCTTTTTTAACATTATAAATGTCTTTGTCACTTTTGATTCTTTTTAATGCATCCTTGCTGAATAAAAGTATTGATTTCTTTCCTAAAACAATCTTATTCGTAGTAGCGTATTTTACCTGAATGCGTTCTGAAATGTGACATGAGGTTGGTCTTCCCCCTGAACTCTTTCTTGCACACCTGACATTGATGCAACACTGCTTTATACCTGTCAAATTACAGTCCATGATCATGACATCACAGATCTCACACAACCAACATCAACTGCGGGCATTATTTTGTATTGCATAAAAAAGACCGCATGTATCGTCACAAAAACAATGTTTTCGTTTCTGAAATCGGTGTGTGTGTGTGTGTGTGTGAGTTCACATGCCTTCGCCAGATCTTCTCTCCCAGGTGAATGCTTTTATAATGGACAGTCAGGTGATCGGCACGGCGGAAGCATTTTCCACACTCTTCACACTGGTGCGCTCTCTCGCCTACACAAAACAAATGTTACAAGACTATAATCCTACAATACACACTTATAGAGCACATAAAGCAGCCATGAGCAGGATGAAGAAACTAATATGGTTAGTTTAATATGGTTAGTTTTAAGGTGGATTTCACTGTTTTTGGCCTTAAAGTGATAGTCCAAAATGAGGGGCATCCAAAAATGAACATGTTGGTTACCAGTTTCAGTTCCAATTGATTTCCATTATATTTTTTGACCATACAATGGAAGTTAATGGGAGCCGAAAGAGTTTCTTTGGTTACCAATATTCCTCAAAGTATCTTCTTTTATGTTCCTCTGAAGACAGAAAGTCAAACAGGTGTGGAAAGACATGAGGGTGATCATTTTTTTGGGGGGGTCGACAGTTTTAAATCCTAGTGAGTCATCCATCTAGACATTTAAGGCATCACATTATGGCTGACATCCATTTGACTGAATTTTCAAAAATACCTGTATGAATTTTTTTGTGTTTCTTTAGATGATCATGGCGAATGAAGGTTTTGCCACATTCCTCGCATTCATAGCGCTTGTCCTCATGATGAACACGAAGGTGAAGCCTAAAATATAGACAAAACAACAGGTAACAACACTTGTAATAATTAAAACTATCACAGTCCTATCCAATTACTTAATTATTTGGGGTTAGTACAGTTTTTTTTAAATAAAAAGTAATACTTTTATTCAGCAATGATGCATTATACTTAACATAATAAATGCACTTTCCATTTATCAAAAAATGTAATCATGGTTCCACAAAAATATTAAGCAGCACAACTGCTTAAAGGGATAGTTCACTTTGAAATTAAATTTTGGTATGTTTTAGCTTACCTCAAGGGCATCCAAGATGTAGGTGTCTTTTTTTCTGCAGTAGTTTCAATTTTGATATTTTTAGGTCAAACCGTTCTTGTCTGTCAGTCATATAATGCAGATCTATGGTCACTGTCTCAAAGAGCATGCACAGAGTCCAAATTAAAACAATTCCCCGTCGTCCAAATTAAAAAATTCCCCATCGTAAGTACACATTGATGGCCTAAGACACGAAACGAGCGGTTTGTGTGAGAAAACGAACAGTATTTATATCGTTGTTATCTCTTGAACACAGCCGCGTCCAAGTGATCTGAGGGCGCGGGCGGGTATAGATATATACACTAGATGTCGCCTTGGCTACTGCAGTTCATTGGAACGAAACCGTAGCCAAGGCGACACCAAAATTTAATTTCAAAGTGAACTATCCCTTTAATATTAACATTGATGATAATAAGAAATGTTTTTTGAGCATAAAATCAGCACATTACAATGATTTCTGAAGGATCGTGTGATGATGCTGAAACTTCAGCTTTGAATTGCAAGAATAAATTACATTTTCAAATATATTAAAACAGTTATTATAAATTGTAATAATATTTCACAATATTGTAGTTTTTACTGTATTTTTGCAGCCTTGGTAAGCATAAGAGACTTCCTTCAAAAACAGAAGATGTGCATATATGCAATTAAAGTTCAAAATGTTCATAGAAGCTTGCTTAACTATTCATCTGCACATATTCTCTCAGAATTATTATAATTTTTTTTTTATGTGAACCATGTTTCGTGTATGTAGTATATTACGGCACTCTCACAGACCTGTAGGAGCTCCCGTGACGGAAACTTTGTCCGCAGATGCTGCACAGGTGAGGTTTTTCCCCGCTATGGATCCTCAGATGCTCTCTGAGGGTTGTCCTGAAAATATGTTCAAAGATAAGCTGAAAGAGCTTGTTTTTGAATAAAACATCCAACCATTCTCGCACTGGCATACAGGTTTGGTAATATCAGTGTTTGAGCATAACAGCAGCTTCTTACCTCTCTCGAACCGATTTGCCACACAGAAAGCAGGTCCATTTCCTCTTCCCCCCATGTGTGCACTCGATGTGACGTTTGCGGTTCCCTGTGTCATTAAACTGACGACCACAGATGTCACAAGGAAAGGGTCCTGGATATTGGACATTTTGTCAACATTAAAGGAATTCTCTGGATCCAATACAAGTTAAATGCTTTTGGTGCTGTTCATTAGCACAAAAAAGAAAGGTAAAGTTTTACCCAAATGGAACTTCTCTTGGTGCTTCAACCGGGCAAATCGTGACTTGAAGTACTCGTCACAGTAGGCACACTTGAAGGGTTTGTCCTGTGAATGTAAGATCATGTGCTCCTCCAGATGGGGACGACGACTGAAGGACTTGTGACAGATCTGTAATGTTAAAGAAACGATACAGGCAACTGTAAAATTGTTTGCAAACAGAATTTCGCGTCAGCTTTTTGTGGTCATTTGAATGTAGTGTATAAAAAGAAATAAGGCAAATGACTCACGTCACATTTCCAGCCTTCACTCTTCTTCTTCTTCTGAGTGAGAAACTCCTGGAGGTGGTCAGGGTGAAATCTGTAAGCAGACAAGGTGTTGGTAACAAAGCATTTCATCACCAAAACAACAGTTCAGAAGATGTACTGGAAACTACAGCAAGTGACAGCAAAACACATTTCTCCAATAGGTGACTGAATAAAGTGAACAGGAAAGATAATGCAGCCAATTTCCAGGGTTCTCAGAAGCGGAAGTCATCATAGATGGGTGAATTTGTAAAGTGGTAAATGTGTGAATACAGCAAACATGATTCTTCAGTAGGAAAAGAAGAGGACAAAATATAGAGAAATGAAATACAGCAGTCAGAAAGAGAAAAATATGTCAAATTTACAGTTACTCCTTCAGCTAAAGATTGGCTAAGTTTACAATGTTAATAACTGTGGAAATGCATTTATTCATTTCGTAGACACAGAATACATAACTGCCATCTATTAAAGGGATCGTTCACCCAAAAATGAAAATTCTGTCATCATTTACTCACCCTCAAGTCGTTACAAACCTGTATGAGTTTCATTTTCAACACAAAATAAGATATTTCAAAGAATGTTGGTCCCACTGACTTCCATTGTATGGTCAAAACATATAATGGTTATAACGGTTTGGTAACCAGCATTCCTCAAAATATCTTCCTTTGTATTCTGCAGAAGAAAGTCATACCTCGAAAAGATGGTATGAACCAACTTCTTGTTCTGATTCAAGTCACATTTCATGATATCAAATGATATTTTACATGAAGAAAATGAAGCCCATTTAATGGAAGCTTGTTTCCACCACTAAATAAAAAAAATAAAAAATAAATTGCGACTTTTTATCTAAAAATTCAGACTTTTTTCTTCGCAATTGCAAGTTTATATCACGCAATTCTGGCTTTTTTCCTTAGAACTGTTTGATATAAACTTGCAATTGCGTGCTATAAAGATATAATATGCAATTGTGAGATAAAAAGTTGCAATTATCTTAAAAATCGTTTTATTCCGTGGCTGAAACAAGCTTCCATACCATTTTGATGATTATTTTAATGACAGTTAAGAACACACATTTCCAAATCGTCCATGGTAATTCGTTCATATGTTATAATTTGAAATGCACATTTTACTCAAAGTCGGGGAAATATCAGTCATAATATCTGTCCACAGCACATTCTCCCAGAAATATTTTGGCACGTTCAAGCGCAAATTGCAGTTAGGCTTTATTATGTCAGTGGGGTTCTCCCGGCTCTCCTATCTTTGAGTAGAATCCCCTTTCAGTGAGTTGAAACTGTCGTACGGCTTGAATGTGTGTGGCAGTTGGCAGACGTCAGCTTTTTTTCGCTGCAATCTTGCATCAAGGTTCCTCTCACGGCCACATCCAGCGAGGTTGGCTACAGCGCCACGGGCATTAAACTTCTTGACAACATTATGTGTGGTGAAAACAGGAACATCAAGGTCTATGGAGATGTGCTTGCAACCTTGAGATTGTCGATGCTTGGCTATAATCTTGTGTCTGACCACTTCATATAATCCTCTGGTTTTCTTTCTTTCTGTCCATTCTCTTTGCGGTACAAAGAGTGACACAAAACTAATTTTCTCTATTATTCAAACTGGCTGAATCAGCGACTGTGAACCAGAATCACTTACTTGAAATGGATTAATTTTTAACTACCTTTAGAAGTAAATAAAACTGTCCAGGCCGTTTTAGGATTTCTCTGCGAACCTATCTAAGATTTAATCAATTATTCAGATTTTGTTGTTTTGTTCAGCTGCACACCAAAGGCATACATACATATGTGGATACCAAAATATGTTTTAATTTCAAAAGCTTACTGGAAGAAATTGTGGCTTAGAAATGGTCACAATGCAAAACCAACCTTAATGGTCATGAAACAGGCTTGACTTTCTCCATGCAAAATAATAACTTCTTTCTTCTGATTCTGATTCAGTGAAATCCGGGATTGGGACGGGATCCCCACTCACCTCTTCACGTGTCTGCTGAGAGTCTTCCTGCTGGCATGAAGCTTGTTGCAGAAGGGACATTTGTGCTCTTTCCTCGGGACGGGCGTATCACTGTCATGTTTCTTCTTGTGCACTGTGAGGTTTGATTTGGTGGAGTAGCACTGATGACAGATGTCACACTGGAAAGGTTTTTCTCCGGTGTGTACTCTGGTGTGACTCTCGTATTTACCTACAAAATGAGGAAAAGCAAAGCAGTGATTCAGACAAAGCATTAACAACAAAATGGCATTAATCTTTCTTTTTCTTTTTACATTTTTTATTCAAATAATAAAAAAAGAAATGCAAACTGCTTCCTTCCTTATGATATCAGGACAGTCAGTTGTATTACCATGAATTTTTTTACTTTATGGTCAAAAATATCAAATACACATTTTAATTAATAAACTAAAAACATGCTCATCATAGAAGAGGTGTATTCACATCATATTATAGACACAGACGTTCAAAAGTTTGGGGTCAGTAATTTTTTTTTTAAAAACATAATACTTTTATTCAGTAAGTACACATTAAATTGATCAAAAGTGATAAATATCACAGTTTTCACAAAAACATTAAGCAGATCGACTGTATTCAACATTGATAATAATTATAAATGCTTCTTGAGCATCAAATCATAATATTAGAATGATTTCTGAAGTATAATGTGACACTGAAGACTGCAGTAATGATGCTGAAAATTCAGCTTTGCATCACAGGAATAAATTACATTTTAAAACATATTATAATATAAAATAGGGTCACACTTTAGTTTAGGGTCCAATACACACTATTAACTAACTATTAACTACAACTTTTGCCTCAAAATCTCCTAATTCCTGTTTATTAATAGTTAGTACGGTAGTTGTTCAGTTTAGCTATTGGGATTAAGGGATGTAGAATATGCTCATGCAGAATAAGGCATTAATATGTGATTTATACGTACTAATAAACAGCCAATATCCTAGTAATATGCATGTAAATAAGCAAATTAATAGTGAGAATTGGACCCTAAACTAAAGTGTTACAGAAAATAGTTATTGAATTAAGTTTTAAACTGTAATAATATTTTACAGTTTTAATAAATTTGAACTGCATTATTAATGTATTGTTAAATAAATTAAGAGAAGTCACCGATTACATCCGTCAGCCTTTACGATTCTCACCTATACGATCAAAGGTCTTGTCACATTTGGGGCACTTCAGAGTCTTTTTGTTAGCGCTCTGGACCACAACGGGAGCCAGTCCCTCTGGGAAGACATGAGCGGTGACCTCCGTCGCTTGGTTTTGCTCCTCAACAGCACGAGTGGATCTCGGTTCGGCCTCCTTCTGGGTCTCGGTCTGCTCTCCGGCCTCACTGAGTTCAGCCACATGCTCCTCCTCTTGCTTCTCACCGTCTTCACGTTCCGCCTCCTCGACCTCCACAGCACTGGAGGTTTCTTCTCGCCCCTCCTTACTACTTTGCTCTCCCTGCTCATTCTGTTGCTCTTCCTCACTTTCGTCATCCTCTTCCTCCTGCTCCTCAAAGGTAGCATCGTCATCCTTTGGAGTTTTTTGACTGGGTTTTCCAGAAAAATTTCCGCTCTCCTGGCTCTCAAATTTAGCAGGGGCCCTCCTCTCACGGCCAGATCGGCGGGTAGTGACCGCGGATGAGCTTGCCATGTTTTGCTCTTCCTCAACGTGGCAATCAGCGCTGTGCGTCTTGGCCAGGTGATTCTCCAGAGACTTCTTGTAGCAGAACGTGCGACTGCAAAAGGAGCACTTGGCTCCTACTGAAGTTTGGACATGCGGGACATCTGGGGTCTCCTGGGGAACCCGCTGAACATCACTGTCTTCATCGGCGTGAGCTGGTGTCACCCACTTTGATAAAAGATTTACAGCTTCCATCATATCCAGAAAACAGGCAGCCTCGGTCAGAGCAGGAATCTGGCTTTCTGAAACTTCAAATTCAGATGTGTACAGGAAGTTGAGCAAGTGTCCAAAGGTGGAGCCCTCTATGTTATCAATGGTAACATGGTACAATTCGGGGTTTTCACTGAATTTAGCATGAAAATAGCCACTGCCAAAAGCCAAAACCACCTTGTGGGCATGATACGTCTTCCCACTGACCATGAGAGTTATGTCACAGAATGACGGCAGTTTCTGACGGTCTTCGTTCAAGAACTTAAAGAAACAGCCATCACTTTGGGATATTTGCAGATGCTTCTTTTCCTGCGAAGAATCTTTATTGGCCAGGTCAACATCGCTGCTGGCATCACACGCCGTTGGTCCATCACATGTTGTCTCCTTTGTTTCTGTGCTACTGATATCCTTCACTTTTGACTGCTGGGATGGACTGACTTTCTTCTTCATGTTTAGGGTTTTCAACACAAAACTTCCATTTTTAGAGCTGAAAAACAGACTTCACAAACACTGATTCTTTAGTACTTGGGCAAAACTGGGGTAGAAAAATATATGTATTGAACTATTTTGCATTAATCTGTTTATAGGTATTATATTACATTGGCGTACAACCTGCTGCTTTTTGTATGTATGCCAATTTATGTATTACAGTTTTGCCTTGCCTTGCCTCATAAGAACAAATTAACAATATATGATGGTTTCACATCGCCTCCATCTATTGAAAACCATATTTTGCTTATCACAGATCTTGGATCACAGATCTAGATCACAGATCTTCAACCTTAAATAATATTTTACAAATTAACCTATTCCTTCAGTCAGGATACACTATAAATGATTATTTTAAAAATACATACTATTATTTATTTAAACTTTCACATACATTATAATGGAAATATAAATGTCAAAACAAAAAATAAATACATTTTAAACACAAATAAATGGTACATTTGTGTTAAGTAAATCCTAGAGATCATCTCTGATTCATTTCAAAGTGGAAACAACAACAACAAAAATCTATAACTAGAAAAACTATGGGGCATATTTTGTCCCATACTGGAGCAAAATTAGAGTAAACGATTATAGTTTATTATGCATTTACCAGCGCTTTCAGTTGTCAAAATAATGTAATCATGTCACACGCCGAGCCTATATGTGGAGAGTTAGTAACTTCAGACAGAACGAAGCATTGACAGCGTCATATATCATGTCGTTTCGCTTGCAGTCTTGCACTGGGTGAGGAAAATTACACAAACGAAACAAACACATTACAACACTGCCAGCATGCGTTACATTGTACATACATTACTAAATCTAGTGCAATGCAAATGAGAACAATGCAAATCTGAAGTGAACTACCCCTTACGGCCCCCCATTATGTCATGCTCCCACAGGGCCCCTCCACAACAGGAGTGCGCTGACAAACGACCCTAAAATGGCCCATGGCAAACTGCGAAGAGCGACTTGTTTCTCAGTTCCAATCTTACCTTTAAAAAGATTAAACATGCGGTGGTGTTTTGAAGAGGTGTCTTGTTTTGTCTTTGTATACAAACAAACAAAATTATAAGATTATAAGACGCGTAGTGTGTCCTTTTTCCATCGTCCAGGGCTCCGACGTCTCAACAAGCTGTTTTGTCATTGGCTAAAGGCGAAAGGTCTTCCTGTTTCATTGGTTTACATAAAGCGGATTCATCCTACGAAAATAACTCCTATGTATAACTTGTAACTTAATGAAAGTTGATCATGTATTATTTTCATTTATAAATAATAATAATTATATTAATAAGAATGAACGCGCTACGACGTTGTCCATAAGACGCGTAGCATTATGGGTAATGTAGTTGCCTATTTGGTGAATGGAAATCCCTGCTTCAAGTTCAACAATGCACAGTTGCACACACAAGTACAGTTATTATTTATTGATGATTATATACATCATATTTAAATGAACTATTAATATTTATTAAATATGATGTTTTCAATGTAAATATGTAGCCTATGTTATTTAGCCTATATACAGTGACCAAATGTTATCTTTTTCTTTACAGTATGGATTCTGTCTCGCGAGTCACGCCGGTGTCCAAGGCTATTTCTTTCCAACACGCTTCTAATTCCAACTTTGTCGCAGCAGGTAAAAGGGTGATTAGGAATATCCACCCTATGTGCCAGTAAACCGTTTTGTTGCAAAATAACATTCTGTGGGCCTACCTCAAACCATAAAATAAACTTAACAGGCTAACTTTTTCTTCTGATTGGAGCGTTCACCAACTCATCATTTGAAAATAATCTTCATTCAAATCTAAATAGTGGATGATGGCTTTATAAGTTCTACTGTCTAATGGCAAATTTGCTCTGCAAAGGTGGCAGCACAGCAGGCAATTAGGTGTCTTTACACACACTGTTTAATGCTGCTCAGAGGTGGCATAAATGCATTTACGCAGCCATTTTATCTGTATATTGTTTAGGCTGGTCAGAGCAGGCATAATTTAGTCTGTCTTTCATGCTGTATTTCATCTTTACTCAGAATTTTGAGCAGGCACAGAGCAACCTTAACTCGGCTGTGTAAAGAAAGATGCCTTAAGATTAGTTAATAACTGCGTTGAGATCTGTCTTATCAGAGCATTTGAAGTCCATAAGGTGTGGATGCGTGAGTCTCTCAGATTAGCCTTTGGGACCTGTCCCGTCCCTGGCTTCACACCAGTTCATTACACATGTAAGTGCATTACCATAATCCTAAGGCTTGCTGTGAACCCACTGAAGCCAGTCAGTCCTAAACACAGATGAATGAAGGCAAGCTAAGGAAGTCTCTGGCGGTAATGGTGTTTTACGAAGCTGCCCTGTCTTCTTCAGAGCTTGTTTTAGGTCTCCTGTCTGTTTACAACTAAAATCATGTCAAGTGCGGCCATATCTTTCTGGATGATATTGCTGTATGCAGGTAATAACAATTTTATCTTGTGGGATAGTTCTGGATTACATTATCGAAACCTGCTTGTTTGTACTTTTTGTAGAAGGTTATTGTTATAGGCATGTTAATAACATTGTGGAATAAGTCTAAGAATGCATAATGCTTTTCTTGCATCAATCCTCACAGTTTAACAGTCTTGGAAATTGTGATTGGCTTGCTTCCATCAAAGCTCAAAATGCTTTCTGGATGATTTTCAAATTACAACATGTTTTTTTTTTTTTTTGACCTTTTGCAGTTCATGCAGCATGAAAGCAGTAAAAAAAATTAAAAAACCATTTTTGATTATAATTGTTGTTGTATCAACTTAACAATTAAAGTTGGTTTGTTCTTTTATCAAGCATAATATAATAATTTTGATAAACTAAAAAAAATGTTTTGAATCCAAGTTCAATAATCATTTTAAGTTAAGCTGAGCATTAACATTAGATAATACTGATGTAAAACATTTTTATTTTGTATACTAATTGAAATATTTATGTCATAATAAGTCCCCATGCTTGGTCATACTTTAAGAGGACTATTTAATTTTGAACTTTTTCTAAATTCAGTAGTTCAATCAGCCTAAAATAGTGTTTGTCTGACAAAATTAAAGTTGTTTTTTTATGATGTTTTATTAACAAAGTTCGGGAGGAGCACGTTCAAATAATCAAGTAATCAATCAACTCATCAAACAATTACCATGTCTACCCTATCAGCATGAGAGGAAGCATATATATTCACTCTGTCAACTCATCTAACTTCCTTGACAGTTTTCAGCAACCCTCCACCACCCCGACTCCTCACTCTTGGCTTGTTCTTTCACAGCCAGGAATACGGGGGGAGTACTCTGGGTTCGGGCCGAATACCGAGCCCGGAGCCCTCTCCTCGGACAGCACGCCAAATACGCATTTATTCTATCTGACTTATTTGTAAGTGTGAACTCGTGAAACAGTGATGCTGTCATTAGCAAAAGAACATACCAAATACAACAAAAATCTGAAAATCTTGTAGATTTTTTTTTTTTCTCTCAAATTGTCATGCCCAGAAACATAATGTGTAACGGGAAAACATGTTTTAAAGGCGTAATTTGCCTAAAAACAAAAATCCTGTTATCACTTACTCATCCTCATGTCGGTCCAAACATGCATGACTCATGAAGATGATAGTTCAAAAAATGTCTCAGTGTTTTTCATCCATATAATGAAAGTCAATGGGGTCCAAAACATCACAGGACACCAGTGACTTTCTGATCTTCTGATGTGTTCCACAGAACAAAGTCATACAGGTTTGGAATGACATGAAGGATGAGTAAATTATGACATAATTTCCATTTTTGAGTGAATGTGATATCTCCAAGTCAGATATGAAGTCAACCAGTATTGATTATGTTCATGCAAAGTCTTGAAACTTGTTTCTTCTCTGCCTCAGGAGTCTCCAGTGGATGTGAAACAAACCCGTGCATGAATGGTGGTGTGTGCGTGAATCAGGATGGACAATTCAAATGTCAGTGTTCCCAAGAGAGCTATAATGGACACCTCTATGGGGGGCCGAACTGCATGGTAGTCCTGCTGGGCTGTGAGCGTCATTGGTGCCCGAACGGCGCCACTTGCCATCCATACCTGGACAAAGGACGGCATCGATACAGCTGCATCTGCCCTGAGGGCTTAACTGGAACAAAGTGCCAGACGTCCACCACCTTCTCTTTTGAAGAAAGTGGATTTATCCAGGTCCAGACCATCCTCACTAACGCTTTTGAGCCCTTGAATGTCACTCTGAGTTTTCGCACATTGCAGGAAGTGGCCACTCTGCTCCAGTGCCGAGTTGAAGATCAGCTTCTTACGCTGGAGTTAGTGGATGGAAAACTACGGCATACATTGCAGAGAGCCCAGGACACGGAAAGCATTCTTCTAGAGCTCCCAGCGAGGGTTTCCGATGGCCGCTGGCACACGGCGAAGGCCTCGCTGCACAACAGCATGTTTGGGCTGAGTCTTAGAGACCCGTCTTGTCCTGGAGACTTGTGTGACATGGAAGTGCAGATAGATCAAGCAGAGCCCGAACTGGGTTCAGGTCTATCAGAGTTGACTGTGATACAGAATCTCTACATTGGTGGAAGAGGAGAGCAAGGGGCTGGTTCAAGCTTTCTGGGATGCATGCGGGATGTGTGGTTGGATTCACGCATAGTGGTGCCTGGATTGGGACCGAGGGCTCCCATTAAGCAATTTAATGTGAAACAGGACTGTGGTGACTGGGACCAATGCAAGGAAAACCCATGCCAGAACAGAGGCAGATGTGTCAAGACAGGATGGAGGAGTTTTAGCTGTGAATGCCATCGGCCTTATGAGGGCAAGAACTGTTTAGAGGGTATGATCTTTCTTTTTTTTTTAATACTCTACTCCAGTTTACTTGTAAACCAGCTATGGATTGGACTTCATGTAGAATAGACACAATTGTAGATTTAGATATTTAAAGAGGACCTATTGTGCTTTTTTCGCATTTTCAACTTACTTTAGTGTGTAATGTTGCTGTTTGAGAATGAAAAAGGTCTGCAAAGTTGCAAAACACAAAGTCACTCCAAAGGGAGTTTTTCTCTGTATCAGTGCGCCATGTTTCTGAAATCCCTGAAACGCCTCCATTGCAGTCTTGAGTTTTTTGCGAGAAAGTATATCTCTCAATATTCCTCATTTAAATAATTCCCCGCTAGGGCTGCACGATATGAGGAAAAGCTGCGATGTGCGATAACATTGTTTAATATTGCTATGACGATATGACTTGTGATAAATATTCAAATGTGAATGTTAGCTATACTGTTTCCATGTCTTAGTGCTTTAATAGGTTCTTTGCGTGATAGGTCAAGCGTTTATTACCTGCCTGGTTCAGATTACATGATTTAGCGCGATTTTGGCACGATCCGTTTGACATAGGGTGTCCTGGGGATTCGTAAACTACAACGGGCGTCGGGACGCAAGATTCGATCGTTTTATCTCGTATTGTGTGTCATAGTGGGCGACAACCTACGCGACATCACGACAGAAAGACTAGCATGTTTAAATTTTTAAGGGTCCTCCATGACGGGTTGAGTATGTGAGCGAGAGTGAGTGTGCGCGAGTAAGTGAAAGTGCGAGCAACAGTGAGTCAGTGAGCGAGTGAGTGAGCGCGAGAGTGAGTGAGCGAGCGAGGGACAGTGAGTGTGTGTGTGTGTGTGTGCGCGAGTGTGTGTGTGCGTGCGTGCGAGTGAATGTTTGCGAGTGAATGTGTACGTGTGACGGCACGCGATGACTGGTCGGAAAGCAACGTGTAGTCTGACATGTTTCTTGTCCACGACACGACAAGATTTTAGGAGTCAAAATCGTGTAATCTGACACAGTGACTATCATAACAGACAAAAATCTTGTAATCTGAACCAGGCATTATTCATCGTGTCAGGCTGTCTGTTGCGATGTGTTCATCGCGCGAGTTCATATCGCGATGACGATGAAAATTCGATGTATCGTTCAGCCCTATTCCCCGCCCAACCACAGTTATTGTAAGGGCCATGATATTTCCCAAACACGCTCTAAGCGGTTGACCAATCACAACACACTGGTCCAGCCGACCAATCAGAGCACATTGTGCTTTTCAGAAGGAGTGGCTTCATAGAGACAGGAACTAAACAGAGTGTTACTGACAGACTGTGAATAGAGATGACTATAAAGCATGAAATCCTATTCTAGTAGACCCCAAAAACAAATCAAGACTTTGTAAAAGGGCATAAATCACATTTTAAATGTAAGAATGTATACACAGTTGCCCTAACAGAGTGTAGTCTATATGATCCTTTAATGTTGAAACCTGAAAGTGTTCGTTTGAAAATTTATCATTTAAAACGACTCAAACTTCTTTGTTAAATGTTGTGCAAAGAGAAGTGTGCTTGTGCTCTCTTGCTTTAAAATAATTGTCATTTATTTTGATATATGCAATGACATTTACACATTTTTAAGCGTGGCTTAAGTGTCGTTCCAAACAAAGAGTTTCTTTCTTCTGCTGAACACAAAAGAAGATATTTTAAAGAATGTCAACAATATAGTTTTTGTTGTCCATCAACTGTTTGATTACAGACATTCTTCAAAATATCTTCTTTTGTGTTCAGCAGAGGAAAGAAACTCATTTAGGCTTGGAACGACATGAGATGGGAGTAAATGATGACCGAATTTCCATTTTTGGGTGAACTATGCCTTTAAATGTGCAAATACTGTAGTTTGAGCTACAAATTTTAATACTATGTAAAGTAGCCTATTTCTGCTTAAACCAATATGCAATTTTAAATCATTTAAAAAGAACATTAAATCTTTCCTGATCACCATTTATCTCTACAACAACGTCACTGCTTAGCAAAGAATCTAAATTTAGCACCCCTCAGAGGGTCAAATTTAGTCCCAAGACATAGAATGAGATTAGAGCGCTAAATGAAACAGCCATCTACAAACACGAGACGTAAACATGCCAAAGCAGAAGGACTGCCAAGGGAAGGTTAAAATCAGCCACACCTGAACTGTGGATTATAGAAACGTGATATAAACAGGCGTGTTTAATCCATGCTAACTTTAAATAGGACCTATCCTGCTAAGAAAGCTGCCGTCAATGATTAATCTAAAACTTTGTCAGTGAGGAAAACCAATTTTTCTGTGTGAGGAACAGGTAGGCGACAGAACATATTTGTTGAAGTCTATTTTTGGAAACATTTAGTCATAATTGTCTTATTATTATTATTATTATTATTATTATTACAGCCACCACAACAATAAGAAAAATATATGTATAATAATTTATTTATTGTTAATTATTATACATATATTTGTTTTATTATTGTTGTGGTGGCTGTAATAATTTTTTGTTGTAGTTAATTTTTTACAATAAACAATTATTTCCATTTTGTTCCATTTGACTGTTACATTGTATTTTGATTATTATTATTGTTATTATTTTAGCAGAATTAATAATAATAGTAACATATTTGGAATAATATTAACATTTATATAATAAAAAATCTAATCTTTTGAATAATATGAATAATTATTACTAGCCTACATTTAGAAATATTTAATTTTGTTATATTTGACTGTTTGTCTTATTATTATTATTACAATAATAATAATAATAATAATTTATTATTTATAATAATAATAATAATTCGTTCCATTTTGTTAAATTTGACTGTCACATTTTATTTAGATTATTATAGTTGTTGTTGTTGTTGTTGTTGTTGTTGTTGTTGTTAACAGCATTATTGTTATTATTATTTTGTTATTATTATCAACAATATATTTGAAATAATATTACAAATTATAATTTTATTTTAGGTTTGATATTGTTATTAAAACAACAACAACAATAAATTATAACTCTTTAGAAATATAAAATTTTGTTATATTTGATTTGATATCATAATTATTGTTATAATAAAATTGCTAATAATAATAATAATTAGAGATTTTGAATAATGTTAATAATTATAACTTCACATTTCGAAATGTCCCATTTTGTTTGTTACATATTATTATAACATGCACTCATTTGATCTATTTGATGTTGTAGAGTATGTAGCTGCGAGGTTTGGCAATGAAGATTTGGAGAGCCACGCTCTGTTCAGGGTGGATGAAGACGACCCAGGTGACAGCACTACCGTGTCCATGTTCGTCCGCACGCGCCGCTCGCAGGGCCTGCTCCTCGTCCTCTCCAACAGCACCAGTCAGTACCTCCGTGTCTGGCTGGAGGATGGAAAGGTCAAAGTTCAAATCAACAACTTTGAAAGCCTGCTAGGAAGGGAAGTGGTCAACGATGGCCACTTTCATCTCATAACTGTGCTTGTGGAACCCGAATCCCTGTCCCTGTTTATGTCTGCTAAGAGCCAGGGTCGCGTCCCGATCCGTCGTGTGCTGGTCCACGCTGGGGACGCGGTGCATGTGGGAGGCTTACCGGATCGCCGTGCGTCGCTAGCCTTTGGGGGATACTTTAAGGGCTGTATCCAAGACCTCCGTATGAATAGCAGACGCCTGCAGTTCTACCCAGTCAGTGTCCCGGTGAGCTCCTACAGGCTCCAGAGTTTGCTGGAAGTCACACGCGGCTGTACTGGCGACGACTCCTGCAGTGTAAGAGACGTTTACAGACCTATTACGGTGCTGCTATAAAGTGTGGTCCAATTTGCAATTTATTCTGGACAAGAAAATATCCAACTGACATATTGTTACATATTTTGCTTTTATCCGCCATTTAGGCCGGGTGATACTATAATGGACGGCCATGGGGGAAAAACTTATTCAGACAGTTTCATAGCAGAAACAATTATCAGAATTAGCTCTCGTTTCGCATTATCAGCAACAATATTTGTTTGAATATTTTGTATCTATTATGAATGATTTAATGAAAATTTCATATCAAGAATTTGTGCACATTTAAACCCTTTTAGAAGTATGCAAAACTTTCATAAATGTTCAGGTAATATGAATGATCACACCATTCACAATATTTAAAAATCTGGAATAATGATACTTGACTTCAACCAAACATTTTTAGAAAGGTGCTAAACATCCTAAATATGTTATATAGTTTTGATATTTTTTCAACTTTATTCATATTATGAATCATTTATAAATATTCTTGTATTATGAATTGTTACATCATTCACAATGTTCACAATTCTGGAATAACGTTATACTTTTATAAATTTAAAATGCTTGACTATTTTGTAAACTTCAAATATTATGAATCCTATAAAAATGTTCATGTAGTATTATGAATGATCACATCATTCAGAATTGTCATAATTCTGGAATAATTATGCTTTGCTTGATCCAAACCATTTTAGAATTTGGCTTAACTTTCGAAATGTGTTTGGCGATTTTGTAAACAAATATTATGAATCCTTTGATAAATATTCATATATTATGAATTATTACATAATTCACAGTGTTCGTAATTCAGGAAGATGTCTTCTTAAGTCTTCTTCAAGATTTAACATGTGAATGAATCTTGATTGTTTAAAAGGACAGTATGTACTGTAATGAATGATTGTGAGTATATCTTCTAGATCAATCCCTGCTTGAATGGGGGTGTGTGCTACTCCATGTGGGATGATTTCACATGCAGTTGCCCACCTAATACGGCAGGGCGACGCTGTGAGGAAGTCAAGTGGTGTGAGCTGTCTCCATGTCCCGCCACTGCCATGTGTCAAGCACACACTCAGGGTTTTGAATGTAAGTATGAATATGTAAATGCTCCAAGAGCAGGTATAAATGAATACCTGCAAAAGGGTCCAAAAGGGTATAAATGAATAGGCTTGGACCAATGCACACAATGGTGACACCAGAATAAAAATGTTCACAATTCTGAAGCTGAAAACAGAATTATTTTAGACGAATATGCACTCTGTCACTGACTAGATATATTGAAAATAATGTAGGCCACTTTTTACTGGTAACATCAGACATTTTGCATTATCAGGACCCACACATATTCCCCCATTGCTTTATTATACGTTATATTCAATATTATATATAGTACTTTAATGTATTACTCACACCAAAACTCTGTAATTTTTGGTGAACTATACACAATACACATTGTCACTATCCACGATACATATTGTTGCATTTTTGTATTCCGATATGTTGTGACACGATAAACTGTTGCACCCCTAGTAGATATACTAGAGGATTTATGAAAGCCTTGAAAGATTATCCTTTGTTGGATTTGCCAAGCCATATGTGTCTGCCCTGAGGCATTGCATGAAGCGTGTTAATGACATGCACACATGATCTCACAGAAATTAAATATGGTGCCGAGGGCTTACACTTTGGAGGTAAAATAAAAGAATTATAATTCTAGACAAGTTGTTCTGGCTCCAGGACCCCCGTTGTCTTTTTTACAACAATAATCAAAGGTCCCATGGATTTTCTATTTTTTTGTGATTTAATATGAGGATTAAGGATAAAGATAGTTTAAAAAAAAAAAAAAATTTTTACTCACATAATTTCTACTAGATAAAGTATTTTAGGGCTTGGCTTAACTAAATGTATATTCTTTATAATTATTCCCATAAAGAAACAATGACTACTTTAGCCTACTTACAAGTAAACATTAACTTCTGGTTAAATATATTTATATATTTGCAATAAAAGAGTTTTGGAGAAATAGATTATCTTTAGTAAAGAGTTGATTGATGCTTCTTTCCTGCTCGTTTTGCAGGTGTGGTCAATGTCAGCCTCCGAAGTGACAGCCACATAATCACCTATCGTGGCAATGGAAAAATAAAGCGATATCTCAGCAGCATTTCAATACATTTCCGTACCAGGCAGCAGAACGCGACTCTACTACATGCTGAGCGGGATGCTCAATTTATTACCATTTCTATCCAAGACGGACACGTGGTTTTAGAGCTGCAGGGAGAAGAACAATCTTCGTATATACACGGTCTGGACCTGGTTAGTGATGGACAGTGGCACAGGGCAGACTTCAGCATGGACAACCCAGCCTTACAGTCATCCAGATGGAGACTGGTTCTGGATGAGCACTGGGAGAAACCCTCCATCTCAATTACAGCCTCAGAAGATCTGGATTTCCTGAGAGAAGATGTGGACATCATCTTGGGGGGGTTGGGACCCAATTCGGAGGGCAACTTCGCTGGCTGTCTTGGTTTGGTGGAGATTGGTGGCCTTGCATTGCCATATTACAGCGACATGGAGATGAACCTTCCCAGGCCCCAGGAAGAGCGCTTTCTGAGAACCTCTGCCACTCCCTACTTTGGCTGCTGGGGATCTAATGTCTGTGAGCCTGACCCGTGCCAAAATGGTGGGGTTTGTGAAGATCTGTTCGACCTTTTCAAGTGCAATTGCCCATCTGATTGGGATGGCCAACTCTGTGAACTGACTCTAGACACTTGTGCCTCAAACCCTTGTGTTCACGGAGCCTGCAGAGGGGTGTCAGCAGGATACGAGTGCTCGTGTGATGTGGGCTACACCGGCCGACACTGTGAAGTGGTGGTGGACGTATGCGCCAACCACAAGTGCAGCAATGGTGGAATATGCCTAAGAGGACTGAAACGCTACGCATGTCTCTGTCCGAGAAACACGACTGGACCTTTCTGCAGGTGAAGATGTTTCCCATGCTCACCCCTCCAATGCATCTCTCGACACACGAGTTCTTCTGCAATATCTTGAAATGTTGAAATTCTTCGATATTTGCGTGTTAAATTCCATTTCTATTTCAGGGAGAGAGTTCCAGAACTTCCATGGTATATCGACAGGTTTCCGTGAGTTTGACTTCTTACAATATGCATTAAAGGTGCTGTAAGCCAAAGCCTTTACATGTTAGAAATGGTCCTTCACAAGGGGGTGATCATATTTGAGGACCTTGGCATTCACATGTTTGAAAACCCCAGCCAACCAATATAAGCCAGCCCGAAAAAGCAAAGTAACTGACGACGGAGGGCATTTCTGATTGGCTAGAAAAAAATTTCGGACTCTATTTTTTTGCATTCACAGTTTTCTATTTAACACATCTATTTCAGTGACGCGTCTGCTAGTTTAATGTGTAAATTAAAATAAACAATTAGAGTAGGCTATATGTTAAGGTTGGCTGCTCAGAATTGTTACTTTTTTACTTATTATGCTTTAGAAATAAGAATAAAGGCCCGTTCACAAAAAAAAGATAACTATAACAATAAGAATATAGGGCCCGAATCCACTTTTGCTAGTTTAACGACGGGAAAAATGGTCGGTGCTCCCGGCGCATTGTCTAACAGGGTTGTCCCTATTCACCTAATGAGTAATGGTTGTGTTTTGGGCGTAACGTGAAATAAACCAATCAGAGTCTCATCTCCCATTCTCTTTAAAAGTCCATGGCGGATAAGCTATTTACATGGCGGAATTTGCAAGCGGAAAAACTGAACGCATCTCCAGAGAGGAAATGGATCTGCTCGTGCGCGAGGATAAATAACAAAAAAATAAATACTACTATTGACTTTAGACCAGGTTTTTGTTGGTCAATGATGCAGTCTATTTCATTTGCCTAAAAATAGCACAAATGGGTGCAAATGCATTTGCTATTTAAACAACGTGGCGCAGGACGTGAAAATGATAACTGCGTCGGGCTGAAACTAGCAAAAAACACACATTGCGCCAGGTGAATGATCGGGTGAATGATAGATCACTCATCACTCTAAATGTAAAAGTATAGTAGAGTCCTATAACAATAATGGCACAGAGTAACAATATTGTTGGAATCACTTTCACAGCAATATTTTCCAGTTGATTAAAAAGATAAAAACGTTGATCAGCCATTCAGAATCCATCCTGCTTTAAAGAGCTTGAGCATTTAAAGAGGCAGACAACTTAACTGCAGCGTGCACTTATAATAAACATAAAGATATTGTGCGTTGGTTTGGATGCTAATACAGTTATCTTTATAGTTATCATTCTTTGTGTGAACGGGCCTGAAGTATTAATAGAACAGAACTGTATGTAGTAAGTCAAAAATGAAGTATATACCAAGCCTCATCCTTTTATCATATTTTTCTCTAGATACCCTAAACTTCCTGTGTCTTTCTGTGGGAATGAGAGATGGAACTACAGTTGCTTCAATGGTGGGAATTGCTCCTCTGTAGAGGATACTTGTGAATGTCTACCTGGATTCGCTGGACAATGGTAAAATATTAAACCGCAGAGGTTCAATTTATGTGATAGCACGTGAATGGGTGAAAACCTTTTTTCTGCCTACGGTTTGTAATGTGCCGTAAAATGGCTCTTCACTGTGTCATTCTCTCCATCTGAGATGACTGATTTCCTTTGACAGGTGCGAGCTGGAGCTGGATGAATGTGCATCTGACCCCTGCCTTAACGGAGGCTTCTGCCGTAACCTGATCAACAGGTTCCAGTGTGTGTGTGAGATGAGCTTTGCAGGTGACCACTGTCAGATTGACGTCAGTGACTTCTACGTCTATGTGTTCCTGCTCCTGTGGCAGAATATCTTCCAGCTGTTGTCATACCTCATTTTGCGTTTAGATGATGACCCAGAGGTTGAATGGAACGCAGCCAATGATGACTAGGACTAAAAACAGTTCCTTCTCAGACACTCTGAGGACTCTTGAGGAAGATGTGGCGTGATGTTGAATGGACACAAATACGCGAAGGCCTTTAAAGGGGTCCTAGTATGCTTTTTTATTTTCAACTTTCTTTAGTGTGTAATGTTGCTGTTTGAGAATGAAAAAGGTCTGCAAAGTTACTAAACACAAAGTCACTCCAAAGGGAGTTTTTCTCTGTATCAGTGCGCACTGTTTCTGAAATCCCTGAAACGCCTCCATTGTAGTCTTGAGTTTTCTTACGGGAAAGTACACCTCACAATATTCCTCATTTAAATAATTTCTGGCCAAGGTACAGTATAAGCAAAAAAATAAAACAATTGGGGGGTGTCCTGTTGTCTTAGTTGTGTGTTGAAACTCGTGGTTATGGTGCGTGACATTTGCGAAACACACTCTAAGCAGTTGACCAACCACAACACACTGTTGCAGCCCACCAATCAGAGCACATTGCGCTTTTCAGAAGGAGGGGCTTCATAGAGACAGGAACTGAACTGGGGTGCGTTTCCCGTACAACTAAGTAACTCGCTGGTTCACTACCATAGTACGATGCATCATTGGAGAAATCAACTAGCTAGTCACGACTGTTTCTGGAAACCATGTTGTCGCAAAGTGGTCGTTCAACCACCATGGTTTATGACGTCACGCACGTGATGGAGTAACAACTTCTTTTAATGAAACTTTGAGATCGAATTAACGCTAGATGTTTTGATATAAATTACAGACATGGCATCTGAGGACTTTTTCTCATATTTCTCAGTTATTTTGCTTTATTTCCAGATTCAATCATAGGCTCGTTCTTCCACAGTAGAGCACGTTCGCACACACGCACTCTTTAAAAACGATGCTTTAATCTCTTGACAAACTAAAAGACGTAAATGATATTTGTATGTATTCTAAATAAAAAACACGGGTTGTACTGAATGTCAGCTTGCTTATTTTGCTTAAGATACGGATTAAGTCTACATGTCATGCAAACATGAAACTATGCTTAACCACAGGTCGAGAGCTGTCGTTCTAACAACTTTGCGATGCTGTTCGTTGGAACGATGGTTTCGGGAAACACCGACTCGTTGAACTATGTTGATAACGACGGAACTTGCGAACATAGGTGGCTAACGATGCTTTTGGGAAACGCACCCCAGAGCGTTACTGACAGACTGTGAAGAGAGGTGCTGCAACAATGTCAAATATGTGGAAATTAAGGCATTTTTTTAAATCGATCATGAAATCGTATTTCCATGATACGTAGACACCAAAAACAAAATCATGCATTTCAAAATGGTCGTAATAGCTCGCCTTTAAATATTATTCGAGGTCATTATGAGTCTGTTTTCTGAATCAAATGTAGTTTAAGAACCAATCAATGAGAAAACCGATTTATGATTTTTAATCCCATCATTAAATTATTATTTTTTTTATCAACTGGTGTTCTGATTTATGAATTTATTTTGATGTGTAATGTTATTTTTTGAAGTAAATATGCAATCCTAGCCTTTTATATCTCAATGATTAAATGACTGCATTAGCTTTCCGTTATTTCACCCCATATAGCAGATTTAGTTTTGAAATCTAATAAACTAATCACAAAAATAAGAGCATTCAATATTTAGTTGTTTATGCAGCAGCTGTGTATATTATAGTTTTGGTTTTGCTTATGAATCTGAGATTGACAACAGGTTTCAAACATATATTTCAAACAAGTATTTAAATGTCTGTGTTGATTGTTGAATGGCTGTTATTTTTATTGTTTATTTTTTTTAGACCAGAATATCACGGAGATTAACAGAGACTGGTAATGGTTTGAAGATCTTTCTTAAAAGGAAATGAAGGGCCAACATTGGCCATTAAATAACATGTAAATCATTAGTAAATCTTCTACTTACTCTGGATCAAAGTGTTTGCAAGCATCCCTCATATTGCTGACCACTGGTAGTTGAACTGGATTTCCGCAATACTCAGGCAAATAGAGGCACTTCAGAAAAACAAGTTTACATTAAGTTATGTTTGCTTTTCATTGCTGGGTGTTCGATAAGCACCAGAAACCGAAAAAAAACACACTTGGTGGCATCTTTTAAAAAATGCTTGAAATCTGACATTTAAACTTTTGCAAAAAAGTGAGTCAAACAGAAGGCTTTTGCTTTTCTGGTTATATTTTTTAAATGGCACATGTGGTGTGGATTCATTCCAAAAAAACACAACTGAAGAATGACTGGATGCGAAGCTGACTGGACTGACTTCAGTCATGTGAGTTTTATCACCAAGGACATGGTCAAAGTTTAAAAGCACCCCTGCTTCCCCAAACCAAACTTTAATTTGAACACCCACTCGAATTGCACAGTTATGTTTATATTGGCACTCAAAGATGGTTCACCGGTGTCATTTATGTAACAGAAGTCGGAATGTCGTCAAGACTAAAGTACAGCCTATATATATATATATATATACACAACAAACCAAACTCTACCACCTTCTATCTGCATATTGTCTTTGATTCAGGAGTTCAGGTTATTGCTGTTCAGCATGCAGCTCTTGGTTACAGCGGCTGTTCTTGGGCTCCTGGTAATGGGCTCATGGGCACAGGGGCTGATGCCCACTTTCAGCTTTCCTCCCTGTGATTCCCCGGAGGCTGAAGCAGCGGCTCTGGTGGCACAGGATTTCCTCAACGCTCAGAACACCCACGGTTACAAATATGCCCTGAATCAAATTGATCAAATCAAGATCCTCTCCAAGGTAAGACAATGGATGATCATGATCCACTGAGCTTTTTTAAGAATAAGAGACCTGTGCAGTTCCATGATATTTTCGGAAATGTTTAACATAAATATTTATTTGTTGCACGCTTGGGATGTCAATATCATCAATCCACACATTACAGGTATCAATAGGATTTTAAGATTTAAAAGTCTCTTTGTAGCCAGGTCACGCAGACACGTATCTTCTGGAGTTGGACTTGCTGGAAACTACATGTCACGTCTTGGATCCAACACCAGTGAGCCTGTGTCCAGTCAGACAAAAGCATACTGTGGTGAGATCTGTTCAGTTAACTTTATTGTAAATATGTTGTATACTGCATTTATCTAAAAGGACCTGGTCCTCGTCTAGGCTATAGAGGCAGATTGTGATTTTGCCCTGACAAATACAACTCAAGGTCTGTCTGTTGTGGCATTCAAGTGTAAAACCGAAACAGGTAAGAGGACACACACACACACACACACAAAAAAAAATCATTGTTAAAACAAAAGCTGTTACCCTTTGTTTTTGTTGTTGTATCTAGAATCAGAGGAAAAATGCCTAGGCTGCCCTAGCCTCGTTCCATTTAATGACACAGATGGCCTCCAACTCATTCAAAACTCTTTAGATAGTTTCAATAAAAACAATACACTAAGCACTAAGTTTTCACTCCTTGAAATTGGACGAATGGCATCCCAGGTAATGTAAATGGAATATTAGAAATTATTATTGGAAAATAAAGCTCCCTATAGATAATATGCTACTGTTTTCTACTTTTTTCAGATTGTCAGCGGTGGACCCAAATATTTTGCAGAATATGCCATTATTGGGACTAACTGCACGAGTTATGATGATGATATATGCTTCCCTCAGAATCACACTGTTGCTGTAAGAATATTTAAATATCTTGAGTGAGAGAGAGTTTGGCTAGTGTTCAGCTGGCAGGTGTAAATGTTTGTATTAAAAGTCAACATGAAGCCAGAAATGACCCTTTTAACCTAACACACCTTCCTGATCTATTGTGCATAAGACATTGGTGCTCCACCTTTGAAGCGACTTTACTTTTCAGATGATTTCACCAAGCCCTCTTTTCAAATCCCACTCAGTCCAACTGCCTGGCTCTATTCTTCATGCCCTCTTTTCATGATCCAGTCAAATCCCACAGATAAAAGTCTCGTCCTACATTTCTTTCTTGTTGAATATCCTGTTTTGCTCAGAAATCACATCAGATTACTGAAGCAAAATGGGTTGAACAGTCTTTCATGTTGACTTCAAAGTGTCTAATCCATATTTGTGGCTATTTTTAGATTCATGGCCTCTGTCTAGCTGAAGGTTCTGCCAATCTGAATGATGTTGACTGCAAAATCATCAGCCCAGTAAATACCTCTTCATTTTACACTCTTCAGTTCAATGGCTGCCTTTAATCTAATGTTATTTTTGTATAATTGAGACTTTTTAATAACGTGTATATATATATATATATATAATTTTAGTTAAAGTTTTAGAGAAGCATTTTTCTTGTAGACATGACAAATGATTAGGACAAGTTAAATGAATGCAAACAAAGATGTTAAAATGTAATCTTGAAAAAAAAAGTGTGAAGTGTGTAATTTATGTTCCATGTGTGACACCAAAACATAAAATCGGTTTCACTTACTCCCCCCGTCCCCCTGAAGCAGAGACTAGAGGAATTTAAATAGACCTATTTTCTTTTTCATGACAGACCCAAACTGTTGACCCGGTGAGCAATGCCACAGTGCGAATCCAAAAACTTCTGCATGCACACACCTTTGGACCCATCCAGCACCCCACCATCCATGACCTCAGACATCACAAGCTGACAGCACTTCATGACCCTGCGGCAAGCGGCTTGCTCTCTGCAGAATCTGCTGAATCAGCTGAGGTAGTGGTGGCTGTGCCGCCAAAGGAAGCTCCTGTTGTAAAGAGGGAGGTTTCTGCACCAGAAGGGCCAGCAGTAGATGCAGCAGTAGTGCCCACATTAGATGCAACAATGCCAAAAATCCTCCTCCCTCCGATCTGTCCAGGAAAAAAGAAACATTTCTGACTTGTTCCCATTTCATGAACCAACCCATAAAGTAGTCATCCTTTGAATTTGATCAAAACCTTTCATCAAAGATATACATGACTTTTGAACAATACCCGTTCTTGTCTTAGGATAACTTTGATAAACGTTTTTGATCCACTTCAAATGTTGACTACTGTAGATAAGATTAAGTCACACTTGTTTTGGTCTCCAGACTTGTCCTGTTGAGTTCTGAGATTGCCACCAAACTTAAACGGTACATGTATAAACAAAACTAGCCTTCTTGTTAAGAAAAACAATTCAAGGATATTCCTGTTATTCTGTGGTGCTGTAATAAAATGTTTACCTTGACAAGATGTCATTAAATATCGATGACAATGACCTAAGTGGGACAGAGATTCTCTGTTTGTTATAAATGCTGCATTTCCAAAGTGCTTCACATTTTTGATAAAGAGTCTTATCTTGAGTTTGTATGGTGTAAGGTTTCTCATTGTTTGGGAGTTAAAATTACCAGTCATTTTACAATGAAACAGCTGAACACTGTAGGGCAAGTGGAAGTATGTACAAGTAATGATTCTTTCTATAACTAGCTCACCTGTTGACTTGATCAAATCAAGTTTACTTTTGGATTTCTGTAATGGTGGCATGGACACAGGATATTATTTTATATATATAAACTCTGCTGGAAAGGGATTCTGCATGAACTGGATTAGACAGCCCACCCACCCAACAAACACTTCTTGTTCCAAGTGCTAAATTATCTGCAGTCTGTATACTATTGTGACTGCATTTAGCACAAATCAAGTGAACATGATAAAAAACTCAACTTATTTGTAAGAACCAGCAGAATATAAACTTGTGTAAAAGACAAACTAGATTACCCTAATCAATAAAGACTCAAATGAACTCCATACAAATTGTACATTTAACTAAACCGGCAATGCAGGACAGACATTCTTTAAAGAAAAACCAATAACAGTTTTGTCACTTAAACAGTTTTATTAGTTAGTGTTGTTTCCAGCTCTCCGAATTCCTTGGTCTACTGTGGATGGATGCCTTATAACCCTTAAAATATAATGTGTTAAAAAAAAAAAGTATATTTTATATACACACACCTTCAACAGTAGTTATGCTGTAACATTTTGTTCACAGAACTGATTCACTTACCATCTAAGTGATCGTTGGAGAGTAATGCATCCTGGTTAGATTGAACAGCAGGAACCCAATATGTGCCCCTAAAAACAGGAACCACAGATTCTCCACTTTGAGAGTTATACTGCTGAGGGTTCATTACTGGAAGATTATCACCACTAGTTTGCTCTGGTTGAGGTGGCGTGGTTGATGGCTCAAATGATTTGTGATTATTGGATGGCTGAGGAAATGACATCTGGCTGAATGAGTCTTTTGTTGGAGAGTCAGATATTGGGACCTTAGCATTTGAATAAGTAGCTTGATACCAGGGATTCATATGCACATTTTTGCCATGAACTGTAGGTTTTGAAGAAATGTCAGATTGGACCATTTTCTCAAAAAAGGGAACATTATTTGGAGCAACTAACATTGGCTGCGTGTGATGTCCCCATGGGGGAACATACTGTTCCCTCTCAGCCTGGTAAACTGCAGGTTTTGGGCTTTGGTTTGAATAGAGAACAGACTCAGCAACTGGTCCATTTTGTAAGCGTCCAGAAGGCAACTTAGAAGGTCCCAAATGGTGTCGAACAGGAGCAACATTTGCAGGTTTCACTGTAGACCATGAAGAGCCAGTATGTGACTCCAACTTCCTAAAAATGGAGGGACTCATAATAGGTCCTGTCAAAAGCTCTGAAGTATGAGGGACATGGATACCCTTAACTGTGGGATTCTCTGCCAAATATTGCATTGCTGTACTATCTGAAGCTGGTGGTACAATTGCACCTAGTGAAGAAAGTGGGCCATAATTATAACCCATGCCATGAACAAGAGGAAGTGGGGTTGAACCTGCAGATATAAAGGGAGATGACAGTTCTTGGCCTGTAACTTTAGTCCGACTAGAAATGTCAAAACTAGACAGAGGACAACCAAAATAGTGATGGTTGTGGTGGTGGTAGGATATTGAAGGTGGGCCAGGGCAGAAAGTTGGACAGTGAAAAGAACATGCATGTGACAAACAATTTGGAGTGAGGCAAGCATTTATGGGGGCAGGGGTGTAAACAACTTCAGGAAATTTGGGGAGTGAAGGGGTAGGATCAGGGCTTGGGGCAAAATCAAACTCTAGGCTCTTAGAAGGACCCTTAACTGATGTGTTTAATCTGGAAGCAACAGCTCCAGAAGTGGAAACTGTATTATTCGGGAGGATTTTTATAGGAACAGGAGGCATTAGCTGTGGCCCTGTCCTTCTTGTAGGGGCAGGTGGTGGTGGAGACTCTGGTTTTGGTGGAACATGTGGTTTAGAGGGTCTTGGGTGGTTTTGGGAATAAGGCCAGTATGGGTCTAGTGGAAAAACTGTTGCGGAGGGATCATCAAATCCAGGTTTTCCAGGATATAAAGGATACACCAAGTTTCTGGGAGGAAACATAGGTGCCAATTGCACAGGAGGGACAATGGGCATTGTAAACGTCAACTTATCTTGAGGACTGCTTGTGGGTTTTAGTAGGGGAGCGAGAGGGATTTTAGGAGCCTTGACAGGAGGCAACAAAGGTTCTCTTGGATATGGCAAAGCTGCATTTAGGCTGGGGACAGGGGTGAGACCCAAGCTGGGCTTAGGGATCCAAGGGTACCAAGTTTGAGGAGGTTTTATGTAAACTGGTGCTTGTGGCTGCTGGGTGATAGCAGTTGGGAGACCCATCATTATGGGATCTTGAGGAACAACCTCTGGTGGTATGTTTGGAGGAAAATGTAGAAAAGGGTAATTAGGAGGAACAGGTTTAAAATTTGGCTGGCCTGGGATGTAATAAGGAAGGGGAGGAGTAGGCAACTTCTGAACTGTTGAACTTGTGGAGGTCGTTAAACTTGGATCCCTTTTTGGCTGAGTGGTTTTAATGGTAGTAGTAATGGTGGTGGGAGGGACTGTTGATGTAACGAGAGCCTGGGGCATAAAGGTCAGTGTGTAATTTTTAGGTGCAAGATCAGGCAGACTCATAGGAAGATTAAATGACAATGCTGGACAGGACAGATTAAACTCGCTCTCCATTGCCATGCTGAGCGTGAACATCCCATCCTGTAAAAGGCAGCAGATTAGTTTATTCAAGATGAGAAACTGGCTGAAATTAGTCAAATGTGAAATACTGTATATTGCATACCTTTGGCTCAGTGCATGGCATGTACGGGGCATGGATGACCACACTTTCTGCATGTGACACTAAGCTGTATCCACATCTAGCTGACGCTTTCAGTAGAGGCTCCCACTCATTCATTACTAAGTTTAAACAATTAACAAAATTTAGACATGTAACACTCAAATAAACCTATGCAAACAAACATGGACCTGTTTGTTACCTTTGATCTTCAGGTTCTCAGAGACTCCTTTATTCAGTTTCACAATCATGCCATTCGTGTAGCAGGAGACAGTTGGAGCTCTCTGTGCCGAGGTTGGTGAGGAACAAGACATTTTCACAGGCAAGCCAAA
Source organism: Scardinius erythrophthalmus (assembly GCF_964197995.2). Classification (NCBI taxonomy): domain Eukaryota; kingdom Metazoa; phylum Chordata; class Actinopteri; order Cypriniformes; family Leuciscidae; genus Scardinius; species Scardinius erythrophthalmus. Next base: position 28,472,534 of record NC_138229.1, on the reverse strand, counting down.
CCAAAGTAAGGGAAGAACAAACGTGTCTCTCTGAAAAGAACAAGGAATAAGGTCAGAAGGGATAATAAAAGCTATGATTCTATTTACATTGAAATCTAAATGCAAACCTCATGTGATACGTAACATCCATCGTTTGGTATAATGAAAACAAAGTCTCTCCATGTTCTCAGAAATCTATGACCACATTCTGAGGGCAACTGTGACAATGGAAGTGGTGGATTGCTTCCTACAAACAGATAAAAATACATTTTTGGGAAGCAAAAAACTAAAATTTGAAGCCTTAAACAAGTGTCAATGGAGAGGCAAACCTCGATCAATAAGAAAGCTGGATCCAAAAGAGGCCTCTCGTCCATGAACGGTCAGTTTCATCAAATCTCCACCACAATCTACTTGGGGTTTCATATCAAGTAGCCTTTCTACTGTTGGAGTATACAGGGTGTTCAGACCATAAACCTGTCCCCAAAGAGGTTGCAACTTCATCCCGCCTTTTGACAAAAGATACAAACGGTAAACTGGAAGACAAGTCCAACTTTAACACCATGCAAACAAAAACTAAATGCTTTTGCATGGAGGTGCAATAAATAACCCCAACAGACCCAGCAACCATTGGAATGGACATCACTTTTTTGGTTAAACCTATAGCCTAAGATTTTAAAGTTTTTTTTTTAATATGATACTGCCTGGTCACTGATTGGTCCCTGATCAAACAATCACAACAAAAGTATGGCCATAACTTAATCTGATTGAAATTCAGGCATCACATAAGACATGCATGGCTAACCACCAAGACAGGAGGTAGAGGAGCTCCTTTACCTTCTTCGATTTATAATAATCTTAATTGTATCAAGTGATATTCAAAGTAATTTGAAGATCTTTCAGAGCTGTGGAACATTGACATCATCGCAATGGACAAAATTACTAATATTATTAATATGATTTTATGTTTTCAATTTTGTGACCATCAAATATCATTCAGCTTTTCATTAGTTTTAGTGAAAAACCGCAAAAACGAATGTGAAATGAATTTTATGTTATGCACACAATCATTTATCTATCAAAACCAGCAAACACACAGAAACACTCAGACATGCACACATACTCAGAAGCACCTACTGCATTCAACAAAAATAAGTTCTTTGAGACTTGATCCTATCATTGACCTTTTTTCTACATTTTTATTACATTGCCCATTCTTACAGTAGCCTGTGTTCTTTTCAATGTTCAATGCTAGTTCATACACGGTTTAAACTTTCGTTCATAAGTATTTTAAGGTTAAAAGATGACTTTATTGATTCAGTTGCTGAATGCATAAACTGTTAAGATTAGTATTTCAAGTTATTCATCACTTTTTCTGATCATTCATAACTACGTTTTTATGTAACTGACTTAAAGCAGATTGGTCTAATTTGAAACCAAAAATTAAGACTGATGCCCTTTGACTAATTGCAAGTTGGTCATACTAGTACTAAAAACTTAGTACTATCATAATGGCTGTTTACAACTGGCCTCTGGGTGTCAATTGTCTAATAGGCCTAATAATGGAGTTTGCACAAATCTGGTTTTAAAGACTCATTTATAGGCTACATTTTTGTTTTGCTCAGTGAGAAAAAAAAAAGAAAAAAAGTCCAGACTGGATGACTAAGCTTCAAAGTCATGGACTAAAATTCTTGTTAAATATTCGCTAAACATCTATTCTGTATTTTTAGTGATTTAAATCCTCCTTTCAAATGCATTTAATTAGTCCCGGTTACATCGTTTAGCCTACCTGGATCATCTGACTGGTATGCATTGTCATCGGCTCGACCGAGATCGAGATCCGAAGAATAACGGTCACCACCATCACCATGAGACTTTGGAGCTTGGTCTTTCCAAACGAGAAGGCGTCCAACTGGTTCTCCAGATTTCGGCTTCTCGTCTCCTCGATCAAATGACTCCTTCGTCCGTGCATTATTGTGAAAAGAGCCCAGTGAAAAAGGTTTCTTTACCTCATTAAATACCACAAAACCACTAACTTTAATAAAGCTAAGCCAAATAAACAGAAAAAACTTCAGGATCGGTTTCCCTTTAAACGCCATTCGACATAATTTTGCGCGCACACTCCGCGGTACACCACTGTAGTGTGTCGCAAAAACGCGTCTTTTTTTCAAGCACCGGAAATATATAAAATCTTATGTCTACAATTAGTGCACATCCAACACCTGTTAGGCACCCTAGACTAGAGAGAGAAATTAAGGGTTGTGGATGAGTATCACATGTTAAGTAGGCAAGGCAACGTCGTTCCAGGAGAGCCGACGTGCAGAGTTATGCTCCGATCAAACACACCTGAACAAGCTAATCAATATCTTCAGGAGGCAGGTGAGTTTTTTTCAGGGTTGGAGCCAAACTCTGCAGGACTGACGTTGCCTACCCCTGGTCTAAGCTTAAGTGTGAATTATATGTGTGTGTGAGTAGGCACATTTACTAGTTATACTCTGCCAGTCCTAGATGGCATGTCAAATTCTATGTAGCCAACATGTACATAGGCTATTGCAACTCTTCACATCAGACAAGCTAATTCTGGAAATAAAATTAAACCAAGGCCGGCATGATTCCACAGAGAGCGCTTTGATTAAGTCAGTATTAGTTCAATTAGGACACTGTAAACCATTTCTAACCTCCCCAACTCAAATTTTTCTAGTGACTGTGGTCACATATACATTTTTCAACTGGCTCAAGTGAAATTCTGTAAATGTAATTCTACAAAATTTCAATTGGGCCAATTGAAAAATTTAGATGCGACAAGGCACTAGAAAATGTTGAGTTGGGGAGGTTAGACATTTTTTTACAGTGGACATTTTAAGGGATGGTTCACCTAAAATTGAAAACATAAAATAAAAAAAACTCACCCTCATGTTATTCCAAACTTGTATGAATTTCTTTCCTTTGCTGAACACAAATGAAGATATTTTGAAGAATGCGGGCAACCAAACAGGCCCAAGGACCCCTTAACTTCCATTGTATGGAGAAACAAAATCTATGGAAGTCAATGGGGCCCTTCATACATACAATCCTTCAAAATATCTTTTGTGTTCAGCAGAATAAATACATGCAGGTTTGGAACAACTTGAGGGAGAGTAAATAATGAAATTAGTTTTTTTTGGGTGAACTATCCCTTTAGTATCTTTTATAAACCTGCCTTAGCAAAAACATTACTGGTGTGAATCTTGAGACAAAACAAGGGTTTATTTTAAGATGTGTCAGTGCAAGATGCTTTCAGTTAAAACGTGCATTTTAGTCTGGGACTAGGCTTAAGCCTGGTCTGCGAAACCGTAGGAACACCTGTATGTTTGTGATTATAGCGACCTCTTCAGGCTTATCCATGTCAAATACAAACCAATGAGGCATAGTATATTTTTCCTTCAAGTGCTCACTTTAATATCGACATAGTTCACATATTGAATAGAAAATCTTAAGAGAGAAAGGAAAAAATAAATCAAGCAGGAAACCCCTTTTCCGACACCTACCATGCACTACACCGTCTTTGGTAGACTTCATTTTCGACATATTTATAAAAAGATGCTTGAAGACAAACACATGAACAAAATTAAATTTCTGGTTGGAATAGGTTTATTTGATCTGTCTGTAAACAAGGTGGTTAAATCATGGCATTTGTTTTCTTTCCTTTCACGCAAATTGAGTTGAGCTGGTCAGATGTAAGAAGGGAGAGAATTGGACAATTGTTTTTTTTTGTTTTGTTTTTTTAAATCTGTACATTTTCCACAAGCCCTGGAGTTTGAATTTATGCCAAATATCCCAAAGGTGCCACTAAAGAATAGACTCCTCACAAGGCAGCAGTTAAAATCCATCTCACAGTAGCAACAGATCAGATCTACATTATGGCACAGGATACACAGCTTTATTTAACAAGTTTCCACAATACAACTGACTTCGACTAGTGGTCTTTTTCCAACTAATACCACCATATCCCAGAAAAGGTTAGTGTACACAGTTTACTTCAGTATATATTTTTTTTGTCTATTTAATGAAGCATTTGTACCGTGCTATGACAGTTTGATACATCGCAATTAAGTAGTGTACAAGGCAATGACTTCCAAATGGTTTCATTCTTGAAAATAACAGATTAAAAGTCAAAAATGTTTAAGAATTTTGAAGTGACATGTTAACAATAAGACTGCCATTTCATCTATTCAAGACATTCATGAGAGAAATTCTCAGGTAGTTATCATACACTTGATTTTTATTTCAAACTGTTAAGCCAGTAATAGTGTTTAATAGAAATGAGCTTGTGTTACATTGTGTACTTGGTGTTGAAAATTTAGTGTTATAAAGTCAGCAACAGATGAAGCTAGCAGTCATCCTTCACAACAACAGTTTGGAGCAATTCTGTTAATCCCTTCGGATGCAACACAAAATTGGTCCTATTGGAGAACCCAAAGTGAAATGGACAGAACCAGGAGGTACATTGGGATGGCAGCACTTTTTGTCTTAAAAAAAAAAAAAAAAGAAACAAAAAAAGTACAAACATAAAAGAAAAAACATTTTACAGGAGCTGGCAAACAACAATTATAAGTGCCTGAGCTATTGTAGCGATGGAATGTCCATACAGAGTCCGGGATGCAAAGGCTCTTGGGGAACAATTTAACCCAAACCTTGTAAATGCTGATCTGCCACCACACTCAAAATATTCCAACATTAGACCAATGACTTACAAGACCACATCCAAATACAACAGCAAAAGCATTTGATATAAGGTATTAAAACTAAAGAAGGTACAGCTGGGGCGAGGGTGGTGCGGTTCACAAGGGCAGGGGCAGAGGTGCTTATTCAGGATCAAACCGATAAAATAAAATAGAAAGTGTTCTGTGACTGGTGAACTTCATTCTCAAAGCTGAGACACGGTGGTGTAGTAAGTTATTGGAAAAACGATGATATAGACCTAAAAGATATGCATGCACTTTCTTCATCCTGGACATGCTGTATACAAGGAAGACCATGAGAGCTCAGCAAGGACTCAAAGCACTCGAGAAGCAATCTATCTTAAGCTGGTTCATTAGCAGTGCCTAAGGAAACAAAATTGGACAATGTAGTGACTTAATTTACTTGTGAATTTACACAAATTCTGGGCAGTCCAATTCTTCAATTCTTCATTTTACAAGCTATGGTATGTACAGTAGTGTTTGTGACTGAACCTTCATAAAACCAACATGCTTGATTTACTGTGGCACAAAAAAGATGTCAGAATTTGGAAAACTAAAGAACATGGAGCATTAAACAAGAGGAAAACTTCATAAAAAAAAAAAATGGACAGATAGATTTGGAGAGAGACAACAATGCATCTACTAACTGTTTCTGGTAGTGTTGTCAAGTTGACAAAAGGGGGCGAGGATGAGGGTAGGGGTGGGTGTGTAGTGTGGTGCGGTGTATTAAAGTGAGCTGCTGTGTGGATGGATGGGAAGGGGCTGCTTTAGTATCCAACTTTCCTCAGGTACTCAGCCATGCTAAATGCTTTCTTGTTGAGCGATCCTCCGTGGGTACCTTCCTTTCCCATGACTACAACCAACACTGGAGTACATAAGGAAAGAAAAAAAGACGACAAATGAACAAAACTGAAAAAAAAAGAAAAAAAAAAAAAGAAAAAAAAAAGTCTTTCCCCCCCGATGACACGGGGACATTATAGGATATAATCACCATTCTTCCCATGATTGCTATTAAATTTTTTCAAGACATTAACTGCTTGAAGGAGAAAGCTTAACAGCAAACTTCTTTCTTCTTTCTGTCCCTCAAGTGAAACTAAACAAGCTTAATTACATTAGAACCCTGAATCCCTCAAGTATTTTGCCATTGAGTATGCCTTCTTATTCAATCCGCCTCCATGGACCCCTTCTTTGCCCATTACAAGAACCAAGACTGAAAGAGAAGAAATAGAGAAGGGGAAAGTTGAGAAGTGCAGTGGTTAAGGGAAAAAAAAAGGGAACATTATGAAACAGAGGAGAAAGAGAATCACAATAGCAATCAGAAGTGTTTGCATGCACATGCGTTTCACCATTGAAAGCAACCAAGTACAGGAAAGTGATTCAGAGTATTTGATAAGAAGGTCTGAAGCTTGTTGCTTGAGCTGTGTAGTGACACATTTTAGCGTACAGGAAAGAGGAAATAGGAAGAGGAATTTGACGCTGCCACATTCCAAAGGACCTTCGACCCCCCCTCCACTCCACACCCCCTAAAGCCCTTTGAAAAGGAGTTACCTTGCCAAGATATCTCTCAGAGACTTTCATGGGATCACATCTGCACATTTATACATTTTGTCTATTGGACATGCTAAACACACTGGGCTTAAAGGGTTTAAAATGTTTAATTCTGTCTTCATTTACTCACCCTCGAGCTGTTCCAAACCTGTATGAGTTTGTTTCTTCTGCTGAACACAAATGAAGATATTATGAAGAATGTTGGTAACCAGACAGTTGATGGACCCCATTGACTTCCATAGTATTTTTTCCCCCCATGATGGGGTCCATCAACTGTTTGGTTACTGACATTCTTCATAATATCTTCATTTGTGTTCAGCAGAAGAAAAACTCACAGATTTGGAACAACTTCAGGGATTTTAATATTTGGATGAACTATCCTTTTAACACTAGCAATCCAACCTTTACCTCTAGGATTGTGCAAATAATCAGCATCTATGAGACTCAACTTGCACCCTGATGATTTATCTAATATAGGCAGAGATAAAAGGGTGTGGAGGGGTGATTACTGCATAACCAGATGATTGATAGCCCAGTACCAAATTCATTAAACAGTGACAAGGAGAAAGTAAATCTCAAACGCGGTTTAAGAAAACTGTTAGATCAAGAAAAGCTTGTACATGCACAGCGCTGAAATCCAGCTCTTGGGTGTGTGTGTTTTGTTTTATCAGAAAAGGAGAGGTAGGGGACAGAAGACTGCACTGGTTTGAAACCATACCTTCCATGTCTGTTTTTCTTATATTCAAAAAGAGGACCACAAAGGCAGACTGTATGAGTGGGCACATCTTAGCATTAAGGGTCATTCATTTTAAAATTGCTATGGAAAACTTGTAGTACTTTTTATTGAAATAAATCAATGAATATTGTAGGGAATTAGATACAGCTTGTTTCCCAGGGATAATCTACACTAATACTTTGAGACATGAAGGTTCTACACAAGAACCCTAATAAAAAGGCAATCATTAATAAAAGAGCCTGTCAGGGATGATCCTAACATATCTGTGGGCTAAATTAAACATTTGACATGTATAGTTTACCTTTGCCAGCTCTGCCTATGGAAACATTGTATGTCGGCTCTCCATTATGACTCTTTGTCCTGATGTCCATTGTCCAGTCCCCTTCCAGTGGAAGACTGTCTCTGATCACAGAGCACTTCTTTTTCCCTAAAGTCAGCCCACTGGTGAAGAAGCCCTCTCGGTCTTTGCCAACAATGACATCGATTTCATCAGGCTGAAAAATGAAGCGTGAAAAAAAAAAGAAGATTTTTAAAAAGTCGTCTCTTCAATTAAGATTTAGTATCATACAGGTTTACACTCTCCGCTGTAAATAATTAAAATAGGGACTGTACTTTAAGGGAACCTTGGGGAAAACCTGATTGGATCATTTGATCTTCCAGCATAGCATGTGAGTGAAGCCAATCTGACCCACTCTAGGAGATTAATAAATGCAGTTTAGGTTTAACCACTTTTTTTATGACAATAGTATAATTCCAGTTCTAATACTAACAGTGAGATGCGGGGAAAAGTGAGTATTCACAGGCGACAGGACGCCATCTTTGTGTTCCTGTAGGGGAAAAAAACTTGAAGCACAGGCGCCACTGTCTGAACTTCCTCCTCTCATGGCCTAAGACTGCAGCTTATCTCAAGACTGATCAGACAAAGTCCGATCCCTGAATGAATCCCGGGCTTATTACCGATCTAGCGAGGGGATCTCTGCACATAAAGGGCCTAAAAAATAGAAAAATCAAATGCACAACGCCTGGATATGGTAGAAATCGATAATGCTGAATAATGCAAAAGGAAATGTGTGATTTAATCAGAGCCAGACCCGTTTACTTCCAATAACACTCTTCAAAAATGCAAAGGAAGCGTGCTAGATGGGTTCGGCTGCGCAGCGGTTACACTTTAACTAGGTTCTTTAGATAAGCATAAAGTGGTTCATTGTGATATGAGTAATGAAGACTAGAGGCCGTGGCCACAGCCCTGTGCCTTCATCTGGGCCTCGACCCATTCAGTAGAAACACATCACTTCTTTCCCGCTCTTTCAATTTTAAGAGAAAAAAAAATGAGGTTGAAGTGTACCGTTGCCGTTTTGCTAATGCTAAACACGATAACAACAGCTCGTTTTATTGTAAAATATGCTTGAAATGGTTAGCTCGCGCTAGGCACGAGACCGGCTCCCCGTGCACGCGTGCTAAAGCTGACTAGCTTGCTAACACCCGAATCCGTCCGCTCGCCCTAACACAAAAATTACCGTCCAAATTAAATCAAAACGAAGTGTTAACCTCACAGCGGGTGCTAATCTAGCAAAAACTTACCGTTATACCGCTAAAAGTACCCCCCTCTGACGATGCCCAAACATATTTGGCGTCCGTGTAGCCAACAATGGCGGCATCCTGGCAGCTGCCATCGGCCATCAGGTTATCCACGTAGCTTTGCCAAGACATTTTTCTGTGTTTTGAAAGGATATATAGGACGTACTACACCCACTGGAGTGGATTTAACGCTACACGTGCTGAAGGACTAGCGAGGGTCGTGCGGATGGAGGGTTTTGGCGTCTCCTGTGCTGTCCGGCTCGTTGGCTTGTATGAAATCTCAGCTCGGGCAGGAAAGAAAGCCGACGGACTGAGACAGCGCCTGGGTGTAGTCCCGTGCTATATCCCTCCGCGCAGACGACTCACCACCGCCACTGCGACGCTGCACGAAAATAGGCCCCCTCTGATGTGGTCGCGTCAGCTCAATCTGACTTATCACGATTTAATTACTTTCACAACGCTTGGTTTTTAACAGAAAATGTCTAAATGTATTATTTCCCACCCCCTTTATGGCTCATGAATTAGTTACCATATCTGTCCACTCCACATGAAGTTTTCTGATATCAGGAACGTCTCTAGTTCACCCCAAAATACAACTTTTGTCATAATTTAGGCTATTCGCCCTAATGAAATTTTTTGAAGAATGATGGTGACAAATCAGTTTTGATTAGCCTACCAATGACTTCTAATTCTGGTTAACTAAAACTAAAACCATAAAAACATTTCCGTTACTACAATAGTAACAACCTTAAACTTATTATTATTTTTTTTATCTAGTTGCCAATGCAACATTTCTTATTTTCCTTTAGTTAAACTTGAAAATAAAATGGCAAAAATATTAAAACTTTAAATTAAAATATATCATTATTTCACAATATTAATAAAAAGCATAATAATATCTCAATGACACTAAAATAACATGAGGGTAAAATACACTGTATTCCACTGAATTTCCACAGAAGAAAGATTTTCATTTTTGGGTGAAATATCTCTTTAAGTCACATAAGTTTATGTGAAGTAATTGTCACTTTGAAAAAGGGATTTTGTTTTATCACCCCTAGTAAAAGCCGATTTAGTTTCACCTTTGAATATTTATTTTTACATATGGCAAATGTTAAATATCATATCATCAAATTAATATTTACTCAGAATGTAAACAGCAAGCTATCATTTAACAGATATTTAGCTATATAGCTAAAGAAACATTTCTTGCTTTAATAACTCCAATTAAATAAACGGTGTTATATGGCAAGTACAAATAGTGCTCATGTTACACCCCACCCCACAACAACAGTGAGGTATAATGGTATAATAGGTAGGGTGGGTTGTTGTAACACCAGGGCCTTGGTCAAAAAACAGCGATGAAGGGGACCGGAACGCAGTTTCCTTCAGTGAAGGCAATAAACTACAGGAGACACTGGCTCCCCTGTGTAACACTAGGAAACATATGTTTTGTACATTCATTTATGGTGTCATTAAATGTATAGGCTACTTATTTTGTTAATCACATTAGATTGTTTTGAATACCAACCCTGTCTTCCTTCAACTCCAGCCCATTTCATTGTAACCATTTTGAAAGAAAAAAGGAAGCCTTTTATTTTTTAAATGGCAAACTTACTAAACAATGAGCTAACATGGGATAATGATTCAAAGACCAACAGACAGTCACATTTACAACCGTGTCAAACATCAGCCAGCCCAATTTTGTAACATTTTTGTTGGTCCGGTGTGGAGAAAGTAGTTCTAAAACCTTGACCATTAGGTCTGCTATGATATTTCTCCATTTTTATACATCGTGTTTGTGAGATATATCAAGACTCTGCTGATTCAGATGAAATGAGCTGTGGCAATATGTTTGCAAACTAAATTAAATGTAAATCCCAAAATTATTTTGTTTGCCTAGTCCATTGACTTCTACAGTCATCTCAGCAGCTGGGTTACATCCATTGTCATTAATGTCAGGACAGATCGTGTGGCAAACAATGACACAAGACACACAACAAAACCATGACATTTACAGGCCAGTCATTGGGGAGGCACACCCATGACTACGGTTATGTTATCTCAGCTAATTTTATTTGACAAAGCCAAGAAATATTCTTCTAATCACCTGTCACTCCCCTAAATCCAACAGACAACTTAAGATAAAACATAGTAAAACATAAAAAGTTTGTTGCATTATTTGGATTAGGGCCTATAGCTTTTAAAGGACTATAGCTTTTAAACATGACTAAAAAAGTGGTTGAAGAGAATACAATAGGCCTATACACAATAACGACCAAATTGATTTTGCTACACTCTTTGTGGAACACAATTTTCCAAAACGTTTAACTACAGCTTTAAGAACTGAATATAAAATAAATGTGTGAAAAATCCACCAGAGGGGTGTCTCCTCCTCACTGCCGAACTAAAGCACTTCCGGCTTTTCCTCAAAGTAGGTTAATGGTCGTGTGAATTTACTGTGTGTTATTTCTATATTGCACTTGGCATGTAGAAAACGCAATTATTATATATTTTGAACCGAAAAGAAAGATAAAACACCGCCAATAACAGAGGATTCCAGAAGGTTCAAACTAATCAGAAGTGTGTGTGTGTAGAATGCAATTGCTCCCTCTACTGGTCATAGCTGATATTCTACACACAATGCCACTCAATAAGTATAATAAAAACCCATTCATCAATTTGATAACAGCACTGTACAATTGCAGCAGGAAGAGTGGAAATAGTTTCAGAATGAATATACAGAAGAATATATGCATTTGATAGAACAACTGAACATCACTTTGCGACTGAGAGTCTGTGGTCACACACTAAAGCCTTTAAACTGGGTTCACTGTTCTGTCTTAAATTAGAATATTTTTTGTGTGATTTTTGATTTTTTTACCCCTAAAATTTTGGCATATTTTTGTTATAGCTTCTAGATGAATGAACACAATAAAAACAATGAATTCAAGCAAGAATCAACTATAACAGTCAGTTTTTCCCCCCTCATAAATGCCAGGAATGTCAAAATGTGTTTTATGTGTTGTAATTTTATATAGTAGCCTATATGAATTTAAAATATAATAGTTTATTTCATAACAGGCTCCCATTGTAACTTAACTTAGCCTACAGCATGTAGTGAAAATCTTCTTATTATCATTAATGTTATTATTTTTAGTGAAATTAGTGAAAATTTCCAGTAGCTTTTATGTAGGCTAGAATGACTTTCACAAAACATTTTTTTCCCTTGTCTTTAACTTGCTTATTGTTGTTGGGTAGGCTATGTTGTGTAGAATGTGATGTGAAAATTCAATGTAATCTTAAATGCTAAAATTGTTGTAAAGACTGGTTACCCCAATGAGACGCAAACCTCGTTATTTTCCCGTTTTAATGTGCATATATTTAAAACGAAAGGGTAAATGAACTTACGCCGTTAGATTGAGCGTAGGAAGCCGTATTCACGATCCGTTTACGCGTCATGCCTGTTGCGCTCGTTTCCCAGCATGCATCTCGAATTTATATAGCCATCTTGTCGGGAGGTGAAATTTTTAGATTTTCTGTTTCCGAAGTCTGCCAGTTAGTTAGCCATAAACTTTCATTTCTAACCGTTTTCGTAGTTGTTTTGTTAGTATGCCCGAATTTAGTCGCTGAGTTTGGTGCCATAGGAGGCGGGGTTTCAAAGCGCTCGTTCAGGATGTGTTTGATACTTATATGTAGGTAGAGAAGTGAGAGGCAGCAGGGGGAGTGAACGCAGCCGAATCTACGACAGCGGCCTTACACACACACAGACCGCCCTTCTGGATCACCAGCATATGAGGATAAGTTAATAACCAACACGTCCTCTTTCATACACCGCTTGTGGAGGTTGTTGTCGTCCGCCGTTCACGCGTCGAAAATGCAACAGGAGAGAAGAGGAAGACTGATGACGCACGATCATCTCGAAAAACTCTGAAATTTCGGGTCCGGTGCCGCAACAATCTGCTGTTTTGTGTGTGTCAACAGCGTCTTTAAGGGGTCTCGGTGTCATAAAAAGCTGTTCAACATGTCGAAGATGCCGGCCAAGAAGAAGAGTTGCTTTCAGATCACGAGTGTGACTCAGGCTCAAGTCGCGGCCAACAGCGCGACCGACGACACCGAGAGCCTGGACGACCCGGATGAGTCCCGGACAGAGGACGTGTCCTCCGAGATATTTGACATGTCCAGGACTGACTATGAGCCTGAGGTCTGTGACATGAGCTCCTCGGAGGAGACTCTGAATAATGTGTGTGAATCAGAGGGGCAGTTGCCCGCTGCCGCCCCCATGAACGGTGGGTTTGTCCCGCGCAACAACCTGGGTCACCAGGGCACCCAGGCCTCTGGTGCTCAAGCCGCGGGCACGTCTCAAGTCACAAATTCATCAAGCGCGACGACCGTAACCAGCTGCAGTTCACGCTTCAGGGTCATTAAGCTTGATCATGGCACCGGAGAGCCCTTCAGGAGGGGCCGGTGGACCTGTATGGAGTATTATGAGAAAGACCTGGATGGCTCTGTGATGAGCAGGACTGTGGATAGTATAAGGCACACCAATGTGACGGAGCCCTTAGCGGATAGGGACAGTGGTCTCGGGGCCACCGTCGGCTCCGTAATGGCTCAGGTGGCACCTGACGCAGGTAGCGACGGGTCATCTTTCACCGGCCCGGGTTCCGGTTCACCCGAGACTTTTAGTAATAAGCCGGTGCCTCCGTCTTCTCAGCAGCAGGTGCTGGCAAACTCTCATGTCGCTGTTCCTCACAGTCTCCATCATGATGGAGGACACCCGGCAGCCCACCTTCAGAAGTCTCCCAGCATCCCTCCTCCTCAACTTTATCAACCCCAGTCTAGTGCACACCACCTGCAAAGCCAACCGGCTCTGATATCAGCCGGTCAGCCTGAATACACCCAGCGTAACATGCCTACAGTCACCCAGACTCACCCCGGAGCAAGCCTTTCTGTCGGACATCAGGGGTCGTCCCCCGTTCCGACCCCATCCGCTGGAGGGATGCAGGTTCTGGGTACAGTAGAAAGCCCCGGAGTCCCTGGAGGTGTTCCCTTAGGGAGCCAGCCGGTGTCGTCGGTCCCAAACCTGGTGCAGCATGTGGGGCTGTTGAGCAGCATCAGCCCTATATCAATTCAGCAATCACCAGTGCCTGGACAATACCAGGCCTCAGGCTTGTCGACGCCGCCGCAAAGCACTGCTGTGAACATGCCCACAGCACCAGGGACGGTCGGAGTAGGCGGCGCGCCAGCCTCGAGTTTGCTCACTGCTGTGCCAGGATCTGCAACAGTACCCAACCTTAATACCTCTGCACACAGCCAGGTTCCTCGCAGCGGGACGGCAGCAGGCATCGGCTCTCCTGCCATGGGTTTCAGTCAGGCGGACGAGAGCCGGAGGATGTCTGATGCATCGGCACAGATTCACAGCACAGACATGATGAAGCCCTTAATCACAGAAGGCCTGCAGTTGTCCAGTCCGTCTGTCAACAGTCTTTTCGGAATATCCATTCCCATTGATGGGGAGGAGGACAGGTGAGGTGCCATTCATGTTCTGAGCGATTTAAGGGATTTGACTGCCTAAACTTTGACTTTTTATGCAGGGTTCCCACGGTCATGGAAGACCTGGAAATGTCAAGGGATTTTAAAATTGATTTCCAGGCCTGGAAAAATCATTCAAATTATTATGTAGTGAATTCAATAATTCATGAGATAGAAATTAGTCTGTGTGAATGCCATCTTTATAAAAAAAACAAAAAAACATCTTTGAATTTGGTAAAAAGGCGTGGGAACCCTTCTCTTCTTTTTTTATCTTGATTTAGTTTTATTATATTTCCCAGAGAGTGTTTTTATTTATTTATTGAATACACAGGCTCAGGTAATATTTCAAGGATTGTTTGATGATAAAGGGATAGTTCACCCATCATTTACTCACCCTGGCCTGAAGTTGTTCCAAACCTGTTTGAATTTTGTTTTCTGTTGAACACAAAAGAAGATATTTTGAAGAATGTCCGTGTTGTAACCAAACAGTTGATGGACCCCATTGACTTCCATTGTATTTTTTCCCATTCTATGAAAGTCAATGGGGTCCATCAACTGTTTGGTTACAACACGGACATTCTTCAAAATATCTTCCTTTGTGTTCAGCAGAAGAAAGAAACTCATACAGGTTTGGAACAACTTGAGGGTGAGTAAATTATGACAGAATTTTAACTATCCCTGTTATGGGAATGGTGTCAATAAATGTTTAATAGAAGAAAAGAAATGTAGCATAGATTTTAAATCAAGCAATGAGAACAGGCTTTAGTCATTTCATCCTGGTACATTTCCATGCAGTGTGCTTAGCATTAATGTGCAAATGGTTGTGTTGTGAGGAATGCAGTGACATGTGATAGATGTGTGGTTGTTCTCATTAGGGTTGCTATTCCATCTCTTGCTTTTCCACTGCCAGTCAAAAGTTTGGACACACCCACGTTTTTATTATTACTGTTTGTCTCATTTTTGAATAACAGCAAAAGTCATTAAAATAATGGGATTATTTAGTGAAATCACATCTTCATGAGGATGATCCTGCCATTCACAAACTTTTAAGGACACTTGTCGACTCTTTGACGCATCCATTTAAAAATGTTTATATTTCCTCATTCACTTGATCGGGAAGGTAGGATGTGGTGATGCTTTTTATCAGGTTGTTTACAATGGCCGTTGTAAAAAATATTTTTTTTATTTGTTGGTAATGAAGTCGGTTTAGTTTAATATACACTATATGTTTGGGGTCAGTAATGTTTTTCCAAATGTTTTTGAAAAAAGATTATTATGGTTTTAAGGCTGTATTTACTTGATCAAAAATACAGAAAAACAGTAATATTGTGAAATTTTACAATTTAAAAGAACTTTTTATTTGAATATATTTTAAAATGTATTTTCCTGTGATCAAAGCTGGATTTTCATCATCATTACTCCAGTCTTCAGTGTCACATGATCCTTCATAAATGATATGATATGATTTGCTGCTTAAGAAACATATCTTCTTATCAATGTTGAACACACTTGTGCTGCTTAATTTCCAGGATTCTTTGATGAAGAGGAAGTTCAAAAGATCAGAATTTATTTGAAACATTGTGAATGTTTTAGCCTAACTGTTACATTTTGATCAATTTAATGTGTCCTTGTTGAATAAAAGTATTCATTTCTTTAAAAAAAAAAGAAAAAGTACTGACCCCCAAACAGTAAGTGTATATGTAAGACATGGGTTGAAGTTGTTTTGAATGTACAGTGAGGTTGTATGTTTACTGATATTTTGAAAAGATATGTTTAATATGTACTAGTATGACAGAACTCAAACAAGCATGCAAACAAAAATGTTTCTTGTTTGCTTCCGGATGTCACAAGAATGCCAGAAATGGCAGTGCTTCTCAATTGAAAAAGGGGACTGTGCATATCTGGTGACACAGTTTCAGTTGAGAAGTGTCGCTGCTTGGCTTCCTCTTAGATGCTTGACTTTCAGTTCCAGCTTTGCAACTTGTACACAATATATCAACTTGTTGGCATACTCGAGAGGAAATGGTGAACTGTCAAGTGCATTAGATGACTCTGTGGCTTCAGCTTATGTACTATTCAAAGTATAGTTTGAGCAGGCAGTGGCCTTTAAACTGAAGGGCTTGATGCCTCCTACGTGCCTGTCACTCGCCCAGCCCGGCGGGGTAAAGACGCTTGTCACTAAATGGTGACACCTTTTGTAGCTGATATGCAAAGGGGGGGTCTGTGATAGCGAAGGCCTATCACGTAGCGAACAGTAGACCTCCCCCTATGTTTTACTTGTAGAGATAAGGTTGCTCTACTACATGGTTAAAAACTGTTCTTTATTGCTCTTTTAAAAGACAGAGACAGCCATCACTCCTCATTTACGACTCTAAAGACATGGTTTTCACATTATTTACTGAATGTATAGGTGCACAAGGGTCATCTGACAGGCAGTTGTTCAGATAACGTGTCGAGTGATTTCCACAAGACGGCATTCCTGTTCAGGAATTACTGAAATATTTTGTGGATGCCATGCATATGTCTTTGAGGGAACAAACGTACAAAAGTTTTTAAAAATTGTTCACCTAGCAGATGCTGTTATTGTTTTCCTGTAGTTGCCTAATGCAATTAGATTTATACTTCGTAAATATGGTTTGGCTGGCACAGCTCACACCTTCACAGGTTAGGTTTTTGTAATTTTTTGGAGATTGATTATAGATTTAAATTAGGGATGCACAATACTGTATATCGGCCACCATATCGGTATATATGTTAATTTTTAATGTTATCGTTATCGGGCCGATAAATAATGAATTATTTCCTTCAGCTGAGACACTTCAGATGTGCACGGTTCGCTATGACGTTTTTGAGATGCTAAAAATATGATTGAAATCATTTCAAAAAGGAAAATCTGGTTAAGTTCAACATAAGCCTGTCATATAGGCTTCATAAAATTGTGTGCTTGGGTCATGGATTTTAATGGTGAGACTTTTGTTTTTTTAATAAGGCTCTCAAAAATTATTAAAAAAAACAACAATTTTCGGCCAATATATCGGTTATCGGCTTTCAAAAAAAGTTATCTGTATCGGACAAAATTTTCATATTGGTGCATCCCTAATTTAAATAATATTTTTTTTTAAACATCAGTCAATATATTAAAATCAAAATTAAATTTAAGAAATTAGTAAAAGTTGTGGTCAATTATTATTATTATTTTTTTTAAGAAATTATTACTTTTATTCAGCAAGGATACATTAACTTGATCAAAAGTGGCAGTGAAGACATTTAGACTTACAAAATATTTTAAATAAATGCTGTTCTTTGAAATTCTATTCCTCAAAGAATTCTGAAAATACATTGACATTTTCACAAAAATATTAAGCAGTAAAACCTTGATAATAAGCATTTCTAGTAATCAAATCAGCATATTAGAATGATTTCTGAAGGATAATGTGACACTGAAGACTGGAGTAATGATGCTGAAAATTCTTCTTTGACATCACAGGAATAAATCATGTTTCAAAATGCATTTAAAAAAAAGAAAACATTTATTTTTAAATTGTAAAATAGATTTTAGATAAATGCAACCCTGGTGAGCAAAAGAGACTTATTTTAAACTACTCAAATATTTTTTTTTTAGAACCCGACATGACATGACAACTTCATGACGGTTAAACATGTATTGCACCAATTCTCATTGCTTTAATAAAATCATTACTTTAATAATTTTTTCATGATTTTCATAATTTCATAATTTTTAATTTTTTGCAAAATGTAACTTTTTTTTTTTAGTGAAATTTGACATGGACGTGTATTGTGAAATCCACCCAATCAGTTTCAACTAACAAAACACTGATTGTGTCACATGGTCATTCACAACATAGACCAAAGTTACAGTTGGTTATTACTTTGTCCCAAATGTGATGTTGTTTTGACATTCTAAGTCTTGGGATTATAAATCTAACATCTGAAAGGGTTTTCCATGAATTAGCTCATTGTGCAACAAGAGGTCAGATTTTGCCCCATCTGCTGGTGAGAATGTCGAACCTCTTCTGTTTTTGCCGCCTTTTTGAGATATGATGATGCGCGCTGGCATATAACATCCCTGGCAAATAACCAGTTATGTAAGGCAGACCAATTGAACATGAAGACTAACATTAAAAAGTTAAAGCCGGCCTTTAGTTGGCATTACCTTCAGCTTTCAGGGCTCCGTTAGATTTGTTTGTTGATCAAAACAAGTGTTTGACCTACTTTACTAGTCGTAAAGCAAGTACAGAACATTTGTCAAGTGTCATACAGTGATTCATTTGTGCAACTGTGTTTCAATCTTTCAACACCAGCGCAGGTCAGAATGTACCTTTCACACAATCTTGCCATTCTCTCAATCTCTAATCTTAAAGCGTCTTTGTATGCGGCAAGCATTCCCTTCCTCTTTCTTTTAAAACTCTCAACACCTCCATCCCAGGTAACACTGCTGACTTCAGCTGACAGCAAAGCAGTTCACAATCTGTCTTCAGTCTTCAGAACACACTCTTCATGTACTTCCTGTGGGGGAACTTCTGTAGGCCTTTGCTCATGTAGAGCTCCGCTCTCCGTTTTGTCTTGAGAATAAAAGCTGCTGCTTTCATGTTGTGCAATCCGGCAGTCACACTAAATCTTTAAGCATGCAAAATATTTCACACTTATAAGTGACTGATTTGGCACACTGGGTAGGCAGCAGCCCCGTGTATCATACAAATAGCACTACTTATGTAAAGTGCACTAATTGATTCCAATAGTTTGTTACCCAGCTAACATCCCAATACTCTAAGCATAAAAAATACACAGCACACTCAAATTTTGAATACGTCATAAATACTTTTTGTAAGAATGGATCGACATCAATACCTTTTTTCAAGTCCGATACCGGCAACCTTGTTCCGTCTGCTCAATTAAATTTTTTGACTGTGAAACAACGGCCCAGGCAGACTAAAGGTGTCGTCACGTTTACTGTGTGTAACGGTGTAGCCTATTGGATTCATGCAGCTCTTAAAGTGACAGCAGCCTAATAAATCTGCTGCATTCATTACTGTTAATCAAACAACAAAAGACACAGATACAATCACTCACTGCACTTGAATGAATGTAACTTGAATGTAACTTTTGTAGTTTTAATAAGGATTAGTCTATATGTAATGTATACAGCAGTGTTATTTTACATTTGATTACTATATCCAATTTCTGTTGTAGGCTATTACTTATCTGAATACCACTGTTAGTACATCTTCCTGAAAAACCTAAAGCACTGTTCATTTTATTTGTATTTTGGTTTTGTTTGTAATTATTGTAATTTGCTCTTATTGTATTGCTGACTGTTTACTTGTCTTCTGTAACTGTTTTGAGGACTTTTTACTTGCATTAACCTAGTATTGGTTTTTGCTGAAGTATCAATAAGTGTGAAATTTCACTGACATTTAAAATGACAAAATTTAAAGACATTGGGTCTCATTCATGAAACACGAGCAGAACGAATTTTTGTGTAAATCGTGTGTAAAGTGGTTCTGGCGTAAATTTTCGGATTCATTAAGAAGTTCGTATTTTCCAAATGTTAGTTGGTACGAAAGAAATCTACACCTGCTCCCAGCCACGCATAAATAGTGCGTTTAACATCCGAACGTTTTGCTCATTAATAAGGCTGAATTTTAATTCACCTTAATCGGGTTTATTTGACGGGGTTACATGTCGAAACATTTGCTTTTCACTTCTGGGACTGTTCGATTAACAGATGAAACTCCATTAACTGCATCTGCAATGCTGCCAAGCTTCCTTTTTTTAGGACCTGATACGCCACTATGTACGCTTGAAATTAAAATGTGGCGTTTTGAATGAACTTCTGATAATAAAACTTCAATTTCTGCATCTAAGAAATTTCTCTTTTTCATTCGCTTTTGAGAAGACATGTTAAAATCCTTCATTTGGTGTCATAATATGATGCCCATATATAGTTGTCAGTCGGATTTAATGGGCGGGACTTATGGTAATTGAGAATGAGCGTGCACGAGTGTCCCATTTACGACTGATTGGAATTCATTAACACACATTTCACTATCACATCTGACGTTTACGAAGTATTTGTGAATCAGGAGAAGCGTTTTCGGGAAGGTCTCTTTATGCGCAAATCACTCACATATTTACTCGTATATTTACGAATGTTTCATGAATGAGACCCATTGATCACATCACCCACCAATAGTCTTGTTAAATAATCATGATATATTTTTTTTGTGCCATAATCGAGCTATCTATGGAATCTTTGGAGGTGTGTTAAGAGTGTGTCTGAGGGTTGCGCTGCGGGGCTGCTGACCGACAGTGGAACGAAACTTGATTTTGTGAGGCTATTGGCCCTGCCCAACACATTGTTAGCCCTGGCTCGCACTGGCCTGACAGTGGAAAAGCGGCTAATGATGCCAAAATATGCTGCTTATGTAGACTGCTCACTCATCTCAGTCTTGTGAGACCGTCCCTTTAGGCAGATCACATTTTGAATATTGGATGGACTTTTGAAATGCCTTGTTTTGGTTGTCAGTGTCATGATTCACCTCGTCTATCTTCCTCTTCAAACCATTTCACATGTTCTAATTGAAAATGCATTTTCTCTGATACACTTCAGAGGTATAAATAATGTACGATTACACTGACCTCAGTGATGAAATTATAATATTTGCTTGAAACCCAGTTTTTTTAAACCACTGTTATGGTTACCCGAACCTGGTTACCTTATTTTACAAGACACATGTATATAGTGTGTTTTTCGTTGCTTAGAATAGCTCATGTGTAACATTAACCATACAGTTGGAATCTACTGAAAATGCATATTTGTCTCAACACGTAGCTGTAGTCGAATGCTTTCTGAGCAACGATCCCGATGTTTATTGGATCCAGATATAATCTGCCGTCCCCATGAGGTTACATGCATAGTAAGAAGAAAAAGAGCCCTTTGGAGGAGTGTGGTGGTGGGGTCTCGGCCCCCACCGGAGAGCAGCCAGTGTTCCACGGATTCTAGGAAAAGCTGTTTGCTCAGAGTCCAGATATTCACACATGTGGTAAATCTACTCCTGTCCCCTCCCATTCCTATATAGAGGGCTATATGGAGAGGAGGGTCTCCTCCTTCCTAACTGCTGTAGCCCTCCCATCCTGATATAGAACATTCTGTCCTTTTACTTTAAAGTCCCTGATAGTTTGTGGAGGTAATGGTTACCGTCTGTTGTCCCCTACCTCGCTGAGGCATCACAAGATCTTAAGTGATCACTGACCAATCTTTATTTAGATGCTTAGGATTCATAATTGTATCTTTAAGTGTCATTTAAAGTTATATTCTAATACATGCTGTTTACCTATGACTTGGCAATGTAGATACAAATTCTGTATCTACATTTTTATTGTCATTTAGATTTCATCATCTATGTATTTGTTCTAAAATGGTTTTAAATAGGAACTTTGAGAATTGCTGCAAATTATATAGTGCGATAATTAAAGCTAAAGAGAAAATCTAGTGACGTACACTACAGTTCAAATGTTTGGAGTACTTTTATTCAGCAAGGATGCATACAATTATGCTACAGTAAAGACTTATAATGTTATAGAGACTTGTATTTCAAATAAATGCTGTTTTTTAAAAACTTTATATTCATCAAAGAATCACAAAAAAGTGTCATGGTTCCCACAAAAATTAGCCTAAGCAGCACAGCTGTTAAGAAATATTTCTAGTCAAATCATCATATTAGACATTCTAAAGGATCATGTGACACTGAAGACTAGAGTGATGCTGCTGAAAATATTCAGTCTTATTATATATATAAATATATAAATTATCAGAGAACATAGTAAGAGACTAATTTAAAAAAATCGAACTGACCCCATACTTTTGATTATAAGAGAAGAGATGCAATCAAAACACCTATCTTAGTGTTCTCGTACTTGCAAGTGGCGAGACAAGGATTGATTGTCAAACTAATCTGATGACATGATCATGAAACCTAATGGTCCCAAAAGCGAATTAAAATCATTGCAATCATGTGGCTTAATTTGCAGTAGCAGTTAACTCAGTTAACCTCAATTGTTCTTTTGGATGTTTTTACTACAGTCTGAGCAGACTACAAATCAACCCTCCTTTGATTTCCTCTCTGGCCTGAACTTTTCATTTCTCACGTAACTTTTTCTATTTCTCTCTTTCTGCTGGATGGAGTGCAGGAATCCCTCCACAGCTTTCTACCAAGCTTTCCAGTCCGGCAGTAGGCTGAAGGACTCAAAGATGACCTGTGATAGGTACAGTAATGGGACAGACCCTGGTGTGACGCAAATGACGTTTGAAGTGTGCTGCATGGGGCGGGCATGGCTTTGAGGCTTAAATGGTGCTCTCTGCAGTGGAGCTCAGCGCAAACATAACCTCATAATGCTCATATGCAAATTGCAATATTAATCAATGTGGGCTAAAATCCTATGGGAACATGGGATACTGAATCGTGTTTCAAACGCATTGCTTTCCATTAACACAATTAATTAGCTGAAGCCAGTGTTGAGCTGCAGATAAGGATTTATGCCAATAGGATAATTTGTTGTTTTTAGGAATGTGCAAAAGCAAAAATGTTCATAATTGGGCTAGTCGGTTAGTTTCTGAACATCTAGTTGACTGGACTTGAGCATCTCCAATTAAATGCACCACAGCTAAAGACCTTAAATTTACTAGTCAGTTGTTCAACGACTGGTTGCCCAAACTGGCCTACCATAAGTCGTGGTCGACCGTAGGGCTGGGTGATAAACTATATCATATCGAGATCGCAATAATATTTACGTCGATAGCGATGATAAGCTCGATATAACAGAAACACAGCAGAAATAAACGCAAATAACAGGCAGTCAGTGCATGTCGATAAGTGATTTCTGCGTGTCTCTGTGTGTATGAGCGGCACTGTTTCGTCTGATACACAAACTCGCACAGTGTGGCTCACAGTGTTTTCAGCGTCTACTGTCTCAATATACGAGGACATGAACACATTAACTTCATTTCAAGAGCTGCTTTGAGAGTCACTTCACAAGCTTTTCACAGTTTCATTTGTGAAAAACTGTCGACCAATACACACTGAAACTCATAAATAAAAATAAAAACCATCAAAATAAATTTAACTTGAAGAAATTATGACAGAAATATATCACTACTGTAGCCTTTACTAAAATGTACTTCTGAAAGTAATAATACTATTCAAGGTAATTATGAACATTAACATCTTAAAGCTACACTGTGTAGGATTTTCTCCCATCTGGCGGTGAAATTGTTTATGACTACCAACTGAATATTACTTTCTAGCCCCTCCCATTCCGAGGGCGTTTTAAATCCTACGGTGGCCGTATTATTTCAAATCTGCCGGCAGTCGCGAGTAATCTCCCCCTCGCATTCGTCACGGTGCCACTGAGTGTAAAAACGCGAAAGGCGAAGCTTGAATTTCCAGGTATGTCCCTCTTTGGCTCATGTATTTTCAAGATGGATGCTGCCGCCATTCGAGCGACTCGCTCGTATGTATTCTGAATGGCAGATTCTACACTTACGAGAATACTTGATTAGTTGGTAGAAGTAATTACACATTAATGAGCACATATCATTTTGAAAGAACAAAGTGTTTTTTGCTAAGAATCAACTTAAAAAATTACACAGTGTAGCTTTAAAGAGCGCTGACCTGTACCACCTGACTGCTGCAGATTCATTTCAGCGTTGATAGTGTTGCCATTGAAGCGCATAAATTCGAGTCACGAACCGCTCCGAGTATAACGTCACAGGTTTCCATCTCTTACAAATTACAGTAGTTATGGCATGAACGCAGCATAAGCTGGTTGTTTTGGATCAGGAGGAACTGTAAAAGGCGGCTGCTGTTTCGGTTGCGGTGCTCAGTGACTGACGTCTGTCTAACTCTGCATAGCATGAAACGCGCTGATGACGTGATGTCAATGTATATATAGATATAAATACATTTAGACCACTTCACCTAGTGATTGCTGTCAGAATGTGAAGAGACTTTCAAGCAGCATAACAAAAAAAATTCTGGAACAAATCGCCTACCCTGCTTATAATATGGCTATTTGTGTCGCTTTGATGTGATATCTCTTCTGAGTCAGCCTGTTTTTTCGACACTAACCTTACATTCTCAACTCACAACATCTAGTTTTTAAAGACAAGAATAAGTAGTTGCATAAGACAAGCGATCCTTTGTTTGAATGGACAAGCCTGCAAAAGCTTTATGAGAGCCTTTAAATACCTTTGCTTGGCTCAAGGTTATCAGCAGCCTTTGCTGTGGTCTTGGATATGTTGCAAGACTGGATCTAATTCATCAGTCGAACAAGTTCCCCAACATACTGTTCCTTTTAAGTGCAAAGATTCTGCTTAAAATAATCTTTGGTCAATATTTTGACTCTGACATTACAGAGGATGAGATGCATTGTACATGTTTGTGCGACTTGAAACTGCAAGACAGCACTGACCATGTCACATTTTTTTTGTCACTTTTGAACTTTACTTTTGAGATTGTATATTTCTCCAACAATTGCGTATGCATGTGTACGTGCTTGTGAAAACTATCATTACAACAACATGGAGAGCCATTTAGTCTCCCAAATTGTGTCTCTTAAATGGACCTTTTATGGTTGATGCTAATCTGCTTTTCCTGTGAAAGTAAATTGTAGGGAAAAGTACAGAATGTCTCTGAATCAGTGTCTTAATTGCTTGTCTTGACTTTCTACACATGTGATCTTCTTCAGTGTATTGGATGGATTGATGGGTTCAAAAAAACAACAACAGCAGCAGCATGTGTACAAAAAATGTTAACAAATATACAGTCGAAAATAGAACATTGTTAATAAGACACAATAGTTCCAAATTAGTCTTATTATTATTTTCTATTTTAATATATTTTAAAATGGTATTTATTTCTGTGATGGTAAAACTGAATTTTCCGCATCAGTACTTTACTTCCAGACTTCAGTGTCACATGATCCTTCTGAAATCATTCTAATGTAATTCTAATGTGACGCACAAGATGCAATTCATATTATTAGCAATATTGAAAAAGTTGAGCTTTTCAGGATTCTTTTATGTGTAGACAGTTAAAAAAATCCCATCCATCCATCCATCCATCCATCCATCCATCCATCCATCCATCCATCCATCCATCCATCCATCCATCCATCCATCCATCCATCCATCCATCCATCCATCCATCCATCCATCCATCCATCCATCCATCCATCCATCCATCCATCCATCCATCCATCCATCCATCCATCCATCCATCCATCCATCCATCCATCCATCCATCCATCCATCCATCCATCCATCCATCCATCCATCCATCCATCCATCCATCCATCCATCCATCCATCCATCCATCCATCCATCCATCCATCCATCCTGTGTAAAGTATACAGTACAGTGTTCAGTGACGTGATTGTTTTCTTGTGCATGTTTCTAAACTGAGTTAACGTTACACCCTTGTCCACCCTCTTTGGACAAAACTCTGTTTGAGTATCAGATGGAGGCTGCCGCCCCCCTGCCCACATAGCACTGTACTCTTCTGTACTGTTAGAGCTGTTTGCGGTGGTTAGTTGTCGTTATGAGGGGCTGCTCCACGAGCTGCTCGATTTTCATGATTTTAGCACGATTTGTTGGAAGATTGATATGTGTGTGTGCATGTGGCGCAATGTAACATGAAGAAAAGCAACACCATGTTTGGAGAGGGAAGCAGCAACAGGAGCAGTTTTATTCTTTAATGTACAGGCTTTAAATGTCTGCAAAATGGTTATGATGTTTTTATGCAGCAGATGTTTTAAATAAGACTTTTTTTCCAATTGCAGTGCCTCTGGAGCAAGTGTGGTCGCCATTGATAATAAAATAGAGCAAGCAATGGTAAGTTTTTCATTTATTTATATATATAAAAATATAAATAAAAATATTATTTCATAAGAGATTAAAGATACATTTTTAGTTTTCGTGTAATGTTGCTGTTCGAGAATGAAAAAGGTCTGCAAAGTTACAAAACACAGTCACTCCAGAGATAGTTATTCTCTCTATTATTAACTGTTTCTGAACTCCCTGAAACGCCTCCATTCATGAATTTTCTTCCAGGGAAGTACGCCTCACACAATATCCTTCATTTACATATGCAAAACAAAAGGACAAAGCCTGGTTGAGTTGTGTTAGTAGTGTGTTGAAACTCGCGGTTTCTGACATTTCTGAAACCTGCTCGACCAATTGGTCAACGGTTGAGCAATCACAAAACACTTGGGCCTTTCGCACCGGAGGGACCTTTCCATAGTTCCTAGAACTATTGGCAGAAGTACCCAGATGTCGGCGTGTTCGCACCGCAGGAACTAAGAATGATTTTTCTTCTAGGAACTCCTTTTGGAGGAACTAATTTAGCTCCTACTTCAGAGTCGGGTCTAAACCAGCACTATAGGAAGTATCCGTGACGTTAGTGTACACTGATTGGTCGAACGCACGCGAAACACCGGCACCTGCTCTCTACTTTCTATGTATAACACTTCTATCCAATAACGTATTAGACAGAACTGTTAGACAGATGGTAAACTAATGAACACGGAGAATGCGAGCACTGTGTGCTCAGGCTCTGGCGTTCTCAGCGCCGCCAAAATAAAAGTCACAACAACAAGCGTGGCTTACGTCACTTCAGAGTTCCGACTGGCGGTGCGAATGCAACAGGAAAACGTTCCTAGGGGAACCATTAGCCCTCGGGGAACCATCCTGGTGGCTAGTTCCTAGAACTAAGTTCCTTGAACTACCCGGTGCGAAAGCCCTTACTGATCCAACTGGCCAATCAGAGCACATTGTGCTTTTCAGAAGGAGGGACTTCATAGAGACATAGAGAACTAAACACAGTGTTACTGACAGACTGGGAAGAGAGGTGCTGCAACAATATCAAACAAGTTTTTTTTTGAACGTTTAAGCATTAACCTATCCAAGTAGACCCCAACAACAAAATCAAGACTGTAAAAGGGCATAATAGGTTCTCTGTAATAATAGTTAGTCAATTTAGTCAATTTTGGAATGGGCTCTGGTGCTGAAATGATGTCATGTTTTGGCTCTAGGATTTAGTGAAAAGTCATCTGATGTATGCCGTGCGGGAGGAGGTGGAGGTGTTGAAGGAGCAGATAAAGGAGCTCTTTGAGAGAAACTCTGTGCTGGAGCGAGAGAACGCTGTGCTCAAATCTCTAGCCAACAGCGAGCAACTCTCCCAACTCACCGTCCAGCCCAACTCCAACCCATCCAACTCTCCCTCGCAGCTCGGGTCCGTCCCGGGTCAGGCCCAGGCCCAGCCCCAACTTCAGCCTTACCTTCAGCTAGACGGCAATACGACCCTGGACTCCCTGCCACGACAACCACAGCCCAACGTCACCTCCGCCTGAAGCCTGTGCGAATGACGCATATATCATTACAACAGCAGAAAACCTGTCTCGTTCACTACTTCGCTGAGCGCGCATGATGTCGGCGTTCTGCTCGGGCGCAACATGCTAGCATGCCCGTGGACCACGGTCTCGATCGGGGCTCCCGTAAGGCCCATTCCCCCCCTGGACGAGGTGGAGAGTTTGTGAAGAGAGTTATTTTTTTAATGAAGAGAATCCAGCCATGAAAGCGGTGTATTTTTTAGCATTGCAGTTTTCATGTTGTAAGAAACGAGAGTCTATTTTCAGAGCCACCGTACTTCACATGATTTCGATTCACCTGTCAAGTTCAATTGTACTGTTTGTTATTTATTATAGGGCTGCTATTTTCAGAGAGGAACAATGTCACAGAAGTCGATAAGTTCGAGAGGAACCTTTTCGATTCATAAATCCGACAGTAATTGGTCATAAATCCAAGCAAGCAGTCTTACATTATCAATCATCAATGCAACCATAAACAGTGTGTAGAGTTCAAACACTAACAGCGAAGTTTCTCTGTGGATAAAGAATGTGAACCTGGCGTGAATGTACATTTTGTATAGTATAAAGAGTAAAAAGAGCGTAACAAGTTTGTACAGGTGAAGATCTAAACTGAATCCTCAATGATCTACCCTGATGAAGAATGCTTCAGTTCTGTTGCTAGTATGTTGGAAAAAGAAGTCAGTTGCCATAATCTCCTGCCCGCTACCCTGATGTCTCATGTTTTTGGGGTTGGGAAGGGGATTTAAAAGAAGAAAAAAAAAAAACTGTGAAATTGTTCAACCTACTTTGTAACCAAAGATGCAAAGCTGTGTAATTATTTTTTTTTCTTTTATGCGCACTATGTACTTTTTTTTTTTTTTTTTATGTTCCTCACAACAAATCTTTTTGTTGCTTTTAGGCATGTTCTGCATGATCTGTTATCTGTAAATGTCAAACCACTTTCTTACCTCATATTTGTATTGGGCACTCATATTGTAAGTAGTCTGTGAATGGTGTCAGCGGCGGAAGGAGATATGGAGGTGATTGTGAGGAGAAAAAAAATGAACTAGTGTGTGTGATGCACTAGCCACAGAAAATGAAGTGAGCCATGTTTTGTTCATTTAAATGGTGTTTGAATTTCATATGCCAATAGTTTTGTTACATTGCAAATTTTAATGTATTTAAATAAATGCAATATTCAAATTACAAAAGTGCTTAGGAATATTTGTATTAATGCATATTTTGGTAGAAACATTGTCTGCGACGCTTTATGAACCATGATGATTATTTTCACAGTTCAAGTCTCACATGACAGCTCCCCACACTGAGAGGAAACATGATGGATGTATCTTGATGTGGGTTGCTGATACACACCACTTGTGCTTTTTACGTATACAATATTAAGTTGAAGTACACAGCATATAACACTTCAGGCTCAAAAAAGAGCCACATATTAATTGAGAAGGGTAAATTGAATTATAAAGAAAAAGATCAAGAAAGGTTTTAGCCATCATCTGATTAATGTCTTTGCACTTCATGGACTGTGTATGACTCGCTATATAACAGCAGGATTCAAATTTCTGCAACTACTTCACAAGTTTAGCACATTTTCCACCACACCCAAAAATTCATGACTTTTTGAGGTGAAGTATGACCTGGATATCACCCAGTTTTCGTGGATCCGTGTGAATGGGCATCGTTTTGACAATGGTATTGCCTGTACACGGAAAACTCTCTCCGTTTAAAGCATATCGTTGTCGTGTAAACGCACCCTTACTTTCAAACGCTTAAATTCATTTAGTGCATAATGTACAAAAAAATATTATTTGTTTTAAAATTGGCTATTACAAAGAAAGCATTCAACAGTGTTTATATTCATCATCTGCTAACAGATCAAAAATGAGACATTCGTTGCACAATGTTTTTTAATTGAAATATTATAAAACATCTTAAAACCATCTTTTTTTGCTCTACAAAAAGAATGTGTTCTGCTTCATACAACCGCTTTATGAAAAACAGTCTATCCAGAAACGTTTAAATTATTCAACTGCAACAGAATTATATAAAAAAAACAGGACGCCATCAAATATCAAGGGCAGTTCATGAGACGACACAACTTAACTGAAATTCAAGGACATTTACGCTTGCTTTGTAAGGACAGAACAAATTTTTTTTAGAAAAAAAAAAGAAAAGAAAAAAAAGTCACTTTTCCAAAAAAAAAACAAAAAACAGCGCATCCACTTTCTGATGAAGTCTCTTCCATCAGAGGTATTTCATGTGAGTTCATGAACCGTGTTAGTTCAGCTTAGGTCCTTGTTTGCCTGTTCTGTCCTGAAGGACTGTTCAGTGAGATCAGGAATAGAGACACGTGAGCAGTGTCTGAGTTCAGCTCTAGGCCACAGTGACGAATCGGCCCCCTTTGCTGCTCTGCTCCGCTGCCGCCACACGCTGGTCCTTCAGAATGCGAAACCGCTCGTTGAGGGTCATCCCGGTCTGATAAAGGAAAGCAAAACAATCAAGGTGACCATCAGGTTTACCAGAATTGATCTTGGTATAACCGGATGTAAATGCGTTTCCAGGAGCTGTTTGGAAACAGACTGCTTTTTCTCCAAATAGGAAAGCAAAACACAGATTACAGTTCAGGATTTAGTGGAATAATTAAAGTTATAAGCAGATTTCTTAAGTGGATGTAAATGATTTGAACTAGAGAACTGGATCAGTCTTATACATCAATGAATAATTCAGAACTGTTTGGTGGATTAGATCAAAAAATTGTTTGACAAATCAGACTTAAGCCGTTTCCAACCAAAGTTACGAATAACTGGAACTGGAATACAGCATAAAACACTTGCAAATAAAGCATCGTTTATCAAAACTGTGATTTTCAGGAAAGTTGGTGCAAAATATCTGTAATAGAAATGGCTTCCCCTGCAATCGCGGAAGCCAATATGGCTGCATCCAAAATCGCATCCTTTCCTTCTATTTAGTAGGCGAAAAACTGTGTGTGACAAAATCAGTGTGTCCGAATTCACAGTACTCCTTAAAAAGTAGACAGGTATTCGGATGATCTACTACTCCCGGTGAGATTCTGCAGCGTGCATATGATGGACACTTTACTATCCCATGAGGCCATGGGAGAGGATTTGTGAATCACAGTGAAGTGACATAACTGACACAGGTAGGTCACATGATTATGACAACATGGCGTATGAAGAATGTCCGGATTACATTCATACTACACACATATACATATAGAACGTACTTTTTTTGCGGTTGTGAAGTAATTACTTGTTCAAAGTATGTAGGCCTACCTATTCAAGCGATTTTGGACGCAGCCAATGGCTCTTTTTTCCTACATCATGAATGACGTCTCAAAGCATGCAGACGAAACGCAATAAACGGTCATGTTATCTTGTGCTCAGATTCCTATTGTTTGGGAACGCAATCAAGTGAGGTAATCATTTTGGTTTCACTAAACAATTAAGTGAAAATTTACTGACTGAATTATGCAAAATTAGGCATTACAACATGGTTATCTTATATTAGTTTAGTGTTTCAGTGGCTCGACAATAAACATAATTGTGATTTGTCCCACCTGCTTTCCAACACTGTTGATATCAAACTGCAGGGCGACACCTTTGGGAGGTTTCTTCTCCGGCTCTTCTTTAGGTGGAGGTGACGAGCTTGTTGAAGTCACGGGGTGCAGCGACCAGGACTGAGCAGGTCTGCAACGGGGGGAAAGAACGAACATCATTAGTTATGCTCTTCAAAACTCTTCAAAGCATTCACAACATGCCAAAAAGAGCCTCAAAAGTTAAACCGGTCAAACTAAAATGACAAGACAAAACTAATGGATGTGGTTTTGAAATATGTGGGGCTTGTTAAAGAAAATAGACAGCTGAACATCTTAAAGGGTTAGTTCACCCAAACATGAAAATTCTGTCAGTAATTACTCACCCTCATGTTGTTCCAACCCCGTAAGACTTTCGTTCATCTTCGGAACACAAATTAAGATATTTTTGATGAAATCTGAGAGCCCAGAAAAGTTAGTAAAGACATTGTTAAAATAGTCCAAGTGAAGTTTATCGAGCAACGAGAATACTTTTTGTGCACAAAAAACAACGACTTTATTCAACTCTTCATTTTCTTCTGTGTGGGCCTCTGAATGAGTTCACGTGGTGTAACAGCGCAGTCTCACTAAGAGATGGTTGAATAAGTCGTTATTTTGGTTGTTTTTTTGCTCACAAAAAGTGTTCTCGTCGCTTGATAAACTTAAGGTTGAGCCAATGTAGTCACTTGGACTATATTAACAATGTCTTTACTAACTTTTCTGGGCTGGCAGATATCAATTACCTAGCAGCCTATGAAGGAGAGACACAGCTCTCAGATTTCATCAAAAATATATTAATTTGTGTTCCGAAGATGAACGAAAGTCTTACGGGGTTGGAACAACATGAGGGTGAGTAATTACTGACAGAATTTTCATTTTTGGGTGAACTAACCCTTTAAGGAGTATCATTTCAAATACAAAAACACATCAAAATATCTGAATGACAAGCGGTGTATGCGTTGAAATTGTGCATCTGAGTGTAATAAAATGTAATCATACTCAGGCTGTGTTCTAGCTGTGGGGTTTTCTATTGACACTGTGAGGATGCCACTGTTGTTTGTAGGAGTGCGCCACCTGGTGGAAAAGGGGGCAGAAATCAGTAAAGGGACTTTTGAAAGAAGTAACTTTTGCTCCATAAAAATACAGAAAAAAATAATAATATTGTGAAATATCATTACAATTCTAAATAACTATTATCCATTTAAAGTGTAATTTATTCCTGTGATTGCAAAGCTGAATTTTCAGCATCATTACTCAAGTCTTCAGTGACACATGATCCTTCAGAAATCATTCTAACATGATAACTGGACCCAATAAAATAAGTGTAACAACTGCAGCAATATTTATAAAATATAATTAAGCAGCAATATCACTGCAAAGTGATTGCGTAGACTTACGAGCGAGTTCTCTGTGTGGGTGGAGCAGATTGTGTCTTCTGAACTTGTGCATGAACCTATAAAAAAAAAAAAAAAAAGGTAAATTGTATGAAAGAGGGAGTCAAACCAGTACAATCCCATCTGGAGTTTTAATTCAGAATTAAAATGAGTATTTTACCTACATTTCTATATGAACATCGAATCAGTAATGTCACTAAAAAAACAACAACTTACAACTCAGAACTAACGATTCGATGAGACTTTGATACAGTGAGTTTATTCAGTGAAGGATTTGTCAGACTGTTTTGAAATGATAGCCTGTGAGTTTAATGTGCGTGTGCGATTCATTAAATACTCATTGAATGTTATTCAATTAATACACAAACTCTAAGGACCAGTTTCTAATTTAAACATGTTACAGTGAAATGTGAGTGTGACCCGGCAGTCACAAGAGCCAATGTGTTACAATACACTTAAGCTGACAATAAATACAATAAATGCATAAACATAGCAACCATATGATCGAGCACTTGTCCTTAAACAGTTTGCATACAGGCTTAACATATGTTACACATTTAAGTGAAACAAAAGGCTCTTTAAAATTTGAAGAGGTCACATGATCAGAAACCATTTATTCAGCTTTTTGCCAGAAGGAATTTTTCCATGCATGCACTAGTGACAACATATGATCAAGTCAACAGCTTCTGTGAGATCTGAGCCGGAAGATAATTTGCTTCTTACTTTAAGTCCTCTTCTGAAGAGGAAGGTGGCCTGTCGTGCTTCTCTCTGTGTTTGCGGGCCAGATGAAGCATTCCTGTAGAGAGCAGATGATCAACAGAAGACAAACATTTACACATCACTGAGGCAACATGGAGAAAAAAAAACACCATGAATGAAGGAATGATGTCATTATTCAACCCGTTCCACAATGGTACAATTTCCTATGATATTAAGTCCCACCCTGATTTTTTTTTCTAAGTAAAGCATGGTAATCAATAAGAATTACATCACATTATGCAAGCAGTTTGAAATTTCTTCATTTGAAATTCTTAGTTTCAATGAATTACAAATCTAACATTGACATTTCACCCATATTATTTTTTATTTCATGCATGTTTCAGAAACTATAATTTAAAAGGACCACTATGTAACTTTTGGCCGTCTAATGGTTAAAAACAAAAGAACATTATTTTGGTTGTGCTTCGGCTCTGTGTGACTGTGCAAAAGAATATGACCCTTCAGAATAGATGATGCTTAACAATGAACTCTGTTTGAGAGCTACAATAATGGCAATTTATCTGTTGAGTAATAAAAACTGCATCTCTTTTACAACATTTCAAATCCGTCAGTTCTCGCCAAGCCGATGTTGATTCTTGTTTTATTACGAGCTCTGTCGCGTTCTCTTTTTGCCAGCAGACTCTCCTCTGTTCGGCGTTTGTTTAAAACGGATGATTCCCAGAAGTTGGAGATTCAGCTGCTCCATGTCGATCTTTCTCACTCGTTGTGACAACTAACCTATGACACTTCTACACCAACACACGTCAAAGTAGCCGGAGAAACATTTCTCTATTTACAGATATGACGAGACGCGAACAGGCGACTGACGAATGTACACAATTTCCCTCAAAAACATCCCGACAGGGCTAATATATAAACACATACAGGCTTACCATAGTGAACCAGGGTAAAACAAAAATCACGTTTTGGAAGAAGGATTGATGATGTATTGACTGATTATTTAAATTGTTAATTTTGAGAAGAAAAAAAGAAAAGAAAAAAATCCAAGCTGTTTATGAGCTACATATTTTTGGTAAACTCAAGATGTGCCTTTTCACATGGATTTGTGGCTTCTTATGCACCATGTTTTCACTGCATATAGCAACCACACAGCTTCACTCTCAGATATAAAAAAAAAAAAAAAAAAAAAAAAAAAAAAAAAAAACTCACCATTTTCTGCGAAGCTGAAAGGGTCTGTGAGGAACTGGGCCCTGAGGCTTCTGGGAGTCCATCTGTCTGTTTGGTCTCCTCTGAAACGGCATCTGTCGCCGCTGGGTGTCACGCCGCTGGACAAATGGCTGAGACCTCTGAGACAAGGGAAAACAAGAACATCTAAATTCATTTACGACTACAAAATCACCTTTTAAGCCCAAAGTTTGACCATCTCCAAACTAATTCCCATTATCACCCTCCAGTGCAAGATCAGTTTCCACACCTGGTTAAAAGCTGCATTATTGGGCATGGGCCGGTTCGGCATGGGCCGGTTCTGAGCTGGTCTGTTCTGGGCAGGTCGGTTGAGTGGACTGATCCCTTTAAAAAGAGCAGCATTTTTTCTCGCTGCTAAACCAGTGATGACCCCCTGGCCACGACGCCTGGCCACCGCGGGCGGAAGCTTGCGGTTTTGACCAAAACGTTTGTTCACCACACCAACAACTGGCAAAAACAAAAGTTGCAAATGCTCAATCAGATTTGGCAGAACTGTTTATCTTGTTTCAACAGAAATGTTTTAAACAAAAAGGTAGTTGTACTTTTTAAAATCACAATTCTGACTTTTTTTCTTGCAATTGCAAGAACTTTTTTATTCCATGCCGGAAATAAGCTTCCATAAAATTAGACTGTGATAAAGCAATAAAATACAGTGTCACATTCTGACCTCTTTTAGATGGCACTCCGGGTCTTGACACGGGTTTCTTCCCCTGGGTGAAGCGGCCTTTCACAGGGAGTCTGTGCTTTGCCTTCTGGGACTGGATTTGTTTCTGCTTCTTATTCAGCCTGATAATATCATCTGTGGAATAAGAAAGCAATAAATCTGAGCAAAGCAAACTATATAAGTCACATCATGCAAAATGTTGGGTTGTTCAACTTAACATTAAAAATAACAGTAAGCAGCACACACACACACACATATATATATATATATATATATATATATATATATATATATATATATATATATAAACACAATTATGATACAAGAAGATGAATTCAATTGAACATTCATTGAATATGTATTGAAAAAACACTAATTAGCATTCTGGTTAAACTATACTCAGGAAATGTAGCTAATCGCAGTCAAGCTATCACTCTAAACGTGGTTATGATTCAACAAAATATTGACAAAGGTGTAACGTTGTCGCTATGTTAACGCCGAATCAAGCTGTGATAAATAAAATGTAAAATATCAAAATGCTAAACAGCTAAACACGCTAGGCTAGTTTTATCAGTGGCATTACCTAAAGACATGTCAACCTTATCGGGACCATCTGTACTTCCGCCGCCGAACGATTGAAAACTAGATTTGCTCATAATAATGCCGTTCGCTCGCTTAGATACGAAGAAACGAACTACACACTGCCTTCACGATACAAACAGCCCAGGTGAACAAACTGAGCCTAGCAAATTAGCCAGCTTTCAGTGAGCGCTCAAAGCGTCTGCGCCTGCGCCGACCTACGCACATAGAGCTGAGGCTCTTGGGAAATGGAGTTTATTCTGGAAATACCAAGGACTTGTTTTCATGTAGATTTTGTCTGAAATAAAATGGAGCAATACTTTCCACATATAATGAATACTTGTATTTTTTGTAAAATATGGCAAAAACAGTACTTTATTTTCGATTTATATATATATATATATATATATATATATATATATATATATATATATATATATATATATATATATATATATATTATATATACAATACAATAAAATATATATTGTATATAATATATATACAAAATATATATAATTACGGCATGACGTGAACGCACAAATATATAAACATACAAACATATTTTTATTTTCGTAATGCAAATGTTACCCAACTAAAAATTAATGGTTGGCCATGCAGACGCGTAAGCCCCTCCCCAATGACAGTCATTGGTCAATGAGCTGCGGTGTGTTACAAAACTATATCTACACGTGCAGGCGACAGAAATTGCCGTTTGTTTCATTAGTTCGGTTTTTCTGTTTGGTTCTATTTTCCTAATGCATCGTCCATCACATGCAAATTACCCTGCTGTTTTTATCTGACGTCTCTCTGTGTATGTATTGTTTGTTTTCTACGTGCTTGTCCATCAGATACAGCAGAATTGCGCTGCTCCTCCGAGCCGTCAGCGAGTCAAACACAACTCCACAACATTACATCAGCAGCATGTCTGCAAACAAGCGCAGCCTGAAGCGCCAGAGAGAGTCCGCGAGCGCCGCCGGGGGGAAACAGCCGAAGCCCGCAGGAGAGAGAGGGAGAGAGTCCGGCTGGCTGCTGGAGGAAGTGTCTGAGCTCCGCAGAGACGCAAAGGGGTGCGAGTTCAACAAAAAGCGCCTCCGCTACCTATCAAGCACCCAGAAAATCAAACAGGGCTCCGATGGGGTCCTCTACTGGATGTCTCGCGACCAAAGAGTCCAAGGTAAAATACACCGAGAAAGAGTCAGTTACACTTCCGTTCAAAAGATAGCCTAGAGAGGACGTCTAATGTTTGTGAAAGTCTCTTATTCTCACGAAGGCATTTATTTGACCAGAATACAGTAAAACGTAATGTTAAATATTATTACAATGTAAAATATCTGTTTCATATTTAAATATATTATGTAATTTATTCCTGTAATGCCAAAGCTGAATTTTCAGCATCATTACTCCTGTCTTCAGTGTCGCGATTCTTCAGAAATCATTCTAATGATGATTTGCTGCTCTAGAAACATTTATTTATTTTGAAAACTTAATATTTTTCTGGAAACCATTTAATTTTCAGAAATTATCTTTCTTTTATAACATGATAAAGTCTTTACTTTCACTTTTGATCAGTTTAATGCATCTTTGCTGAATAAAACCATTCATTTGACCCCAAACTTTTGAGCAGTAGTGTACACACTTATGGTGTTTGTGTTGCAGATAACTGGGCACTGATCTATGCTCAGCTGCTGGCCTTGGCTGAGAAACTTCCTCTGCACATCTGCTTCTGCGTGGTGCCTCGGTATTTGGATGCAGCGTTCAGACAGTACGCCTTTATGCTAAAAGGACTGCAAGAAGTGGCAAAGGTACAAATATATTGCATCATGACTCAAATTAGAGACATCATTTGCATCTGTCTGGGTCTGGCATGGAGTTTCTGGCTTGGGACTGGCCGGTGTTTCTGATTGGCTGGGGACGCACACCTTGGTAGTAGTGAGATAGAATGTGTGGTATTTTAATCAAATGTAATGTAATGTCTCTTGTTACAGGAATGCAAAAGCCTGGATATTCAGTTCCATCTGCTGTCAGGGGAACCTGGGCAAAATCTGCCAACCTTTGTTAAAAAATGTAACTTTGGAGCAGTTGTCACTGACTTTAACCCTCTCAGGATCCCCCTCCAGTGGATTGAGACTGTTAAGAAACACCTTCCGTCTGACATCCCTTTCATTCAGGTGTGCCAGTCATCTTCAGCTTTACTGTCTTGTGCACTTGCATGCCGTGTAATGCTCATTTCTCTCAGTGCACACTGATTTGAAACCACGTTACTTTTTCATACCACTTTAAATCCAGGTTGATGCACATAATGTGGTGCCGTGCTGGGAAGCATCCGAGAAGCTGGAATATGGAGCCAGGACAATACGGGGCAAAATCACTAAACTTCTCCCAGAATTCCTCACGGAGATTCCGCTCGTGGACACGCATCAACACGCCGCTTCTCAAACAGCAAAGGTTTGGTGAAGAATTCTTCATATTTTCCATATTTATATGAATTTCTGTATTTTCGTACATGAATTATGATGTGAATTGCATAAATTTGAGGAAAAAATAGCTACGTTTTAAAAAAATACATGTATTTAATACATGTGAAATACATGTAGTAGTAGTAATAATAATAATTGTTATTATTTAATACTCATTTTTTATTATGTTTATAATTTTAAATAATAATACAAATATTATTCTGAATAATAATAATAAATATTATTGTTAACTGGTGTTACTGGTTATTATTACTGTATACTACCATTTGAAGTGGATCAAAAAAGTTCATCAAAGTTATCCTAAGACAAGAACGGGTATTGTTCAAAATTCATATAACTTTGATGAAAGGTTTTGATCCACTTCAAATGATGACTACTGTATTATTATTATTATTAATGCAATTATTATGAATAATTATTATTTCAATAACAACAACAATAAGAATAACAACAACAATAATAATGTTTTTTTATTTTTTTTAAATATATCATTATTTATTTTACACTAGAATATAAACAGTGGTAATATTATTTTTATTATTTTCCTTTATTTAACCAGGAGAATCACATTGAGATATTATTATCTCTTTTTCCAGCGAGACCTGGTCAAGATAGCGGCACATAGAGTTTCACACAAAATAATAACAATAAGACAACACCACAATTTACAGCAATCAAAAGTTAGGTTAAAGCAAATCAATTAAAACAATTACAAGTATCCTGTAAAACATTTTGCAAAAGACGTTTAAAAGTGCTTAAGGTTGGAAGTGCGTCTAAATTAAGAACATTTTGCAATTCGTTCCAAAGCCCATGGAGCATAAAAGGAAAATGCACTTTTGCCAAATTCTGACAATACCCTTGGGACTTTAAGCCGAATGTGGGACCCTGACCTAGTACGATAATTATTTGTATAATAAATTAAAAGATTTGATATATAGAAAGGTAATTTACCTAAAAGAGCTTTTGCGATAAATAAATACATGTGTAGCTTTCTCCTTTGATATAAAGATGACCAAGATAAAGAATCATATAAAATACAATGATGCATCCGTGACTCTGCACCGGAGACAAAACGCAGAGCTGCATGATACACAGAATCTAGTTTTCTAAGTAGAGATGTAGCTGCATGCATATAAAGAAGATCACCATAATATAATCTAATATAATCTTTCATTTGTGTAATTATAATTTAAATATTAATATTATTAATGCATTTATTATTAATAATTAAACTGATGATAATAACACTACATATTATAATTTTATACATATATAAAATGATAATAACAAAAACAACAATAATATTATTTTTTGTTACTGTTGTTGTTGTTGTTGTATAGTCAAACTGAATGGGGTAAATCAGGTTTTCCTTTTTGTGTGTGTGAAATGTTTATTGTTGCCATTCTCAAATGCATGAGACAGTAAATCCTAATTCTACTTATCAGGGTGTTTCCCATCCTCTTCATGTCAAAATCCCTCTGTTTCAGCCGATAGACTGGGAGGAGGTGCTGTCGTCTCTTGAGGTGGACCGTGGTGTTGGCGAGGTGGACTGGGCTCAGCCTGGCACCTCTGCTGGCATGGCCATGTTGGAGTCCTTCATTGATCAACGCCTGCGTTTCTTTGCCACCCACAGGAACAATCCCAACTGTGACGCCCTCAGCCATCTCTCCCCCTGGCTCCACACCGGTCAGTCAGTGTGTTTTTTCTTTTGTTTATGCAACTAAAGTAAATGGCTTCCAATGTCATCTAGATGCAGTTAAGAGGTTATAATGAGTGTGTATGGCATGTTTTCTGCTGAAGGTCAGCTGTCTGCTCAGCGCGTCGTGAGGCAGGTCAAGCGAGAGAAGAACGCCAGCGAGTCCGTGGCGTCTTTTACCGAGGAACTGGTGGTGCGCAGGGAGCTCGCTGACAACTTCTGCTTCTACAACCACAAATATGATGATGTTTCAGGTGAGGTCTGCTCCGTCACTCGCTTCAGTCACACAGATATCAAGACTTTCTTGGCCTTTGTTTAAATGCTTCTCTGCACAGGTGCGTACGATTGGGCGAAGAAGACTTTGCAGGAGCACTCTAAGGACAGCAGACAGTACCTTTACACAAAAGAGCAGCTGGAGAACGGCAAGACCCACGATCCGCTGTGGAACGCCGCTCAGGTAACTAAACAACTGTTTTACTCAAGTACCTTTTTTGGTTGTTTTATAATCACTGTTGTAATGCCAAAACCAGTGAATGTTGCTGGTCTGTTGTAGCGTCAGCTGGTGTCAGAAGGGAAGATGCATGGGTTCCTGCGCATGTACTGGGCAAAGAAGATCCTGGAATGGACTGCATCCCCTGAAGAAGCCCTCTCCATCGCTATATATCTGAATGACCGTTTATCTTTAGACGGCTGCGATCCCAATGGATACGTGGGTGAGCGGCATAATGATGTTTTGTTTGCTCTAGCTGCATCAAATATTGTCTTACAATAAATTATAAAGGTATTAATGCAAAGAATATGGAAAAAGCACAATACTGTTCAAAAGTGTTTAATGAATCTAAACCGACAGTAAAGACTTTTATAATGCCACAAAAGATTTTTATTCAGCACTTAAATAAATGCAGTTTTTTTATTATTACTTTCTATACATCAAATAATCCTTAAAACAAAGTATCACGGTTTCCACTTAAATATTAAGCAGCACAGCTGTTTTCAACATTAATAATTTTAATAAATGTTTCTTGAGCAGGAAATCATCATATCAGAATGATTTCTGAAGGGTCTTGTGACACTGAAGAGAGTGAAAATTCAGCTTTGCGTCACAGGAATAAAATATATTTGTAATTATATGGAAAAAAACTGTTATTTTGAATTATAATAATATTTATTTTTTTACTGTATTTTTACTGTATTTTTGATTAAATAAATGCAGCTTTGATGAGCATTAGAGACTCTTCTCTCAAAAACATTAACCTCAAATTTTTGACCGGTGTCATTAGTCTTTCCAAAATGTCTTCATACATAATTATATAAATGAATTGTTCTTTAATATTCTTCACAGGATGCATGTGGTCCATCTGTGGCATCCATGACCAGGGCTGGGCAGAGAGGCCCATCTTCGGGAAAATTCGCTTTATGAATTATGCTGGCTGCAAGAGGAAGTTTGATGTGGCGCAGTTCGAGAGGAAGTACGCTGCTAAAAAGGAGATCTCCAAAAAAGACACCAAGACATCTGTGTAATTGAATTCTACTCAAAATTCTGCTTTAAAGGTTTTCTGGCAGACATTTTTTTCTCTAGTGAGGTGAAGTTTATTAATAAGATGCTATATTTTGTTGTTTGGTGGTTTAAGGGCTATTGTCTGTTTTTAAGTCTTGTGTTTACATGTACTACTTCTGATCAGTGGACCTACAACTGTGGCTGTATGTGCTGTAGGGTGATGATGCATCGTAGACTTCAGAAATGCAGTGTGTAGACGTACCTTTTTATGTGTAGTGGTGGAAGAATAATTCCACCCAAAAATAAAATTAAAATTTCTTACAAATATCTCTCATGTTGTGCTACAATACTGTGCCTTTTAAGCTCACATTGAGCATCTAAAACAGTGGTTATCAACACACGTCTCACTAGGGGGCATCAGCGCACTTCTAAGAGGGCCACAGGATGCCTTTAAGGGTTAGTTCACCCAAAAATGAAAATTCTGTCAGTAATTACTCACCCTCATGTTGTTCCAACCGCGTAAGACCTTCGTTCATCTTCGGAACACAAATTAAGATATTTTTGATGAAATCTGAGCCATGTCTCACTCCTCCATAGGCTGCTATGTGACCGAAACTTGCTGGCCCAGAAAAGTTATTAAAGAGATCGTTAATATAGTCCAAGTGACTCCAGTAGCTCAATCTTAAGTATATCAAGCGACGAGAATACTTTTTTTGCGCAAAAACAAACAAAAATAACGACTTTATTCCACTATTCATTTCCTTCTCTCTGGACCTCTAGTTGGTTCGCGTAGTGTTTTTGCGCAGCGCGTCTGTGTTACACGTCACCACGTAGGCTCACTATTGGCTATGGAACGCCGTTGGGGACAATACCTATTATATGCAACGCGTGAAATTTGGACGCATTAACACGCACAGTTTGTACGCGTCTTTTTGGTCCGTGTAAACGCGAACGTTTTGTACGTCTAAA
Source organism: Scardinius erythrophthalmus (assembly GCF_964197995.2). NCBI lineage: Eukaryota > Metazoa > Chordata > Actinopteri > Cypriniformes > Leuciscidae > Scardinius > Scardinius erythrophthalmus. The sequence goes on along the minus strand of NC_138229.1, from coordinate 28,430,163 downwards.
CGCGAAGTTTTTTGTCATGTTATTTAAAGACACGATCGTTTGTATCGCCTTAACGCAACATTTATGGCCGTGTATTTTTTGTTACGTGTTTCTAGACGAACGTTTTCGTCGTGTAAACATGACATTTTTGAACGTGTAAGATTTCTGAGTCTTATTTGATGTGCGACATTGGTGGGAGACGCCTGAATTTTTTTTTTTTTTTTTACTTCAAATATTAGGCATAAAAAATATTGAGTTGTGTTGTACTGACTCTTGCATTTCCCACAATATATGTGGTCTTTTAGATTTTGTATTTGAAATGGGATTTATTCACCAATTAGTTGCATTCGTGCCTAAAATTGTCATATGGTGTGACATAAACGTTATTCTATATAAAATGAAAATGGGATAGGCCTATACTCTCCCTAAGAAACTAACTTCAACATACATTTTTTTCATTACTATCTTAAGATTTAACATTTCTTTTGTGCATATTAATTAGATTTTGTATTGTTTTTCTAAATCATCATGCAAAGTAAGTCATCTCTCCTCAGCCTTTCCAGATATTTTAGATTAATTATGTTAAACCCGGTTATAAATCTATGAAAATGATTGTGACTCTTGCTGATACTATTTCTCTTGTGTTCCGTTGTCTTTTTTATGATTTATGATTAAGAAAGTATTTTTACTGGCACAATTCTGAATGTCACACCAAATTATATAGTGTCACGCTATATGATGAACTGCAACACTCCACGATTTGTCAATGTAAAAAAACTGTTTTTTATTTGCTTTAATCATTCAATTAATTCAATTCAGTTAACATTAATAAAAAAAACATACTAACATTGTTTTAAAACTTTTAAAATTATAATAAACTCATAAAAATGAGTAAATCAAACACCATCTCACTTCAAGAACATTAAATTAAGTATAAAATTGAAAAGAAATACATTAATTGTATAGGTAATTTAATGTTCACTATTAAACATTCACTATTATTATTGAATATATTTTGAATAGTTATTTATTTATCATTAAAAAAGGTGTATGTAATATTGTGTGACAAATATATCATATGGTGTGCCTATAGAAAAACACTCACACCGTATGATACAGTGTCACACCATCTGACATTTTGTTCAGTTAAGCTAATCTCTTGGTTAACTAAAAACAGCTAGCTTATACTTAGCATGTAAATTGCCACATGGCAGGAATGATTTTTAAGAATTAATAAGTTAAATTTGTATAAAAGTGTTTAATTTTTATGTAAATAATGTCACACCATAAGACACAAAACATTGCATATCAGATACAGAGCTTTTTAATTAAAAATGAAAATGCCAGAACTCAACTCTTGACCTTGCAAACCACTCCAGAGATGGCACTGCAACTTCCTGGTTGAGTGTGGACCTCTTCATCATAATGATGTCCAAATTATTGCCCGTTAAAAATATAGATTGCAGTGTCACACCATTTGACGCCTATTTTACGGACAAAATGTATTTGTCCAGAACTTGCTTTAAAATCATACACAGACATCAACACTTTCTGTGTCTGTTGAAATGGCCTAATTCTGTTACTTAAACTGTAAATATCAATTATTTATACTTTGCTGATATATATTGTCATATTAGTAAGGTCACACATATCTCGGACAGTCACACCACATGACAATTTTGATGTTTAGATAAAAATTTGAAGTAGAGGTCTTTATACACCTACTACAGCTATGGTATGCTGTAATAATATCTTGTCAGAGGAACAACATGAAGATATATATTTTTAACAAACACCCATTTTTAATAGGTTATGACAATTGCATGTCATGTCTCCCACCCACATACAATTTTTTCTGTTTTAGTTAAACTGGTGATAATTTAGAGTCAATGATTAAATACATTCAATGACTGCATGAATTAACATTATATTCTTTTGTAACGTTAAAGGAATTTGTCCTGTAGGTAAAGTAAACGACCATATTTCCCTTCTGGTTAATACATTCGAGGTGTCTATTTGGACCACTACAAATAGCCTACTTGTTGGCAGAACTAATTACACTAGGCCAGTCTACCATATATGTGGAAAAAGTCACCTCTTTAGTCAGCGGTTTCTGTGGCGTAACGTGTAAAGGGAGACCGGGGTTCTATTCCCACTGACAGCGTTTTTTTTTTTATATAACTTTACAGTTATTAAACGCATTTGTTTTCAATAAAAATGATTTGAATTAAAATTCATTTTAATTCATAAAAGTTACATTTAGGGTAAGGTTCGGGGTAGCTCTAGGTCTTTAATATCTCAATAAGTTGCCATGATTTTAATATTGTTTTATAAATCTAATGATCTACTGTCAGTTATATTGTAGGATGTTTAATGCACAACAATACTGATGAGCAAATAGTAACGTTATCTGTTACTATTTATAAGTAAATAGCATCTAAATGTCTACTGAATCCACAACTGTTGCTATTTACACTTGGACTTGGACTGGCTGCCCCACAGTTTACGTGGTCCGCCTGCTGTAGTGATTCTGTAATGTTTATGTGTCGTATGATTGTGTCTGTGTTTAAATGTTGAATAAAGATTTGTAAATTGTCATAGGCTACTGGTGCTTTGTTTTCTGCTTTTGTATTTGCCTTTTTGTTATAATATAATTGTTAAATTTGTGATTGTTACAATATATTGTTGTTATTAGATTTTTTATCTGACATATACAGTATACATACAGTATATGTGTATTAATTATTTCCAGTCAAACTGACATCCCGACTTCAAGGAGCATTCCAGAGTCTCTCATACCAGATTGATGCTGGCCCACTCGGAGATTACTCCAGTCATTTTGAAAAAACAATAGCCACAGTATTTAGTGTTTAGCCTTTGCTAACTTTATTATTCATTGTATTTATTAAAGTTGAATGATTTATGGCATTTATTGGCACTATTATGTATAATTATTGACACCCCACCGTGGACCTCACTAATTATTAAACCCTGGCTATGGCCGTATCCAGTGTTGTATGTTGTATATGTTAACATATGTTATACAAATAGCCTGTTATAAGAGGATGCCAACTGAACGCAGTCTGTAAAAGTTCTTTGACAGTTAAATAAAATAAATTCTAAGAGCCATCAAGTCAAGTCAAGTATATTTATATAGCGCTTTTCACAATACAGATTGCATCAAAGCAGCTTCACAGCATAAACCAAAATAACACAACAAGGTTTGTTTCTAGTGTAAATTTATTGATTGATAAAATTAAATTAAATATTCCCAAAATATCCCCAACTGAGCAAGCCAAAGACAACAGTGGCAAGGAACCGAAAACTCCATCAGCAATCCACTTTTCCACGTTACCGGAGACAAAAAACCTGCATGAGTACAAACGGGATGAGATGACACAGCATGACACAGCACTGACATCACAACCAACGTATAAATGCATCATTGACTCTAAAGTTTTACGCTTGCCTATGTACATGCCAACGTAAAATTACGATCTCATTCACGAACAAATGTTACGTGTGACGTTTGCATAGGTATTTGCTTACCTAACAGCACATCATCCCTCACGGAAAGAAATGTCGTCTGATATTTATATATGTATACAGCAACGTGCCATCGCATCACAAATGCAAATTAAATCCTAAATAGAGCAACGCTATTGGCTGTTGTGCGGTCTGACGCGACACCCGAACATATACTTCGTATTTACGCGTACAAACTGTGCGTGTTAATGCGTCCAAATTTCACGCGTTGCATATAATAAGTATTGTCCCCAACGGCGTTCCATAATAATTGGCCGACGCCGGTCATGTGTGTGATGCGTGATGACGTGCAACACAGACGCGCAGCGCAAAAACACTACGAGGCCCAGAGAGAAGGAAAGGAAAAGTGGAATAAAGTCGTTATTTTTGTTTGTTTTTGCGCACAAAAAGTATTCTCGTCGCTTGATAAACTTAAGATTGAGCCACTGGAGTTACTTGGACTATATTAACAATCTTTTTAATAACTTTTCTGGGCCAGCAAGTTTCGGTCACATAGCAGCCTATGGAGGAGTGAGACATGGCTCAGATTTCATCAAAAATATCTTAATTTGTGTTCCGAAGATGAACGAAGGTCTTACGCGGTTGGAACAACATGAGGGTAATTACTGACAGAATTTTCATTTTTGGGTGAACTAACCCTTTAAAATGATTTCAATTGATTTAGATAAAAATAATCTAACTAAAAAAAATAAAAAAAAAATCAAGATGTACAGAAAACTGTTTTTTTTTATATATTTTTTTTTAAACAACAAAATGCCAGAAGAGAAATTGCTTTAAATCTGTGTTAGCTACATACGTTTTAACTTCTAAAGATGCTCCACAATCTGAATGTAAAATATAATGTCATCTCATTTTAATCTTAAATGAAGGTATTTGTAATAAGACTATAGATATTTGAAATGGATGAATTGTACTCGCAATGTATCAAATTACAATCTTGATTTGTCAGACAGAGATATTTCATATTTCATAGCATGTTATAAAAATGAAGAAACTCCATGCAAACAATATAAACATTTTAATACGATCAGTACTTTAATAGATAAAGGAGTGACGCTGACAGCTTTTCAATGATTTTTAAAGGAGCATGCCGTTAAAATGCTAGTTCTTATATTTCTTTTATACATATTATGTTAACACTTTACAATAAGGTCTCATTTGTTAACATTAGTTAATGCATGAACTAACAATAAGTAATTTATTCTTATAGCATTTATTAACATTTGTTAATAAATGCTACAGTTTTTACTGTATTTTTAATTAAATAAATGCAGTAAAATAAAATATATTGTTCACAACATGAACTAAAGTTACAAGATACAACTTTCGATCTTAGTAATGTGTTAGTAAATGTTGAGATTAAAGGAGAACTCCGGTCAATTTTAACATTGAGCTCATTTTTTTTGTAAATTTGGAGTGCTGTCAGTACAGAGAACAATAGGTTATCGCCTTTTTACAGTCTGGTTATCACGCGCGTGAACTCGACAATCGATTACTGTGGACTTTGACCGAAAACAGGAAGTAAATACAGGTATGTGCGCTGGCTGAATTAACATCACTTTTATTAATATCTTTCACATCTACTGCAGTCAGATTCACTCGTGTTAACTCTAAAGAAATCACTCGCATGGCTGGGCACTTGAAATGACACATCAAGGATGTTAAGAGGCTAAAAGCTGGTTTAAAACTTGCCCCATTGAAGTCAACAGGGTGCAAATTTTAAAAAGAGGATAACACGGTGTAGGCAACACCGATTTTTGTCGTTGTTCTCTGTACTGACAGCACTCCAAATTTACAAAAAATTAGCTCAATGTTAAAATTGACCGGAGTTCTCCTTTAACATTAAGTAAGATTAATAAATGCTGTAGAAGTATTGTTCATTGCTAGTTCATGTTAACTAACTAATGAATAGAAACAAGTAAATATACATGTAGGTTGCCATGTTGGAATACAAGTGAATTTATATTTATTTAATAAAAATGCAAAGGACATTGAAAACAATATGAAAAAGCATGTACAAACAGGAACTAAACAACAGCCTATGAAATCAATGACACATGATCCAAAGTTTGGCTATTTGGAATATTTAGCTTCACCCCAAAATATTATTTAGCACATGCAATTGACAAAGTCTCTGGGGACTATAATCAATGAAATACAAGCACTTTTTATCATCTTAGATTTGACAGCTGATGTATTGGGCTCTGTGTAGAAGCATATAGATAAAGATGGTAAAGTAAACAGGTGAAGGTTTCAGCAGTTCACCCTTGAGTAAAGACACGTTACACACATACAACAATTCACTGTACAGACATCTGCGAAATCACAATCACAATCCATCGCTATAAATGAATCTATAGCTCATTTTTAGTAAATCATTCATTTATAGAATATATTTTGAATATTTCACATTCATTACTATATTCCTACAGAACAGAAGTTGTAGAAAACAACTTATAAGAAATATAAACATATATAATGAAAAACTGTCTATAACCTCATCACATCACCACAGTGTTGGACAATCTACCGTCATCATTACATTCCAAAGTCCAAAATAATGTAGATTTTTATCAGTAAAAATGATTGGAAACTTACTTAGTTACTGGTATCATTCAAGATTTAAAATTGCTGTATGCATATGCAACTGTATTTAACAAGACATGATTTATTATTCTACAAGGATGCATTCAATTGATAAAAAAATGACATTTATAGTGTTACAAAAGATTTCTATATAAAGTTCTGCATGGCTCGGGCTTCTTAACTCTGCTTGCAATCACATCATCTCTAAAGGGGCACAGCTGATTGGTTCCTGCTGTATCAATATAGGCAATGAGCCAATGAGTGCAGCGCGTTTTCAGAAACCCTCCACCTTCCCCAGCTCCACCTGTATTGATCTGCTACAGGTAATTCATGTACGCTATATTGTACAGCAGCAGCATATCATAACAACATATCAACATTGTCATATCCATTACCATGCCAAACACTCAGAGAGTTGGCACGACAGAAATGCAGTTGTTTTGAACCTTGTATTATTCAAAGAATCCTTGAAAAAAATTAAAAATCATATTTTTTTCAATGAATGTGGCGTAACTTCATCCACCAACTTTATATCTATATAGAAACGTTAAAATTCTATCATTTTTACAGTCGAGTCCTTAAATTTGACTGGCTGTGTGTCACTCCAAGATTAGTCAGTGAGTATGACAGTGTGTCACAGTGTTTCCAGCCTCTTTGTGCAGTGCTGAGTGAAAGCCGAGCACATTTGACTGGAGCCAGCAGCCGTTTTATCTGGAAGTCAGAGTATCAGTGTTTTTCAGTGGGAGATGGGCAATCTCACTCCGCTCCACTCGTATGCCTGGTTCCAGTCTAGCTTTCAGTCTTTGTGCTGTTGCCTGGTGACACGCAAAACTTGATGCGTTGGCTTCTTTTGGAACTATTTTCGTTGGCGGAGAAGAAATATACGCACTAACTGACCAGTTTCTTTTTAAGTTATATTTTTTGGCTTCTATAAGACAGGACAGAAGGAGGAGAGACAGGAAACATTGAGAAAGGAAGAGGACTGTGAGCCAAGAGTCGAACTCAGATCAGTCTCGAGACACAGCGGCATCTATAGCAACTACAGCACTGACTACTTTCATTACCAATTTCTTGTGAAAAACTGTAAGTTACTCAATATAAATCAGATTATATTTGATGACGTCACAAAGTGAGTTTACATACACAATGAAACACTGATTACATTAAAAAATCTGCTTCTTCAAAAAATTCAGCAATGCAAGAAAATGTGTTTTATATGAGATTTGAAATTATACTGTTTTGTAATCTAGTTTTTCAAAAATTTGGGGCCCTTTTTTATTGTTGTTGAAAGAAATGAATAGCCTACATTTATTCAACAAGGATGCATTAAATTGATCAAAAGTCAGTACAGGAATAATGGTTGGAAAATATTTCTATTTCCAATAAATTCTGTTCTTTTGAACATTCTATTTATCAAAAAATCCTGAAAAAGGTTTCCACAATAAATATTAAGCAGCACAACTGTTTTCAACCATGATAACAACAATAAATTTTTCTTGAGCTGCAAATCATCATATTAGTTTGATTTCTGAAGGATCATGTGACACTGAAGACTGGAGTAATGATGATGAAAATCCAGGAATAAATTAAATTTTAAAACGGAAAACAGTTCTTTTTTAAATGTAATAATATTATCTTACTGTTCATCTTATTTAATCTGTTTAATTTTACTGTTTTTACTTGATCAAACTATAATGCAGACTTGGTGAACATAAGAGACTTCTTTCAAAAACACAAAAAATGTAACCCCAAATCTTTGAACGATATAGCGTACATGATTTTTCATGCTGTCAGGTTATAAGGCATAGTCAATAAAAGCAATTTAGCGTGTAAACGCGTTCACTAATGTTATTGCTGCTTTATGTTTTTATTACAAAATAGACTATATATTGAACAGAATCCCCTGTATTTTCTAGAGAGTCTGTGGCTGGCCACGAGGGTTGAATTTGACAGAATATGAGACAGAATTGGAGGCAGAAAAAGAGGCAGAAACAACACTACGTAATGTGACCTTACTTATTGAGAGCTGACGATGGTCTTTTTGACACACCACCTCACGGAACATTTCTCTGAAGCGTGAAGACATGAGGTTATAGAGGATGGGATTGACCACTGAACTCAAGTAGAAGAAGACACCAGAGAGAAGATGCACATACTCAAAGACATGGTGGTTCTCTTCAGTCCAGTCATTAATGTAGCTCCACATGACACGATCAATGTGAAATGGAGCCCAGCAGATTCCAAACACAATCACCAATGCACCTGTGAGATGTTAAAACAGAGAACGCATTAAGTATTATAAATTATTATTATAGTTTAATTATATTACATTACATTGCATTATAATATTGTGGCTCTCAAACGTCAGTGGATCATTTTAGTTAATGCAATGAACTTTACCTGCATGGAAAAAAGTATTTACTTAAAATAATTTAAAAATTTTTTTAAGTAAATTTCACATTATGGAATTAAGTAAAATCTACTTAACTGAGTTAAGTTAAATTAACACAGAAAATAAGTAACTTTAACTTGACCAGTTAAAGTTTGTTGAGTAATTTCATTTTCTACTTATTTGAAGTTTACTTTGCAAAATTCTGTTCCAGTACATTTTACGCAAACAATATAACAGTGCATTTAGCATGCGTTTACAGTGTATATTTACTTAGAACATCCAAAATATACAGTAGTTATTGTAGAGTATAGACAACATATCTAAAGGTACCCACCCGAACACAGAGACCTCAATAATTGGTACACAATACACAATAACATTAACTTTCGTTGGAGAAAGGAGGAGAATTTGAGGAGAATTGACTTCATACATCCACTAAAAATCACCAAAACACCAGTTAATACGGAAAGTGACGTTAGTTCTGAGAAAATGTCATTGTTTGCACACTACTGTCATCTATAAAGCAATGTCATTCGCACATTTGAAGTGTCCAGATACACTTAGAATGTGTTTAAATCTCTAAAACAAACTGTTACTCTTGGCACGCGTCTGTTCTACTGACAGTATTTATGTTCTTGACTAGATCTGGAGTATTGTGTTTGTATCTCAGTATCAAAGTATATGTTGACATTTTTTGAGGATGGCCACACAGAGTAAGTGCTGACCAGCCATTACAATAAACCAGATGTAGACTGACGCTATTCCTAAATCAGATCCCCTTAGTATTTACAATAACATGACAAGAGGCTGATAAAGCACAGATGAGTATTTTCTGTTTATCAGGACAAATTATTCTCAACAAAGGTCCATGAGGTTTCCTCAACTGTAAAACCCTACGCACAGGACAAGAATGTGCCATGAGCAGGATTTGACTATTTCTTTCTTTTTAAAATAATATTTAGAAAAGAATACTTGAGTTTTTCAGTTTGAATAATGAACTTTCTTATTAACAGTCTTTCACTGCCAACACTGATGAATTTTGTGATTTGTAAACCCTTGGTTAACATTCTTTTTTCATACAATATCAATAACATCAGTGTTGTGGAAAGTTATGTGATGGTAATGTGTTACAATACTGTGTTTCTTCCTAAAAAAATCTAAACTTATTTTGCTACTTTTTATGGAAAGTAATGTTACGTTACTTTTGCATTACCTTTTCTCATGCAGAAGTTCAACACTCTAACTTCGGCAATAAAAACAAATCAAAAATTAAACAAATGTGATGTTTAACTAAAGTCATTTTTGTCTATATGGTTGCGTTGGTTCATTGAAGGTCAGTAGCAAAGACACTGGGTAATAAAGTGAGATCAAATACATAAAGTAGGCTATATCTGTGTTATTTTTGTTACAGATTTGCAAAATATTCTGACATTGACATTCAACTCAGTAACCATCATGTTTACACACAACAGCTCTGCATCTTACTCGTGATTTCTCTCAGAAGAGCTGTCAGTCAATAAATAGGAAAACAAAGTTGCATTACTTATTTGAAAAATAGATTTTGTTGTGAATTTAATTTTGTTTTAAATTAACGGGTTACTTTACAAGTTACTTGGGAAAAAAAGTAATCTGATTACCTAACTCACATTACTTGAGTTACCCCAACACTGAATAACATTGACTGGACAAGTATGATAAACCTGCCAAATAAATGTATTTTAAATATTTTAAAGGAAAATATGTGCTATGTAAATAGGTCAAAAGCAATCATGTGAAAAGACTTTTTAATTTATTTACGTCAAACCTTGCATGATGCGTGACGCTATATTATATAACTCAAATTCAAGTGTATAGATGTTCCTCAACCCAGGGTTAAAAGTGGCTTCAAAATTGACCCGTGTTACCTTCCTAATACATATCCCTGGTCTTATTGTGATTATTTATATATTACATAATGCTACCTTAGACATCAAGATTTTCCAATACTGTGGGAACTCTGGTTCCTCAAAATAGTTTTTGAACTAAATTAAAAATTTTAATTAACAAATACCATGGCTTTAGCATATTTTAATGTTTGTTTTGTCTTATTTTACATTTTAGTTCATCTTGATGTCCTGTGGAAGTTTTCTGATGTCCCCTTATGGGCCCTGGCCTCCAGGTTGAGAATAAGTGATTATACCAACAAACGTAATTGAGTTATATAATGTACATTAAGGTAATTGTTACAATAAGGTAACAATTACAAGTTTACACTTTTTACACTGTACTTTTCAATTCTTTCCTACTTCATCCCAACTTTTCATCATCCAATCAAGCCCAAATATATACAATCCTAATTAAAGTTCCCTAGATTTTGTTTCAGAATGAATATCCTTTTTCATTTGGAAACATGTCACATTATGAAAACTGTGAATGCTGTTTCGTGTTGAATCTAACTGTTACTGGCATACAGATACCAACAGCAGAGGTAAGCACTGGAACGGGACTCACAGAGCATTTTTGTGACTTGCCGATGACGTGCCCTCTGATTCACCCCATCCTGATTGAGCCCAATCTTAGAATCGAAACACTCCCTTTCCCGATGCAGCTGCAGGCCGATCAGCACGTACAGCACAGTGATGGTCAGCATTGGCAGCACGAAGAACAGCAGCGCTGTCACTTGCACCAGCAAGTTGTAGATCCATCTATCATGCACCACGGTACACACCCCCGAATCTGGGAAAGTGAGTCCAAACCGGGGCCTTAACGTCTCCACGCCATGCAGACTGGTATTGGGCAAGGCACACAACAGAGAGACGGCCCACAACACGAGGATAACGCGCTTGGCGTGAGCATGCGTGGCCGTGTGTTTGGCTTGCAGGGGATGCACCACTGCTCTGTAGCGCTCAGCACTCAAAGCAGTCACGTTGAGCACAGAGGCAAAGCAGACCGTCTCAAACAGGCAGGTTTTGAAGTAGCAGCCAGCAACGCCAAACAGAAAAGGGTAGTTGCTCCAGAGCTCGTAAAGCTCCAGAGGGAGGCCGAGCAGCAGCACGAGGAGGTCAGAAATGGCCAAGCTGAACAGGTAGTAGTTTGTCGTTGTGCGCATAACACGGTGACGGGCAATGACAATACAAGTCAGACCGTTGCCCAGCACGCCAACTAGGAAGATGAGCAGGTAGGTGACGCACATGGGCAGGAAGAAGGGTGAACGGCAAGGGCCGAGGTACTTCTCCTGGTAAGCGGCGAGGCTCAGACAGAGGTCTGACTGGTTCACTGTTATGTTTTGACATTCTTCCTCTTTGGCGGAGCACCATGATGCATTCACAGCCGCGTAGAGGGAGTCTGGAGAGGAGCAGTTGAACTGGATCATTGGTTACCAGGGGGAAATTACCTGCAGAGGTTACAACATAAACAGACAGGGTTAACCCCCTCAGACCTGAATTTTTTACACTGAGCAAATTTTTTAACCTTCTTCATCACATTTGTGACCCTGGACCACAAAACCAGTCGCATGGGTAAATTTTTTGAAATTGAAATTTATACATCATGTGAAAATCTGAAAAATCATCCGATAATTTTGACCCATACAATGCATTGTTGGCTATTGCCACAAATATACCTGTGCTACTTGTGACTGGTTTTGTGATCCATTTGATCTTTAATGTAGAAACGAATCTAAAAAACAAAATTTTTGCCAACTCATTTATTTACAGGTTCACTACAATGGATACCATTACTGAAGCAACAGAAAAATATTTTAACAATACTTATGAACTTGAATTTGTAAAATAGTGTTGAACTAGTGTTGAAGATTAAAAAACAACAACAAAAAAAAACACTTACTATAAGAATGAGCAATGCAATAAGAATGTAGAAAAAATGTAAGATTATATGAAATGTCAAAAAATAAACGCTTAATACTTTTTGTTGTTGTAGTGGGTGAATCTGAGTATACTGTATGTGTCTTTGTGTGTTTGTGGATGTGTTTATGTGTACTTGCTGGTTGTTTGGATGAATACTGTATATGATTATGTGTGGAGGGTGTGTATTCATTCATCTCACATCCACTGTGGCTGTTTCTCACTAAAACCAAAGAAACTAACTGACAGTTTATCATTAATTAACATTAGAATTTAGCTCTGTATTTTAGCTTCGAAAGTAATGCACAAATTTCACAGCCTGGCACACAACTCATTTATGAACCTCATAAATTAGTTGTGTGCCAGGCTGTGAAATTTGTGCATTATATATTACTGCTGATATCTTTCGAGACTTGATGTCCATCCATTGTGAAGGACATTAAACTTTTAGAAAAATTATGCAACTGTGATAGTATTGTGAAAAATAATTTTGTGAAACTGTGAAAAATGATGCAATTATGATAACTTGATAATATTCAAAGTTATCTTTAAAATAACTTTGAATATATCACTTGATATGAAGTTTATAGGTACAAGTTGATGAGGCTATCATGAACATTAAAAAGGGGGCTTTCTTTAGATTAAGTTATGGGTCATATCCTCATTGTGATTGATTGATTGATCAGGGACCAATCAGTGACCAGGCTTTACACATAAAAACATAAAGTTGTATTGGTTTTAAACAAAAAAACATGTGATGTACATTCCAATGACAGCAGGTTCTGAAGGGGTTAAAGGGGTTTTAATTATTATTCTATACTATATCAATTACAGGTCAAGTAATATTTTTTTAAAAGTAATTAATACCTATTAAATTATTAAAGGTATTAATCAATTATTCATTATTCATTATTAAATATAATAGTTGTAATAAAAATTATTCAACCCCCACAGAAAATCAGCTTTATTGGCCACATTTACAGACTTTCAGCTGTTTGCAATGAACCAATCAAACAAAAGTAATTGAAATAGCTCAACAAAACAAATGTTTCAAGTGTTTTACCCAAATTCAACTAAAAATGTAACTTTAAGGACTTTTGCAGCCTCAAAATTATCCAACCCCTTCTTGGCAAGCATCTTTACTTAGTAAATACCCTATTGTTTTTATGACCTGCCGCAAACGAGATGTATAACCAGACACCAGCAGCATTTCTGAGGAATCTTGCCTATTCCTCATGAGCAATGGCCTCCAGTCCAGTAATATTCTTGTGTTAACCTGCTGCAACCGCCTTCTTCAAATCCACCAGAGATTCTCTATGGGGTGTGGACCACTGTAGAATCTACCAGGACTTCTTCTGCAACCAAGCCTTGGTGGAATTTAAGGTATGACTGGGTTCATCGTCCCGTTGGAAGGGCCAATGACGCCCAAGCTTCAGCTTCCTCACTGACGGAATGATGTTTTCTCCTAGGATTTCCCGATATCCATCTTGCCTTCCACACGCTGCAGGTTTCCAGTGCCAGAGGATGTAAAGCAGCCCCAGAGCATCACCGAGCCCCACCATGCTTAACTGTAGGCAGAGTGTTCTTTTCAGCATATGCTTCATTCTTCTTCCTCCTGACATACCGCTGATCCAAACTGGAAAGTTACAGTTTTGTTTCATCACTCCACAGAACAGAATCCCAAAACTTCTGTGGCTTATTTCTATGATTTTGAGCACTTTTGCTTTTGGGTCAATAGTGGTGTACGTCTTGGAGCTCTGGCATGTGCTTTGGCAATGCATTAGCCATTGATAGCTTCCTTTATCTGCCCCGTCCGGGTAGTGTAACCACTGTTCCTTTAACTTTAAACTCGCAAACTATGCTTCCAATAATGTCTCTGCGAACTTTTAGTGCCTGCGCTTTTTTTTGTTGTTGTGTGTGTGTGTGTGTGTGAAGGGCAATGATATCTTCTCTTTACTTTTTGGACCATTATTTTGACTTAGCCATAATTCTAACATGCAGTCAAACATGACACTCAACAAACCTAGCTAGTTCAGATATTTAATGTGTTCTAACTCAAGCACACCTGGTGCAACTAATGAAGCCCTTGATTAGTTGCATCAGGTGTGCTTGAGACAACACCTGTTTTGCAGATTTGTGCCATTGTGAGGGATTTTATTCAGGGGGTTGAATCATTTTGAGACTGCAGAAGTCATTAAAAGGTGCATTTTCAGTTGAATTTGGTTATTTAAATGATTGATTTGTTCATTGCAAACAGCTGAAAGTCTGTCAATTTTGCCAATAAACCTGATTTGCAATGGGGGTTGAATAATTTTGATTACAACTGTATATAACACACATTGTTTATATATTTAATATTATAATTTATATTCTATCTCATATCCACCTCTAAAAGTCTACCATTTGATTGGGAGTTAATGTGAACATAAAACACTGCAAATTGATCGAGTTTCACAGGGTCAGTCAGACCCCAGTCCTGCGTGTCTTTGGAGTGAATACCGTTGTTCCACAGCATGTACGCTACAGCTGTGCGACAGTGTCGCCCACTCTGACTGTGTATATTCTGAACAGTAACAACTATGTCTCTTGTGTACTTTTCATTTAAAAGAAGAGTAAACAGACCCAAACAAAACTGAATAAACACATTAATTCATGGTATGAGATGTTTAATCTGTGGTGCTTCTGGAGATCTAATTTTCATAGGTCAGTTCCTGTTCTTACACATTTTTAGTTTGTTCAGGAGTGGCTGCTTAAAAATGTTTGTTTTTCTGGTTATCACTGTAATAATTAAGACAGTCTGTCTAAGAGGTTTTCAGGACCACTTCTGGAGACGTTAAGGTTATTATTGTTTAATAGTCTTTAGAAGTTTTGACTGTAGGCTGAAAAGTCAACCTTTTTCCTCCTTTGGCTGTATCATTTTACATTATTTGATATTTTGCTTATTAGAAAACATAATGTCACTTTCAACTTTATGTTGTAGGCGTACAACTAGTGCAGAACAGAACACAAAGATCTATCAATAAATGCATACACACAACAATTATTAAACATATTAAACAGCATTTGTAATACCATAGAAAAACCAATGATAAGTCATTAGAAAAAGTGTTTGAATAATATGATAAAATAATAATAATAATAAGAGACTCCCCTAAGCAGGAATGCATTTTTATTTATGTTGTAAATAAATTGATTGGTAATACATGAGCCTAGATAAACACTTTTGGTGGCAGATGTTTAAATGTTATTGTTATCACATCTATAATTAATGTAGTTAATAATCTAATAAGAATTGCAGTAGTTGACACTTATAGTAAATAAATCACAACTGTCTAATTTACACTGTAAACATATATCAATAAACTAGGATAGGATAAATAAGATGAGCAGATACACAACATCAACTTATATTTCATGTTAATCAATATTTGCAATTTGTATGACAAAAAGCTGCTTACAATAACAAACAACAGGCAGTCTAAAGCAGAATTAATTCTGAGTAAAAATTGTAACATTTCTATTTACAATATGAGCCAAAATGAGAATCTTGGATTTTTTTTTTTTAATGTCTGAGTTAGTGTTATGTACGTTATAGAAAAACTGCACCTTTATTTTTTGCAAGAACAAACAATGTCTAGAAATTATATTTCATTCTTGGATAGACAAGACGAAAGAAAAGCAAACATACCTGAGCAAAATCTTGTTGAAAGTGTTTCTCAGAGGAGTATTCCTAAAGGACTGGTAGGTTACTCATGACTGTTCTGCCTCTCAGTTCCTCCTTCTCCAGCAGATGTGGTGGCGTGGAGCAATCTGACTATAAAGCAATGAAGAGAAATGCTACATATACACATACAGACTCTCTCTACTAACTCTCTCCACACAATCCCCTCCTACTTATAGTGAGATGGATGACCTTTAAAGTACCGTCTCTATGCACTATAACTGGAACTATCAGTGTGTAATATTTCACTATTAATGCAATCGCACTATGACGTAGTCGTTCACCGGCAAGAACAGTAGTCAACATTAAAGGGATAGTTCACCCAAAAATGAAAATTAGCCAATGATTTACTTACCCTCAAGCCATCCTATCTTCTTTCAGACAAATGCAATCAGAGTTATATTAAATAACGTCCTGGCTCTTCCAAGCTTTATAATGGCAGTGAGTGGCCGGTTTCTGTTTTGAAGTTCATCAAAGTGCATCCATCCATGATAAAAGTGCTCCACACGGCTCTGGGGGGTTAATAAAGTCCTTCTGAAGCAAAGCAATGCGTTCATGTAAGAAAAATATCCATATTTTTATCGTCTAAAATAACCAGCAGCCGGCAGATGCCTATACGCATCGATTTACAGCGAAAGAGTAACCCTTGACCTGACGCACAACGTAATGATGAATGCGGAAGCGCAGAGGAAAGAGCAAAACAAAACACCATTCACGAATTAGAAGTCAACGAGAATTTTTAAAGAAAAATGTCGGAGGAGCTTGAGTTTGTTGCCCAGCCCTGTTTGTTTGAACTACGAGAGGCGTCAAAGCTTACGCTACTCTTACATCATTTATCGTCAAGTGTTACTCTTGGCGTAAGCCGACTTGCGTAGGCCGTACTTTTATTATGGATGGATGCACTTTGATGAACTTCAAAACAGAAACCGGCCATTCACTAATATCATAAAGCTTGGAAAAGCCAGGACATTTTTTAATATAACTCCGATTGTATTCGTCAGAAAGAAGAACGTCATATACACATAGGATTGCTTGAGGGTGAGTAAATCATGGGGTAATTTTCATTTTTGGGCTAACTATCCCTTTAATTCATGCCCTAGTTATTTTTATTTTTATTTTTATTTAATGCTTTATTTTAATTGGAAACTAACATATCTTAGTATTTTTTATGTCCAACTATTACTTTAAAGGTGCAATAGGTGATCTGGGAAATGCTAACTTTAGCCTGCTAGCATTGAAAGCATACAATTCCACCCTCCCTTCAAATCGCTGTCCAAAGCCACGCCTCCTCCAAAACACGTGAACGAGCACAGACCAGAAGCGAGTCGACCAGAGACAACATTATTGGATTACATCATGTGTCGTTTACTGTGAGAAGACTTTACAGTACAATGAGTAACAGTACTACAATAATGAATGTAAACAACTGTTTGCCTGTGTGGCATGCCATTCTTGCTCTGTCTGCACAGTGTACGTGAACGCGCTGATGACGTGTGATGTCTGCGTGAACACTGCAGACTGTTCAGTGGTATGTAAACACACATTAACTGACAGGGAACACATGTTATCATTTCATTCGGACTGTGCAATGATTGAACGAACATTTTATGGTCCTGCACCTTCCACAGAGGATATCTTAAAAATACATTTAGACAGCTTAACGTATATTGCTATCAGGATATGAGTAGACTTTCAACCAGCATAACACACACAAAATGTTTCTTTAGAGAATCGCCTATTGCGCCTTTAATTAATGACAGCATCCTTTAAACTTGCATGAGACTCCACAAGTTTGTACAAAACCTGATGATCCATGCATGATGATCCATGCATGATTCCAGCATGATTTGAAAATGCTCCAGAGAATAAAGGAAATCTATTTTTTGTTCAAAGGAGTTCACACGCTCAATGTCACAAATTTGCTTACATTTGATTAGTGACCTAGAAAAAAGTGTAGACAGACAGAACCTTGATTATTTCTTCTTCATTTAACTTGTCTTTGCTTTCATTTTTGCTTCTTCAAAACCCTAAAGTGTTTCTTTTTGTCCAGTTTTAAAACAAATCTAATCCAAATACCTTTTATTGTGCAGTCTAATTTCAGTCTTATGTTCAACTAATTTCAATGTAATGTACATTTAATAAAACATTACATTCAGTTCGCACTTAAGTATACTCTACTATAATTTCCATAATAAGTAGGCTACCATAATAAGTTACTTAAAAGTATGCTAAAGTGCACTTATTTTTCACAAGAGGAAGAAAGAATCAGTTGAATAAATGAATAAATAATCTAATTTTGAATGCAGAAAAAAGAAACTCACCTTGTCTGCAATAATAATTGACGGCACATCGCTCAAAGTTCGGTACAACAAAATGGAGCAATCTTTATGGTATTTAATAACCCTAAAAGGAAGCTTGTTAGGCTGACAGTGTTTTGGAAACTCTCCAGCACTTCAGCACAAGCAAAGGAAAACCTAGGCTGAGACTCTATGCTTTGAGAGGTCACTTTTGAGACATTTATTGCATGTTGGACACAAAACAAGCTGTCCAGGAAACCTATCTTCACAGCTCAATAGATATATGAATATACTACTATGGTCACTGTAATTGAGCCCAGTAGTGTACAATCATGTTTAATTTTGTTATAGACCTAAAGTCCTAAACAAGTTTTGTCCAATGAGTATGTGCTAAATGTCTTAAAATAGAAAGGTTCAAGTTCAGGCTTTTGCTGGGCATCTAAAAGAGGTTCAGCGTTTAAAACTCTGTGTGGCAGGGCTTGTTGTTTAGCTGAAGGACTGACGTCTCTTGTTGGCTCTGGAGGAAGTTTTACTCAAGTGCCTGTCTGTTTTGGCTCAGTTCTTTGTGCCCTCAATCCTCCTGACCAGCTTCCGAATTGCAATGTGACAGGGACAGTATTAGCCAATTAATCATCCGAGAAGAATCTATTTGCTCACGATTGGAGAATTATTCAGTGCTACTTTGACAAACGGCATATGGGCTGTCTTCCGCATGTTTTCCGCATGATTTATTTAAAATGAACAGTTCAGCTCAAATGAGTCTGAATTCTTATGTAAATTAGGTTAACATTTTCAATTATTATTTTAAAAGAGAGTCAAATTGAACGTCACCTGCGCAAATGCCATAGCTCAAAGCTCAGCTTCAGTTGGGGTTTAGTGATTTGCCATTCATGTGGGGGAGACTGGGGCTGTATTTTGACATTTTGAATACACACTTAGCAAAATAAGAAATGTCCCTTTTTCAGGATTCACTTGCAAATGCCTTGGTGGAAGAGTGGAGTAACATCTCACAGCAAGAGCTGGCAAATCAGTCCATGAGGATGAGATGCACTGCAGGATCTAAAGTAGTAGTTGCCTACTTTAACATATCAATAGAGAATATATTGAACATTTCCACTGCATTTCCCCCACCCCTCCAAAGAAAAAGGTTGTTGATTGTGGCCTCTTCAATGTGCGAAGTTGCTGGATAATGGCAGGACCTGGAACACGCTGTCGTATTACGCCGATCCAGAGCATCCCAAACACATTAATTCATGCTTAAAAATGTGTGGGGTAAAAATATTGGGGGGTAAAAAATGTGCAGTTTTACCCCCCAATACAGAAAAACTGCGCATTTTAGAGTGGCCTCTTATTGTGGCCAGCCTAAGGCACACCTGTGCAATAATCATGCTGTCTAATCAGCATCTTGATATGCCACATCTGTGAGGTGGATGGATTATCTCGGCAAAGGAAAAGTTCTCACACAGATTTCGACAGATTTGTGAACAATATTTGAGAGAAATAGGCCTTTTGTGTACATAGAAAAAGTCTTAGATCTTTGAGTTCAGCTTATGAAAAATGGGGGCAAAAACAAAAGTGTTGCGTTTATAATTTTGTTCAGTGAAGAATAACCTTTAACAGAATTAATTTCACATCAAATAATCTGTTCCTCCACCAAAACGACAGTACAATCTTCTTATCAACTCTCAAGGAAGGTTATTCTTCTTATCAACTCTCAAGAAAGGTTATTCTTCTGGTCATGAAGAATAACTGTGCTGTTCTAAAGTACTCAACAATATAAAAGCTTGTAACTTAAGATCACACATTTAAGAGACTTTGGTGCTGAGCAAGAATGCGCGTGTGTGTGTGTGTAGCTCCTCGGTTAATCCGTGAGTTTGAAGCGTTCTTTTGGTTCTTTCGGACAGCGCGTCGTTCGCGGGAAGTTTAAAAGGTTTACTTGAAAGCATAGTAGACGTTATCGTATGCGCGCAACTGTTAGAGAATACCCATAATGCACTGTGAGGGTCAAGTCGAATGAATTCCCACTTCTCGCCAGAAAATGGCGCCCGCTGGTGAATCATCCACCCATCCATTTTCCAAACCGTGCTACAGCGTAATATCGTATAAATTCATTTGTAACTGATTATTAAATAGTTTATTTAAGGTGTATACATGGCATGCTATAGTTTCCATGACAGAGTTCAAGATTAATCTTTTCATTATTTTTAGAGCTGCCAGTTTGCTAAGTTTCAAATGATTATTAAACAGCAAGCACCAACTATGATGCAATTACATTTTCATTTAGTCCTTAAAGTGCACTAGTGGAGTATTAGTGGACTATTCCTATAGGGAATAGTAAATGAGGGTATGGGGGCGATTTAGAACACAGCCCATGTCATTCATTAGTTGTCTTTGTTTCTCATTAGTTCTTACTTGTTCCCTGTTGATTGCCTTCCTCCAGTGTATTTAAGCCTTCAGTTCTCCTCTGGGTCTTGTGTTTGTTACATTCATTTTTGTAGTTTTCTTTCATTCCTGGTGTTTATTAAAAGATATTTCTTAATTCATTCTGCTTCACGGCATCTCTATTATTGGATTATCAACGCAAACCCCTGACAAGCAGGGTGTGTTGTCACACAATATGTGTAATTTGTCCATTAAATTAACAAATCATCAAATTGCTAAACTTACAGCAAAGTTTGAATTATTTTACAAAAGCTAACATGTAAAAGGTAATGTGCAAAAATATTAAATCAACTTTTTTTTGGCAAAATTGTACAAACTCATAAACCACTCATGACCACTCATAAAATAAAAATGTCAATTTATGAAAAATTCAATTTTTCAACCTTTCATGTAAAATATACCTTCATTACATAGCTGCTTCTTGTCAAAATGTATCTCAGTATGTTTTTATTATTTTGTGTTTTAACCCTTTTTACTCAAAAACTATGGCAAACATACTTTACTTTAATGGTACTTTATTTTAATAGGACTTTTGAATCAAAGCTTTATTTACTTATAACTTTAAGAAATAACTTTAGTGAGATTTTTCTATTTGACATCTAACCCTTTTGTCTCCTACCAGGGGCGTAGCCAGAATTTTATTTTTGGGGGGGCCCATCTTAAAATGAGGGGGCAACTAATATATATATATATATATATATATATATATATATATATATATATATATATATATATATATACACGACAGCATCAAACTTCTGTCACGCTGACACTTTGACCCCAGGGGATCTTTTGAAAAACTTTCAATTGTTTTACTCAAAGTCAACGAAAACCGAGCAGGACCAAGCCATTTTACAGCTGATCGCCGTCAAAAAAGTTCAGGAGGTATTTCTTAGCGATGGTGATTTAATGTCGGCTATTTTTAGTCCAGTGCCTGTAAGTTATATAAGATTAGTATTGGCCAAGTTCAGAGGCTGTCATATGTGGATCAACTTACTTTGTTGTGTATTTTCAACAGTTAAAATATGAAAAATAACTTTTATATTGATTCAATGGATTAATTGCATTTTGGAAAAAAAGTGTCATGAATTTAGCCTTTTGCATTTTGGGGGGAAACTAATCCTTTTTTATAATAAATATTTGAAAATCAAAATCTGGTTTTAAATTTTTTTTATGTTATTATAACCTAAATATGCTATGTGAAAGTTTGAAACAAAAAATAGTGGTTTTCATCTTTCCACTCTCTTGGTAAAGAAAACACATTATTACTCAAATTAATCATAATGGATTTATCGCGTTTTGAAACCAAACTCTTCATATACAACAGATATAGGCTATACAGGAAATGTGGTCATCTCTGGTTGTGAAGGCGGTTCATCAATTGCAAACAAGTCATTGCCCATTGTGCCGATCTGAGTCGAAGTCTCACCGCTATTCCTGTGATGAAATATGTGCGTTTCTGTCTCCTAGCCGCTTCACTCGCTGTCGTCTTGTAGTAAGCTGAAACAAACTCAGATGTAGATGGCTTATTTTCTCCTTCTCGCTCATCTTTTCGTGCGTAATATTGTACTTTGCACAACGCTGCCATTCACCGCATGAACTCTCACGCGAAGATGACAGCGTAGGTTACGCACAACACGTCAAATTAAGTTTGAAAACAGTCGCATTTTACCGCGCAGTATTTTGATTGGTCAATCTATCAATTAGACTAACACATCAACAATTTCTTATTTTTATTATTTTAAGCAATCAGAAATCTGAGGGGGCCGGACATGTAAATGAGGGGGCCTAGGCCCACCCAGGCCCCCTCGTGGCTACGCCACTGTCTCCTACATGTTCCCCTGTATAGGAATCAGCTTGCTAGAAACAGAGATGATAACGTGGGCCTGATGAACCCACACACTACACCACCACACTATTCCATCACACTGAATAGGTTGAAACAATAAAGATTGAAAATGAATAGAATCCGCAGTTTCCACATCATTTCCCCTCTAATCTATTTGAGGGTTTGACATCATCAGAATTATTCATTGCTAGCGGATAGTCAGGGGCAGTAAAGCAGAAAATTGTCCTCCTCGTCCCTCAACGTGAGTCACAGCAGCTTCCTCGTCCAGATGATGTGACCACAAAACTTTTATAACAAGGTTAAATGGTCAAGAGAGCTTAAATTCAAAGAGCTCTCATGATCTGTGGAGATTATTGGATTAACCCAATCATTTCCCTTTCTGACAATAAAGGTACCTTAAAATCAATCAGTCAACTCGCTTGTTAAGTCATGACGTAAGAATACTGTTTCGGGTCCAAATTCCTAATCCTTTTAATTGAGAATACTATCTCAATAGCTGTTTATTAGCACTATGTATTCATAACACACATTTAATAAACTTTAAAGGTCCCGTTCTTCGTGATCCCATGTTTCAAACTTTAGTTAGTGTAATGTTGCTGTTAGAGCATAAACAATATCTGTAAAATTATAAAGCTCAAAGTTCAATGCCAAGCGAGATATTTTATTTAACAGAAGTCGACTACAGTGAACGGCTCGTTTGGACTACATCCCTCTACTTCCTTCTTTAATGATGTCACTAGAACCGTGTTTTGACTAACCTCCGCCCACAGGAATGCTCCCTCAACTCTACTGGCTACTTGCGCACTTCTTATAACTTAGCCTACTGTGTTTACTCAGCTCTTACGGTGATTTTCTGAAGTAAAACTGACGCTTCATCTTTTGTGTGATGCACAATAAACTTTATTAAACTCATCAGTACATGTTTGATCATCATTCAGACCTGGTCCGAAACATCAGACTTGTAGGCTATTAATAAATAATGGATACATACAAGCAGATGACAAATACGTTATAATAACCGTAATTAAACTACTAAACTATACCTGTTCCATCTCTATACAGCACTCTGACTCATGTAGGCATTATTGTCCGACTCGAAATGAACACCATTACTGAGAGTTTCTGATATTATCATCATTCCGTGAGATTTGTCCTGACAGACTGCGCGAGCTCATGAAGCTCCGCCCCCTGTGCCGTGCAGCAGCAACTTATTTGCATTTAAAGGGCACACACTAAAACAGCTCTTTTTCTGAGCCCCAAAAAATGACAATTTAAACATGCTGTAAAAAATGATCTGTTGGGTATTTTGAGCTGAAACTTCACATACACACTCTGGGGACATCAGAGACTTATTTTACATCTTGTGAAAAGGGGCATAATACGGGACCTTTAAATAGCTCATTGTGTAGCCTACACAGCCTCTTGGCTCACAGACACCAATATTTTTACAATTCATAAGATTAATCACTATCTGACCATCTGAGAAAGCTGTTCAAATCATAATAAGATTATCATATTTTTAATCCTGTTAATTCAGGATAACTGGGACGTTTTTTTCCTGTCATCTCAATGGCAAAAACTGTCCCAATTAACCTGAATTTACCCTAATTCCCTTTTTTTAAATGATGGATTTTCAGAGTTTAAGATTGAAAGGCTATCTTTTACAAGGGTAAAACATTTAAATCAATACATAAAATGCATTTGAAAAGTAGCAAAATAAATTGTGTGTGGTAAACAGTTTACAGGGCAATTTTAATGTGACATTCACATTATTAAAAAAAAAAGTTATATTAAGATCAGATTAACGCCTGAGAACTAGTCCATATCTTTTCTTAGTTACATATGTGATCCCCTTACATGTGAATGTGGTGAGTCAATTAAATGGGAAGGATTCCAAGTATAGTTGTTAATGTGGTGTATAGTGTTGTGTTGTGTTGTGTTGTGTTGTTTGTGGGTTGGGGGGTGTATGGGATGATAGACACGATGTTTGACAAAAGGAGGACGGGGTGGGGTTAATTCTCTCTAATCAAATGAGCTTTAATGATTTATAGCACACCCACCAGACCCCGCCCGTCAGAATTACACTTGCTATGACCCTTACTTTCACCATGAGTAGACAGAAATGAAACACATATACAAAATGAACATAAATGACCTAAAAATATGGCTATAACATTGTAACAGTTTACAAATTTTGTTAGATGATATACACTGGCATGCAGTAAACTCTCAGAGATTAAACAATTTAATCCTTGTGTTCTGGTCTTGATTTAAACATTTCAAAATCATGGTGTGAAATGCTAAAAAATAGTAAGATATGATGAAACATCCAAAGACTTAATTTAGTCTGCATGTTTACATAAACCAACAATTAAAAAAACAAAGTTTTTTTTATAAAGAACTAATAAATTTTAGTAGTCTTAGTAGAAGGACTTTCAGGACCGGAGGCAGAAGAGACTTGGAGCTGGGCGGAACCAGCGGCGATGAAGAAGACTTGGAGCTGGGCAGAACCAGCAGTGATGAAGAAGACTTGGCGCTGGGCAGAACCAGTGGTGATAAAGAAGACTTGGAGGTGGGCGGAACTAGCGGTGATTAAGAAGACTTAGAGGTGGGCGGTACCAGCGGTGATGAAGAAGACTTGCAGCTGGTCGGAAACCAGCGGTGATGAAGAAGACTTGGAGGTGGGCGGAACCAGCGATGATGAAGAAGACTTGGAGCTGGGTGGAACCAGCGGTGATGATGAAGACATGGAGGTGGGTGGAAACCAGCGATGATGAAGAAGACTTGGAGCTGGGTTGAACCAGTGGCGATGAAGAAGACATGGAGGTGGGTGGAACCATCGGTGATGAAGAAGACTTGGAGCTGGGCGGAACCATCGGTGATGAAGAAGACTTGGAGCTGGGTGGAACCAGCAGTGATAAAGAAGTCTTGGAGCTGGACGGAACCAGCAGCGATGAAGAAGACATGGAGGTGGGTGGAACCATCGGTGATGAAGAAGACTTGGAGGTGGGCGGAAACCAGCGATGATGAAGAAGACTTGGAGCTGGGTTGAACCAGTGGCGATGAAGAAGACATGGAGGTGGGTGGAACCATCGGTGATGAAGAAGACTTGGAGCTGGGCGGAACCATCAGTGATGAAGAAGACTTGGAGCTGGGTGGAACCAGCAGTGATAAAGAAGTCTTGGAGGTGGGTGGAACCAGCAGCGATGAAGAAGACATGGAGGTGGGTGGAACCATCGGTGATGAAGAAGACTTGGAGGTGGGCGGAAACCAGCGATGATGAAGAAGACTTGGAGGTGGGTGGAACCATCGGTGATGAAGAAGACTTGGTGGTGGGCGGAACCAGTGATGATGAAGAAGACTTGGAGCTGGGCGGAACCAACAGCGATGATGAAGACTTGGAGCTGGGCGGAACCAGCAGCGATGAAGAAGACTTGGAGCTTGGCGGAACCAGCGGTGATGAAGACATGGAGGTGGGTGGAACCAGTGGCGATGAAGAAGACTTGGAGGTGGGTGGAACCATCGGTGATGAAGAAGACTTGGTGGTGGGCGGAACCAGTGATGATGAAGAAGACTTGGAGCTGGGCGGAACCAACAGCGATGATGAAGAAGACTTGGAGCTGGGCGGAACCAGCAGCGATGAAGAAGACTTGGAGCTTGGCGGAACCAGCGGTGATGAAGAAGACTTGGAGCTGGGTGGAACCAGCGGCGATGATGAAGACATGGAGGTGGGTGGAACCAGCGGTGATGAAGAAGACTTGGAGCTGGGCGGAACCAGCGGCGATGAAGAAGACATGGAGCTGGGCGGAACCATCGGTGATGAAGAAGACTTGGAGCTGGGTGGAACCAGCAGTGATAAAGAAGTCTTGGAGCTGGACGGAACCAGCAGCGATGAAGAAGACATGGAGGTGGGTGGAACCATCGGTGATGAAGAAGACTTGGAGGTGGGCGGAAACCAGCGATGATGAAGAAGACTTGGAGCTGGGTTGAACCAGTGGCGATGAAGAAGACATGGAGGTGGGTGTAACCATCGGTGATGAAGAAGACTTGGAGCTGGGCGGAACCATCAGTGATGAAGAAGACTTGGAGCTGGGTGGAACCAGCAGTGATAAAGAAGTCTTGGAGGTGGGTGGAACCAGCAGCGATGAAGAAGACATGGAGGTGGGTGGAACCATCGGTGATGAAGAAGACTTGGAGGTGGGCGGAAACCAGCGATGATGAAGAAGACTTGGAGGTGGGTGGAACCATCGGTGATGAAGAAGACTTGGTGGTGGGCGGAACCAGTGATGATGAAGAAGACTTGGAGCTGGGCGGAACCAACAGCGATGATGAAGACTTGGAGCTGGGCGGAACCAGCAGCGATGAAGAAGACTTGGAGCTTGGCGGAACCAGCGGTGATGAAGACATGGAGGTGGGTGGAACCAGCGGCGATGAAGAAGACTTGGAGGTGGGTGGAACCATCGGTGATGAAGAAGACTTGGTGGTGGGCGGAACCAGTGATGATGAAGAAGACTTGGAGCTGGGCGGAACCAACAGCGATGATGAAGAAGACTTGGAGCTGGGCGGAACCAGCAGCGATGAAGAAGACTTGGAGCTTGGCGGAACCAGCGGTGATGAAGAAGACTTGGAGCTGGGTGGAACCAGCGGCGATGATGAAGACATGGAGGTGGGTGGAACCAGCGGTGATGAAGAAGACTTGGAGCTGGGCGGAACCAGCGGCGATGAAGAAGACATGGAGCTGGGCGGAACCAGCGGTGATGAAGAAGACTTGGAGCTGGGCGGAACCATCGGTGATGAAGAAGACTTGGAGATGGCCGGAACCAGCGGTGATGAAGAAGACTTGGAGCTGGGCGGAACCATCGGTGATGAAGAAGACTTGGAGCTGGGCGGAACCATCGGTGATGAAGAAGACTTGGAGGTGGGCGGAAACCAGCGATGATGAAGAAGACTTGGAGCTGGGTTGAACCAGTGGTGATAAAGAAGACTTGGAGCTGGGTGGAACCAGCGGCGATGAAGAAGACATGGAGGTGGGTGGAACCAGCGATGATGAAGAAGACTTGGAGCTGGGCGGAACCAGTGGTGATAAAGAAGACTTGGAGCTGGGTAGAACCATCGGTGATGAAGAAGACTTGGAGCTGGGTGGAACCAGCGGCGATGATGAAGAAGACTTGGAGCTGGGTTGAACCAGTGGTGATAAAGAAGACTTGGAGCTGGGTTGAACCATCGGTGATGAAGAAGACTTGGAGCTGGGTGGAACCAGCAGCGATGATGAAGAAGACTTGGAGCTGGGTTGAACCAGTGGTGATAAAGAAGACTTGGAGGTGAGTGGAACCAGCGGCGATGAAGAAGACATGGAGGTGGGTGGAACCATCGGTGATGAAGAAGACTTGGAGGTGGGCGGAACCAGCGATGATGAAGAAGACTTGGAGCTGGGCGGAACCAGTGGTGATAAAGAAGACTTGGAGCTGGGCGGAACCAGCGGTGATGAAGAAGACTTGGAGCTGGGTGGAACCAGCAGCGATGATGAAGAAGACTTGGAGCTGGGTTGAACCAGTGGTGATAAAGAAGACTTGGAGGTGAGTGGAACCAGCGGCGATGAAGAAGACTTGGAGCTGGGCGGAACCAGTGGTGATAAA
The DNA here is from genome assembly GCF_964197995.2 of Scardinius erythrophthalmus. Classification (NCBI taxonomy): domain Eukaryota; kingdom Metazoa; phylum Chordata; class Actinopteri; order Cypriniformes; family Leuciscidae; genus Scardinius; species Scardinius erythrophthalmus. The sequence goes on along the minus strand of NC_138229.1, from coordinate 28,401,873 downwards.
GAAGACTTGGAGCTGGGTTGAACCATCAGTGATGAAGAAGACTTGGAGCTGGGTGGAACCAGCAGCGATGATGAAGAAGACTTGGAGCTGGGTTGAACCAGTGGTGATAAAGAAGACTTGGAGGTGAGTGGAACCAGCGATGATGAAGAAGACTTGGAGCTGGGCGGAACCAGTGGTGATAAAGAAGACTTGGAGCTGGGTTGAACCATCGGTGATGAAGAAGACTTGGAGCTGGGTGGAACCAGCAGCGATGATGAAGAAGACTTGGAGCTGGGTTGAACCAGTGGTGATAAAGAAGACTTGGAGGTGAGTGGAACCAGCGGCGATGAAGAAGACATGGAGATGGGTGGAACCATCGGTGATGAAGAAGACTTGGAGGTGGGCGGAACCAGCGATGATGAAGAAGACTTGGAGCTGGGCGGAACCAGTGGTGATAAAGAAGACTTGGAGCTGGGCGGAACCAGCGGTGATGAAGAAGACTTGGAGCTGGGTGGAACCAGCGGCGATGATGAAGACATGGAGGTGGGTGGAACCAGCAGCGATGAAGAAGACTTGGAGCTGGGCGGAACCATCTGTAATGAAGAAGACATGGAGCTGGGCGGAACCAGCGGTGACAAAGAAGACTTGGAGCTGGGCGGAACCAGCGGTGATGAAGAAGACTTGGAGATGGCCGGAACCAGCGGCGATGAAGAAGACTTGGAGCTGGGTGGAACCAGCAGCGATGATGAAGAAGACTTGGAGCTGGGTTGAACCAGTGGTGATAAAGAAGACTTGGAGGTGAGTGGAACCAGCGGCGATGAAGAAGACTTGGAGCTGGGCGGAACCAGTGGTGATAAAGAAGACTTGGAGCTGGGTTGAACCATCAGTGATGAAGAAGACTTGGAGCTGGGTGGAACCAGCAGCGATGATGAAGAAGACTTGGAGCTGGGTTGAACCAGTGGTGATAAAGAAGACTTGGAGGTGAGTGGAACCAGCGATGATGAAGAAGACTTGGAGCTGGGCGGAACCAGTGGTGATAAAGAAGACTTGGAGCTGGGTTGAACCATCGGTGATGAAGAAGACTTGGAGCTGGGTGGAACCAGCAGCGATGATGAAGAAGACTTGGAGCTGGGTTGAACCAGTGGTGATAAAGAAGACTTGGAGGTGAGTGGAACCAGCGGCGATGAAGAAGACATGGAGGTGGGTGGAACCATCGGTGATGAAGAAGACTTGGAGGTGGGCGGAACCAGCGATGATGAAGAAGACTTGGAGCTGGGCGGAACCAGTGGTGATAAAGAAGACTTGGAGCTGGGCGGAACCAGCGGTGATGAAGAAGACTTGGAGCTGGGTGGAACCAGCGGCGATGATGAAGACATGGAGGTGGGTGGAACCAGCAGCGATGAAGAAGACTTGGAGCTGGGCGGAACCATCTGTAATGAAGAAGACATGGAGCTGGGCGGAACCAGCGGTGACAAAGAAGACTTGGAGCTGGGCGGAACCAGCGGTGATGAAGAAGACTTGGAGATGGCCGGAACCAGCGGCGATGAAGAAGACTTGGAGCTGGGTGGAACCATCGGTGATGAAGAAGACATGGAGCTGGGCGGAACCTGCGGTGATGAAGAAGACTTGGAGCTGGGCGGAACCAGCGGTGATGAAGAAGACTTGGAGCTGGGCGGAACCATCGGTGATGAAGAAGACATGGAGCTGGGCGGAACCAGCGGTGATGAAGAAGACTTGGAGCTGGGCGGAACCATCGGTGATGAAAAAGACTTGAAGCTGGGTGGAACCATCGGTGATGAAGAAGACATGGAGCTGGGCGGAACCTGCGGTGATGAAGAAGACTTGGAGCTGGGCGGAACCATCGGTTATGAAGAAGACATGGAGGTGGGCAGAACCAGCGGTGATGAAGAAGACTTGGAGCTGGGTGGAACCAGCGGTGATGATGAAGACACGGAGGTGGGTGGAACCAGCAGCGATGAAGAAGCTTTGGAGTTCGGCGGAACCAGCGGCGATGATGAAGACATGGAGGTGGGTGGAACCATCGATGATGAAGAAGACTTGGAGGTGAGCGGAACCAGCGATGATGAAGAAGACTTGGAGATGGGCGGAACCAGTGGTGATAAAGAAGACTTGGAGCTGGGCGGAACCAGCGGTGATGAAGAAGACTTAGAGGTGGGCGGAACCAACAGCGATGAAGAAGACTTGGAGCTGGGCGGAACCAACAGCGATGAAGAAGACTTGGAGCTGGGCGGAACCAGCGGTGATGAAGAAGACTTGGAGCTGGGCGGAACCAGCAGCGTTGAAGAAGACTTGGAGCTGGGCAGAACCAGCAACAATGAAGAAGACTTGGAGCTGGGCGGAACCAGCGGTGATAAAGAAGATATGAAGTTGGGCGGAACCAGCAGCGATGAAGAAGACTTGGAGGTTGGTGGAACCTGCGGCGATGAAGAAGACTTGGAGCTGGGCAGAACCAGTGGAACCCTTCAGGGTTGGGGACATGGTTGGGCACCAAGATGCCGAGCTCCACCAGTTCTCCCACTAGGACGAATGTAGGAACCGGCTCACACATCAGACTGGGCGGCAATCATACTGGGCGGCAAGCTTTGTGTCCAGGACTAACGAGGCTACAGGCTCTGCCACCATTGCAGGCATATAGTAGGTGCTGGCACTGGGTCCTTGGTGGGCATCAGCTCTGGCTCAGGGTCTGTGGTAGGCTCAGGCTCATTATCCATGGTGGACTCAATAGAGTGCATGAAACACAACCAACACCATACAAAGAACAAACTAAACTTAAAGGGCAATATATACACTGATGATCTAAACAAGGAACAGGTGGATGAAATCACTGAAATAATGACAACTAGTGAACACAAGCTAGCAACCATGACAACTGAAGAGAAAAACAGGAAATAGTGAGATAAAATTTAAGCTAAACTAAACTAAAACTAAAACTCAAACTAAAATTTCAGGAAATTAAACTAAAACCACAATTGAACGTGACAGATATAGACACAGTTTATAGTTACTTGTAAATGCTATTGAAACTATTATCCTACGCTCTTGACCCTGTGGAGGTCTGTGCGTTCCTCTGGACAGCAAACAGCTGGACAGACACTGGCTGGAGGATAAACCATGTGACGGGGACCCTGCGGCTGTAGTGCCAATTCATGCAGATGAGCTGATGCTTCCTGAGCTGAAACACAGCCAAAAAATACTGCAGACACTCCATCATCTCCTCAAACTCTGTTCAGAACAGGGGTGACCAATCCTGCTCCTAGAGGGCCAGTGTCCTGCAGAGTTTAGCTCCAACCCCAAATAAATACACTAGAACCAGCTAATCAAGGTCTTACCAAAGCCACTTGAAGGCAAGCCTGCAACCTTAGCTAATAAAAGTGTAACACCTGCTAACGCTGCGGTATGCAGGGAAGGAGACAAGAGGACTTTTTTTAATGGATGTCAATGGAGGAGAGGCTGAATAAATAAATAATGATATTATTATTTTTTTTGTGTGTGACTATGAGAAGATGTGTATCACTTTGCATTGGATTGTGGTTGTGGTTATGCGAAACCATGTAAATAATTCTGGGATGATCAAATGCACTGCCTGGTGGCCACACGTTGAGTGTCTGTTATGTAATTAATATTAAACAAAGTAAAACTATAATATGTTCCTCTCCTCAAATAATTGACTCCGCTTGAGAAATATACACGCTTAAAAAGGGTTTGATTGGGTTTTATATAGAACCTATAGAGTTCTTGACTCAATTTTAAAGATGCCAAAAAGTTTCTATGTAAGTATATTACTGCATAATATGAATTAAACCAAATAAATAATTAACACTAAATTCATAACATGATCCCATGATGGGAACCCCAAAAATGTTCTTATGAAGTGCCCAACAGAACCCTTAAAGGTTCGATATTTCTTCTAAGAGTGAATTTAAAAAAAATGAATTGATCAATAGCATTTAATACTGGGAATTCCACTACTGCTTTCTGCTTAATTAATTACTAATTAGTTAATTAGTGACTCTAAAATTAAACTCACAACTTTATTCAAGTAAAAAGGCCTCATTTGCATTTGTCCTTTTTTCCTATTTCTAACAGAAAATGTAATTCCTCTCCACTTTCTCTCCGCTGTGGAATAGGTTCACAGCCAGATGCCTAAGTGCAGGACGCTTTGTTTCCATTATGTCTGTTAACATATATCTGTTAGTTATATGTTGTGTTAAATACTCTGCATAGTTTTTCAGGTCATCTTGGACAAGTGCCACTGCAGTGCTGTGCTGTAGCCACTGTAAGATGTCCCATATTTCCCGCCTTGGAGGACTTGATATTAAATTCTGTTTAGTTATAGATGTCTGTGACATAGTCATTTTTTTCTTCTCGTAGAAATTTGTGAGTTGTCTTGCAGTTTTGTCATTTTAACACAGACGAGACCACCCTTTCGACCATAAACAAAACTGGCTTCTTAAAATCCATTTACTGAATTCAGCCCTCCCTGAATAACATCCAAGCTTTAAGAACTTTCTTTGTTTCAACACAAACTGATTATGAGGTGCTTGTGATTTTGGGCTATATAAGTTTTGTTTTCTGCTAGTTGAGTTTCTGTTTTGAAAAGTTAGTTTTAATGTTTCATCAGCTGATCAACAGTGGCACCTATTGGCCAGACTGTACATCTATCCCTTCGTTTTCAGTTGTATCAAATTAATCCCCCGGTTTCACAGACAAGGCCTAAACTAGTCCCAGACTAAAATGCATGTTTAAGCTGTTTTAACTGAAAGCAAATTGCACTACACTAAAAGTGCCATTGTTTTGTCTCAAGATGCACACAAGTAATGTTTTTTATTAAGGCATGTTTATAAAAGCTACTTAAATGCCCTAATTGAACTAAGGCTTAATCTTGGCTTAATCTAAGCCCTGTCTGTGAAACCAGGCCTAAATGATCTAACCTTACTAAATTAATTTCAAATATTGCAGAAGTTTTTTTTCTTGTCCCTTGAATATATACACTCACCTAAATGATTATTAGGAACACCATACTGTGTTTGACCCCCTTTCGCCTTCAGAACTGCCTTAATTCTACGTGGCATTGATTCAACAAGGTGCTGAAAGCATTCTTTAGAAATGTTGGCCCATATTGATAGGATAGCATCTTGCAGTTGATGGAGATTTGTGGGATGCACATCCAGGGCACGAAGCTCCCGTTCCACCACATCCCAAAGATGCTCTATTGGGTTGAGATCTGGTGACTGTGGGGGCCATTTTAGTACAGTGAACTCATTGTCATGTTCAAGAAACCAATTTGAAATGATTCGAGCTTTGTGACATGGTGCATTATCCTGCTTGAAGTAGCTATCAGAGGATGGGTACATGGTGGTCATAAAGGGATGGACATGGTCAGAAACAATGCTTAGGTAGGCCGTGGCATTTAAACGATGCCCAATTGGCACTAAGGGGCCTAAAGTGGGCCAAGAAAACATCCCCCACACCATTACACCACCACCACCAGCCTGCACAGTGGTAACAAGGCATGATGGATCCATGTTCTTATTCTGTTTACGCCAAATTCTGACTCTACCATCTGAATGTCTCAACAGAAATCGAGACTCATCAGACCAGGCAACATTTTTCCAGTCTTCAACTGTCCAATTTTGGTGAGCTCATGCAAATTGTAGCCTCTTTTTCCTATTTGTAGTGGAGATGAGTGGTACCTGGTGGGGTCTTCTGCTGTTGTAGCCCATCCGCCTCAAGGTTGTGCGTGTTGTGGCTTCACAAATGCTTTGCTGCATTCCTCGGTTGTAACAAGTGGTTATTTCAGTCAAAGTTGCTCTTCTATCAGCTTGAATCAGTCGGCCCATTCTCCTCTGACCTCTAGCATCAACAAGGCATTTTCGCCCACAGGACTGCCGCATACTGGATGTTTTTCCCTTTTCACACCATTCTTTGTAAACCCTAGAAATGGTTGTGCATGAAAATCCCAGTAACTGAGCAGATTGTGAAATACTCAGACCGGCCCGTCTGGCACCAACAACCATGCCACACTCAAAATTGCTTAAATCACCTTTCTTTCCCATTCTGACATTCAGTTTGGAGTTCAGGAGATTGTCTTGACCAGGACCACACCCCTAAATGCATTGAAGCAACTGCCACGTGATTGGTTGATTAGATAATTGCATTAATGAGAAATTGAACAGGTGTTCCTAATAATCCTTTAGGTGAGTGTATTATGATTTCAAAGCTTCGAGAGTGTCGAGAACAGCGCCATCTGGTGTTTATTTAAAATAAAGCAGCCAGAAGCCTGTGTTAGAAGCTCTGGCAGATGAAGCAACCACAACACACTCTATAGTTTCAATGTTATGTGTAGTACAAATAAAAGCTTCACATGTTTGTGTTTGATTTGTTCATTAACCCTTTCACGCATAGTGGTCACTACAGTGGACAGCTATTAAAAAGCATTTTCTTGAATTTGCACGGGTTTTTATGGCAAAGTTGCACATCAGCCTCTTCATTGGACCCTGGTGCATCATCCTATAAATTGCAACCAAGTGGCAAGCCTTTGTGTTTCGATTTTTTCCCCCTTCAAACCAAGATGGCCAAGGGTCAGTCAGACATGCCAAGTTGCTCCAGAATATCCACCCATTCCTTCTATCCTAGGAGACTCTTGTAGGTAAAAAAAATATTGCAGCATCAAGCAATATCTAATGAGTCATATCACAGTAAAATTTTCCAAGTTTTGATTTTAGATTGAGAGAAAACTCTGATTAATCACATGTCCACTGTAGTGGATAATATAAAATCAATTGCTATACTTCAGCTACAATTTATAATTATAATGTGAATATTGTTTTTGAAACTTAAAACTTAAAAACTTAATCTGCAGTGACTTTTTTACTGTAAATAAATGTATTTGTATTATTAGAATGTGATTTTCACTGACATCGAAAAAAGTCATGTGATTACATAATGTATGACACTTGTAATGCATTACTTGTTAGATCAAAAAGTAATCTGATTACGTAATGCATGTTACTTGTAATGCCTTTATTTACTCGTTACATCAAAAAGTAATCTGATTACGTAATGCATGTTACTTGTAATGCGTTTCCTTACTCATAACATCAAAAAGTAATCTGATTACGTAATGTGCGTTATTGTAATGCGTTTCTTTACTCATAACATCAAAAAGTAATCTGATTACGTAATGCATGTTACTTGTAATGCGTTTCTTTACTCGTTACATCAAAAAGTAATCTGATTAGGTAATGCACATTACTTGTAGTTAATTACTTGTTAGATCAAAAAGTAATCTGATTAGGTAATGCATGTTACTTGTAACACATTACTTGTAACATCAAAAACTAATCTGAATGCGTTATGCTACTTGTAATGTGTTACCCCCAACACTGATCATTTCAGATGAGATTGAAAAAACGTATCGCTAGGTTTTCTCAGAGGAGGGCTATGATAGAAATGTGCATGTCCATCTTGAACATAATCAGAATTATCAGCTAATAAGGGTAAATCTCCATACTCTGGTGCACTGGAGGGAGCATCTGAGTGGTTTCCACAGTTGTACCTTGACAGACTGTAGAAAATTCTGATGGAATCACGTCCTCATGTTCTGATATCAAAGAGACGCGAAGTGCAACTTGTATGAAGTTGTATGAAGCCTTTGCAATATTTCCCTTTTATATTTTTTGTATTTATTTTATAGTTTTCACATGATTTGATATAATTGTATTGATTAGTTTGTTAAATTCACATACTTTATCTGTTTGATTATTGTCTTATATTTAATACAGTATATCTTCAGTTTAAACCATAACCGCATGCTGTCCACTCAAGTGGACATCTGAAGATCTCTGAGAAAAATTTGTAAAAATAAAAATAAAAATTAATTCTTGTTTTTCATGCCCTAAGAGCAATAAAAACACAGGAAAAAAATCCTGACTGAGGTTATCATAATTCATGCATGAAAGGGTTAAATAAATTCATTTTCTCTCCTCACAAACACATCAACCAGACGGAGCCAACAATGACGCGCACGTGATTGGACAGAAATTGAGTCTTCATTTGTCGTCGATCACGTGACTCTAGTAAACCAATACACACCCCGATACGAGGCTTCACTTGAAATTCATACAGGATTGAAACAACTTGAGGCTGAGTAAATGATTTAAATTTTTGGGTGAATTCTATCCCTTTAATGAAAGATGCAGTGTTTTGCTTCTTCAAAAAGCAAGGAACAAGACAGTATTGCACTTTTGCATTGCGCTATGAACGGAGTTAAAATTTCTCGTTGTAGCCTATTTATTAGTTACCTGTAACATTACAGAATTAATAAATTAACGTATTGTTAAGTTCAATAAAAAATATCCTATTCATTTCCTGATTCCTCCGCTTTTGGGGATGTCCACACCAATCTCAAAATCAAACCAACGCCCCATAGACACAAAAAATAGGGTTGTCCCTCAATCATTATCATGCCTGGTCTATGAGTCTAATGGGTGTCAACAAACTCGATACAATAACGCCGACCAACTACCGAAACTTAGCAGTGACCGATTTCACACACAACAAATCAGCGTGACATGGAGCCTACTAATTTACAGGTAAATATATTCATTCGAAAATCATCAGTAAATATGATGGCAATGTGATTTCACCAAGTGTTATGTTTGTAATGTTTAAATGCCGTCATCATTTTCTTCGTAAAAGTATAGAACAGCAAGTAGCCTAGTGGTTTCGAAAGCTCATAGGATGCCTTCAAATGCTGGCTTTCTAGTTTTTGAGCCGCGACCATATAACACCGGATATTATTGACATATCGAGGATATTATCAGTTAAGGAACAATTTTGCTGTTGAAGTGTGACGATTATCTGAAAAGTATTTTCAAGACGTCACTCCCCCGAAATGAAACATGAAGAGCAGGTAGTTGCCATATTCTAGGGTGACCAACCATCCTGTTTTCCCAGGACATGTCCTGTTTTCACGTCCTGTCCTGTCCTGGCCGTGTCTATTTTTTATAAAGTGATGAAAATGTCCTGGTTTTCATTATTTTTCATTGGGCCATTAAACGTGTACTTTAATTTAAATAGGCCTATACGCTTGCCTTTGCACACAAAACATATGAAACCAGCTTCGGCTTCGCCCCGTCTTGTTATAATCAGCGCGTTCCTCAATCCGATTCCGCAGCGGCTGAGAGCACGTCAGAAAACAGAGGTGTGTGTGTGTGTGTGTGTGTTCATCTCAGCCTCATTGGTCTGTCACTGCTTGTCATTTCAAATATTCTGACATTGACCAATCAAATCAAAGTAGGCGGACTTTACGTTCACAGAATTTTAGCAGCGTGACTCGACGCTTCATTTTGCGGTCAAGTGCGAGGTAAGATGTAAGTAGCTTAACAATCTGAGTTCACTAAACAATGATTTACTAATTAGTCCAATTAGTTTACTAAACAATGATTATAAAATATTTGCCCTGATATTCGCTAAAAGACTCAAAGTTGTTGTAGATTCAATTATTGATGAAACACAATCTGGCTTCATGAGGAATAGGCATATCACAAACAACATTAGACTAGTTTTAGATATTTTGGATTATCCTGAATTTAATGAAGATAATGAAGATTTAATGGGTTCATTCTTTTTCTTGATTTCTGTAAGGCTTTGGACTCCGTAGAGCATCATTTTATTTTTGAGTCACTTAGAAAATTTGGTTTTGGAAATTACTCACTAGCGCAATTAAAACCCTTTATAAGAACAACAACAGTTCAATTAAATTGTTGGGTGGCACTTCTTGTAGGTTTAATTTGTCTAGAGGGATTAGGCAGGGTTGCCCAGTCTCTCCTTATTTATTTCTGTTAATAAGTCAACTTCTTGCTAATCATATTAAAGCCAGTACGATTAAAGGTATGACTATTATTGGTAGAAAAATTGTTATAACACAATTAGCAGATGATACCACCCTCTTTCTCCAAAACGATAACCAAATACCCATTGCAATTAGAATAATAGAAGAGTTTTCTAAAGCATCTGGTGTTTATCTGAATGTAAAGAAATGTGAACTTATGGCGGTCAAAGATTGTTCAGTGGCATCTTATTGTAACATTCCAGTAAACCTGTCATTAAGAGGGAGAGTTCTGATTTCCAAAGCAGAAGGTCTGTCCCGGTTAACTTATACAGCTATGGCTCTTCAGGTTTGATGATAAAATATCGAGGGAGATTGATAAGATGCTTTTTGGTTTTGTTTGGAAAAATAGGATACATTATAAAAGAAAATCAGTATTAATGAACTCGTATGAAAATGGTGGTCTCAATTTCCTGAACTTTGCTACATTAAACAATACATTTAAAATCAAGTGGATTAGACAACTTGTTAGGTATCCAGTCTTTATTTGGAATATCATTCCCCTCAATATTTTATCTAGTCTGGGTGGCATAAATTTCTTCCTTGTTTCCAATTTTGATGTTAACAAAATACCTGTGAAACTTTCTGCATTTCATCGTCAAGCTTTTCTAGCATGGAGTTTAATTTACAAACACAACTTTTCACCACACAAATACTTTATCTGGAATAATAAGGACATTCTTTTCAAACAGAAAACTATTTTCTTCGAAAATTGGTTTCGAAATAATATTGTTTTGGTAGACCAATTATTTAATTCAGATGGCCTTCTTTTTACTTATAAGGAATTCATGTTCAAATATAATATTCCTATACCACCAAGTGAATTTGCAACTGTTTTTGGAGCAATTTCTCCTCAAATTTGTATGTTATTTAAACAGCAAAAAAGACTAGATTACCAGCAATTTCCACCCCTCTCACCAAGTCAATCTCTTGTAGGTAAAATATGTTTCTCCTGTCATTATAATTATAATAGGTCAATAAGAGCCCTTTTCCAGAAAGATGTTGTTTCAAGACCAAATGTTATTGCGTACTGGAGTCAGTTTGTGAGTGATGTTGACTGGAAAAAAGTCTGGCTTCTACCCAATCGCTTTCTCTTAACAAACAAGGTTATCTTTTAAACTCCTTCATAGAATATACCCTGCTAAACAGTATTTATCCAGATTTAAAAAAGATATTGATGAAAGTTGTAGTTTTTGCAAAAAGAAGCTAGAGACAGCTGTTCATTTATTTTGGCACTGCCCTTATGTGTCTTTTTTTTTTGGCAAAATGTTTTTTATTTCATTGTTGGAAATGTTGATGAAAATTTTAAATTACTGTGGAAAGATGTTCTACTAGGTATTGTAAACTCAAAAGATAAACAACCCCGCACTTATTTTTTTATTTTTTTTATTTTGATGGCTAAATTTCATATTTTCATATTTCATATTTCCTACCCTCATATCAATATCACATTTATTTCTAGAACACAGTTCCAGTAGTGGGATTGAATGTGAGATTGAACAAGTGCACTCAATAACGTCCACAATGGTTTCGGACACCCAAATGGCTGTTCCCTCAAATAGTGTCCTATTTAAAGTTTTTTGGCTTTTAGTATGAATATGTTTGCCTTACTGTTATCTATAAGCTTGTGTGCACCAAAACAATGACAAAATTCGCATTTAGAAGACCAAACCCAAAGCTGAAAATGAAAATCAGGTTGATGTCAGATGTCAACGCCAGATTGACATTAATCTCTAACATTGGACAGACGTTGTATTGTGGTTGAAAACAAGGATATATTCCCATTGGGTTGTTGGGTTTTCATGTTTAATAGGAACTTTAGACATAATGATTTTTATACTGTACAAACTGTGAGATCCCCTAACTGTTATAATGAGAGAAAGAGGACCAAAAAGCGAGATTCACAAAATACAGTCTTTAATGGAAATGAGGAGCGAATCACTGAATCAGTAATGAACATAAATCTTCTCAGGATTCTCAGGTAACAGTCAAACAGAAAACTTTGTTTGTAGAAATGAACGTAGACTGCTGGTAGCAGATATAACTGGAACTCTTGATGCGCAGCAACTTGTTAGGCGAAGTTGAGGTCCCAGAAGTGACTGTAGAGAGAGGCGAAGCCCGCAGAGAGAATAGGTATCGTAGGCTGGATACCGCGTCTGATCAGGAACTCAGCATCTGAATCGGCAGGGCAGAGTTCAGTGAGCGTGTAAGAGAAAGGATAAGTTTACTGGCTCGAGGAGAGGCTTCCACAGGAATCACAAGGGACACGACAGGACAAGACAAGACCAGATACGGACAGAGAGGTAAGAGAAGCGTCATCTGCATAGATAGCTGTGAATAAACTGACAAAGAGGCAGAGAAAGAGAGGGTTAGAAATAGCAGGAAACATCTGGAGGAAAGGAGAAACAGGTGAGATGATAGAGTGGAGATTAAGGGTAAATGGGAACAGCTGGAACTGATGAGAACGGGGTGATGGTGTAGTGAATGAGTGTGAGATGTGGCCACAAGAGGGAGACAGAGAAGGAAGGAACCTGGATCATGACAGTACCCCCCCCCCCTCCCGAGGAGGAGAGCTGGCGAGAGCGGAGGAAATCATCAATGAGCGAAGGGTCAAGGCCGTCCCGGGAGGGTACCCAGCTTCTCTCCTCCGGCCCATACCCTTCCCAATCGACTAAGTATTGGTGACCACGACCCCGGAGGCGCATTTTAAGGATGCGACGAACCATGTAGACAGGAGAGTTATCAACACGAACGGGTGGGCAGACAGGACGAGAAGGCACACGCACGACAGGCTTAATATGCGAAACGTGGAAAACAGGGTGGACCCGACGGAGATAGGATGGAAGACGAAGTCGTACCGCGACAGGATTAATGATGTTAATAATACGAAAGGGCCCGATAAAGCGGGGCGCCAACTTGCGGGAATCAGAATGCAAGGGCAGGTTAGCGGTGGAAAGCCAAGGTAGCGCGGGCTCTTGACTCGACATTTATTGGCAGTGATGCTCATGCGAGTGTTAGAGCGACGAAGTGCAGTTCTCACCCTCCTCCAAGTGCGCTTACAACGGTCAATATAGGCTTGAACTGACGGTGAATTAGACACAGTCTCCTGAGACGAAAATAAAGGAGGTTGATAACCGAGGCAGCAATGGAAAGGCGAAAGACCTGTGGCAGAGGATGGAAGGGAATTGTGTGCATACTCTGCCCAGGCCAGTTGCTCAGACCACGACACGGGACAACGGTGAGCAAGGCTGCGAAGAATGCGGGCGACAATTTGATTGGCGCGCTCAGCTTGCCCGTTGGTTTGAGGGTGAAAACCCGACGAGAGGCTGGCAGTAGCCCCGATGAGACGGCAAAACTCTTTCCAAAAAAAGGCAGAGAATTGCGGACCTCTATCTGAAACCACGTCAGTGGGAAGACCATAAATCTTAAAAACATGATCTACCATAATTTGGGCTGTTTCTTTGGCAGAAGGAAGTTTAGTGAGTGGAATGAAACGAGCAGATTTAGAAAAGCGATCAACAACTGTAAGGATGACCGTATTGCCAGCCGACGGAGGAAGCCCGGTAATAAAATCAAGCGCGATATGAGACCAGGGTCGAGCTGGTACAGGTAGTGGTCGAAGCAAACCAGCCGGAGGAGAGTTGCCGGTCTTGGTTTGTGCGCAGGTAACACAAGAGGCGATAAAACGACGCGTATCGCGCTCAATAGTAGGCCACCAGAAACGTTGACGAATGAAAGCAAGAGAGCCCCGCACGCCGGGATGGGCAGACAATTTGGACGAGTGTCCCCACTGGAGGACACCGCGGCGAATGGAAGTGGGCACAAAAAAGATTCTTAGGGCAGTTACGCGGCACGGAAACCTGAGATAACGCGCGTCTGACCAATCTCTCGACTCCCCATACGGTAGCACCCACGACATGACCGGGAGGAATGATAACTTCAGGGGTTACAGCTGCGGTGGGGGAGTCAAAGAGGCGAGAGAGAGCATCAGGCTTGACATTTTTAGAACCGGGGCGAAAAGAGATGGAAAAATCAAAGCGTGTAAAAAACAGAGCCCAGCGGGCTTGGCGGGCGTTAAGTCTCTTAGCCGAACGTATGTACTCTAAATTTTGATGATCCGTCCAAACGACAAAAGGGACAGAAGAGCCCTCTAACCAATGTCTCCATTCGCCGAGTGCCAACCGGATGGCGAGCAGTTCGCGGTTGCCTACATCGTAATTTCGTTCGGCGGGCGCAAGACGATGAGAATAAAAGGCGCAGGGATGTACCTTTCCGTCTGAAGAAGAGCGTTGAGAAAGTACAGCCCCGACCCCGACTTCCGAAGCATCGACTTCGACAATAAATTGCTTCGAGACGTCAGGAGAGAGTAAGATAGGAGCGGAAGTGAAAAGAGTCTTTAGCTGGTCAAAAGCAGCTTGAGCTGACTCTGACCATCTAAAGCGGGATTTGACAGATGTCAGAGCAGTGAGGGGCGCGGCAACTTGGCTAAAATTTTGTATGAAACGACGATAAAAGTTGGCAAAGCCGAGAAAGCGTTGAAGCGCAACTCGAGAATCAGGAACGGGCCATTCGGTGACCGCTCGGACCTTAGCCGGATCCATACTGATACCTTCTGCAGAAATAACTGAGCCCAAAAACGTAACTGACGGAACAAGGAACGAACATTTCTCTGCTTTGACAAAGAGTCGATTCTCTAACAGACGTTGGAGAACTCGACGAACGTGTTGGACATGGACTTGGAGCGAGGGAGAGAAAATGAGAATGTCATCGAGATAGACAAAGACGAAAATATTTAGCATATCTCGTAAGACATCATTGATAAGAGCTTGGAACACGGCAGGGGCGTTGACCAACCTGAAGGGGAGGACCCTATATTCAAAGTGACCGAGGGGCGTGTTAAAGGCGGTCTTCCATTCGTCACCCTCTTTGATGTGGATTAAATGATAGGCGTTACGAAGATCGAGTTTGGTAAAGATCTTAGCTCCCTGTAGGATTTCAAAGGCTGACGACATCAAAGGCAAGGGATAACGGTTCTTGACTGTAATCTCGTTCAGCCCTCGGTAATCTATACAGGGACGTAATGAACCGTCTTTCTTTTTGACAAAAAAGAAACCTGCTCCGGCGGGTGACGAGGAGTGCACAATAGTACCGGCATTGAGGGAATCGGACAGATAATTCTCCAGCGCCTCCCGTTCAGGAGTCGAAAGAGAATATAATCTGCCGCGCGGGGGCGTGGTCCCAGGGAGGAGATCTATACTACAATCGTACGGACGATGGGGGGGGAAGAGAAGTGGCCCGGGCTCGACTAAAGACCTCTCGCAGATCGTGATAAACCTCGGGGACTCCAGACAAATCACCAGGCTCCTCCTGAAAAACAGATACAGAGGAAACAGGTGGAACAGCAGAGGTTAAACACTCAACATGACAAGACAATTTCCATGACAAAATAGAACCATCTGAACAGTTAATCTGGGGGTTGTGTAGTACTAGCCAGGGATGACCGAGTACCACGGGGGTAAAGGGAGAATGAAAAATAAAAAAAGAAATTGTCTCTTTATGATTTCCCGAGACGGTAAGCGTCAGAGGCACAGTCTTCTGCTTTATTCTAGGAAGCTACCATCAAGGGCATAGAGAGGGGTGGAGTCTTTTAAGTCTATGAGGGGAATACCTTGCTTCCGAGCCCACAACTCATCGAGGAAAATCCCCTCCACCCCGAGTCAACCAGAGCCATGCAATAGACAGACGAGACAGAGGCATGAGAAGAAACGGCAGAGGAAGAAGTAGGAAAGCGAGCGGCTTCGGTCCGACGTGCTCTGTGGTGCAGGTCAAACCGCTTCTCAATTCGGATCGCCAGATCGATGAGGGCATTTCAGGATTCTCAGGTAACAGTCAAACAGAAAACTTTGTTCGTAGAAATGAACGTAGACTGCTGGTAGCAGATATAACTGGAACTCTTGATGCGCAGCAACTTGTTAGGCAAAGTTGAGGTCCCAGAGGTGACTGTAGAGAGAGGCGAAGCCCGCAGAGAGAACAGGTATCGTAGGCTGGATACCGCGTCTGATCAGGAACTCAGCATCTGAATCGGCAGGGCAGAGTTCAGTGAGCGTGTAAGAGAAAGGATAAGTTTACTGGCTCGAGGAGAGGCTTCCACACGAATCACACGGGACACGACAGGACAAGACAAGACCAGATACGACCAGAGAGGTAAGAGAAGCGTCATCTGCATAGAGAGCTTGGAATAAACTGACAAAGAGGCAGAGAAAGAGAGGGTTAGAAATAGCAGGAAACATCAGGAGGAAAGGAGAAACAGGTGATAGAGTGGAGATTAAGGGTAAATGGGAACAGCTGGAACTGATGAAAACGGGGTGATGGTGTAGTGAATGAGTGTGAGATGTGGCCACAAGAGGGAGACAGAGAAGGAAGGAACCTGGATCATGACACTAACTCTAATGTAACAGTTATGGGTAGGTCATCTACGGACATCTAATGTTACGGACATATTATCATGGTACAGTTCAGCCTATTATTGATTTTTATTTCCACTTCCCTTTTATCCAAAGAGACGGAACTATTTGCACTGTATTAATCAATGGGAAATACATCATGCTAAAATAATCTGTCATAGGCTATACTGTGGCTCACATTATTGGGGTCGCTTGCAAGTCGCAGCTAGCCTGGGTTTCCCCATGCTGCCTTGCGCGCAGCGCGATTTTATTCACGCTGCTAGGCAGCCGAGATAGGTCTCACTGCAGAACCGCAGAACCATACGTCATAGCAGTGTGAGGACGACAGTGCCAGCCTAACAGTCTGATGCCGGAACCGCATACCATACATATCCACCTTACATATACCATACCTAAACCTACCCATCTCCACCCCCTGACCCCTAAACCCACCCCTAAACATACCCATCTCCACCCCCTGATCCCTAAACCTACCCATCTCCACCCCCTGACCCCTAAACCCACCCCTAAACATACCCATCTCCACCCCCTGATCCCTAAACCTACCCATCTCCACCCCCTGACCCCTAAACCCACCCCTAAACCTACCCATCTCCACCCCCTGATCCCTAAACCCACCCCTAAACCTACCCATCTCCACTACTTAGATGCTTTTATCCCACCCACTTCCGGCATCAGACTGTTAGGCTGGCACTGTCGTCCTCACACTGCTATGACGTATGGTTCTGCGGCTCTGCAGTTGGTTAATAATAGGCTTGTTTGAGATGCGCCTAGCCTCGCCTGAAATGTATGTGAGAGTAGGCGGCTACAGTGAGAGGAGGAGTGAAAAAAGCACAGGCAAGCCGGACAGATTTCTCTTCTCTAGTGGATCTGACCCCTGCGAGATCAAAGATGGATATCGCGGGATTCACGCTCATGCACAGTGTTGCTAATAAACTAGATGTAATTCAAGTTCTGTTGCTTTTATATGAAAATAAATAAAATGAACAAGACACAAAAAGTAGCCTATTGTTATTTAATTCCATTCCAAATACATGTTTATCAGTATTTTTTTCTTTAATACAGACATATGTGTTTTTATTTATTTTATTTTTTTATAAAAATTAAATTGCATAACCCAAAGAGATCGCACTCAGATAGTTTGGGAATATTCACACATAACATATACACATAAAACATGATATTAGAGTTTTAAAATCAAACATTTTAAAAGAGAACAATACACCACAGTTGTTTAAACCAATGAGCATTAAGCTGTGTCGTCAGCAAGTCGTTTCCCATCGTGCTTTTGATCAGCGCATTCGGTGGAGAGCAACTGCGCTCGACTGCAGAATCCGACATGTGGGCCTTGCGCTCGCGAGAGATTTTTGACATACGTCAGCATGACATCAGAGCAAGGCGGACCGCACTCGGACACATTTCTAACCGGCATGCATCTCGTGCTGATCACCGGTGATCGGTTCTGCGCAGATTTTGCTCATCTCAAACAAGCCTATAGAGCTGGTAAGTCCCGCCCCTTCCGCTAATCCCCCTGGACCAGGGGTTTTCAAAGTGGGGGCGCCAGGGGGGCCGCAGCAAGTTGGGGAAAAAAGCGGAAAAAAGTAAAAAAATATATATTTATAAAAAATATTAAATATTTGCTAATATGAGTATTGTTATGAAATAACATTATAATAATTTGTTGCATAGCCTATCTTAACATTATACTTTTAATGTTAATATTTTAGAGATGAACTGATTGATCGGCTAGTGACAAGAATTGGCCGATTTTCACGTGATTTTCAGTCTGACATATGCCGATTCAAATGCACTCGGGCGCCGCATGAATAACATGATCGCGCAACATCAGCATCACACATGCACACAGAACGCACATGTAGGAAACCTTGTGAATTACGGTCGTTTCAGACCGCGAGCAGCGCGATTTTTTTTTCCGGCGTGCATGTTCAGTGAGTGCATTTTTTTACAGTCTATGGTGCATTCACGCCGGTTTCACACCGCAAGCGTCAGCGGCGCGTGAGCAGCACGTATTTTTTTCGGCGTCCATGTTATTCAATGAGTGCATTCACATCGCACGCAGAAGCGGCGCGGCAGCGCGTAGCAGGAGCAGAGCAGGAACAGCAGTGCAGCGATAGTTTCGGCGCCCAGTCTATTTTTAACGCGCCGCTTACGCTGAATTAAAGTGACACGCATTGATCAAGGCCAAAATACACCGCAGTTTTACCCCAAAAGCGCATTGATGATATCTATTGTGTTTTAAACAGTCACTCAAATGACCAACAGCAATTTAAAAAGAAAACAAATGTCCAAAAACAAACTTGTTGCCCCAACAATAAAAACAAAGACGAATCAAAAGTTATACAAATGAAATGATTAATAGAATAAGCTTCTTGACAAGTCTTTTCTCTTAAATGCAGGGGCGGAGTGGCAATCGGGAGAGTCGGGACTTTTCCCGGTGGGCCGGTAGTGTTTTGAGGCCGCGGAGGGCCGGTCTGATAATAGTTATACATTGCGAGTTATTTTAGCAACACCCGTCTGGCGGCCTGATGTGCGGCCGCTTCTCGCTGGTCAAACTGTGCAGCCTCTCTGCTCAACACAGTATATAAAAGTGCTCAACCCGTTCGGCAGGTCCAACCATGTCTATAGGATTTTCAAAAACATAGGGGGGTCAGTGAGCGGCCCCTCCCAAAATCGGGTCGGCCTTTGATGTAAAAAGCCGCCGAACACCTCTTTTTCCTCGTCACGTCTTGGAAGTCTAACGTCCGTAAGAGTGAGTTAAATGATGGAAAGGCAAAAAAGAAAACTTATCTTGTTATTTCGAGATATTAAGACGTTATTTCAACATAATATCTCGTTATTTCGACATAATAAGTCGTTATTTCGACATAATAAGGGGGCATTCTAATCTGCATTAAGCTAGCCTATAAGCGTTCTTAGGCCTAATGGTTTTCTATGGGAGGAAATTGCTTAACGTGTAATTAAACGTTGCGTTCATATTCTGGGCTCATCTGATTTTTAGTAGGCTACATAGCATTTTTATGCTTTTAGTATCATAATGATTAATAAATGCACGCACAATTATCCGTGAACTTGATTTGAACAAACGCCTTTCAACTTGTGCAAAATTCAGAATTAAATGAATGTGCAGCAATTTGCACAAATAGAGAGTCTGTAGGCCTATTGTAGCCATTAAATAAGCGCATTTAGTTTCATATTTGTTAAAATATATAATGTCATTTCTTTTCCATTTATGTTTATTTATGAAAAGTGAACAGCACGAATAAGATATGATGCCTATCAAGAGACAGAGGGTCAGACAGACATGATTTTGACCATTTCATTCAGTTTTGTTTTGTAGAAAACCTTTCATTAAAGTGAATTTCGTTTTGTATAAATTGTATCTTAATTTTAATCATTTTTTAAATAATAATAAGCAAATATAACAAACAGACAATATAGCCTAATCATGGAGGCGCCCGCGCGGTCAATTGCATTGCACGTTAACTGAGCGCATCTCATCCGAACTAAGTTAACGAAACTCAGTGTATGCCTCACACAGACATGCGAAACACATCAAATACACAAAGCTTGAAATAACTTTAAACGAAATAATTCAAAACGAAAAGAAAAAGGCTTGCCTACTCTCTGATTACGTAATCATGCATTTCTCTAGGCGCGTTCACTATATATGGCGATCGTCAACTTCATCTTTGCAGCCGACACCCGACACTGTCAGAAAACACTAATTTATTACTAAAAATCAATGCACGCGTTACTGGATTTACAAATGCACATCTTGCTTGTTGCACGCACATAAATGTTGAAATAACGAAATATTATGTTGAAATAACCTTATTAATAAGCTACTAATAGCCTACATCTTTTAGAATATTTGATTGAATGCTGAATGTTGCGCTTGTTCAATTTAATAAAATTAAAACTTTAATTGTGATCATTAAAATAATTGAATATTAAATATTTAGTGGCCAAGTTTTGCTCAATTATTATTTGTATAACTGCGCAGCTCCCCCGTCAATGATCTAGCACCCCTCAGCACAAGCGTTAAAAAATCTGGCGCTGAGAAGGTCAGACTCAAAAATGATGGAGGAGGAGGCAGTGAAATGCTCCAAAATAACAGACATGTTCCGGGCATCAACAAGCAAAGATACTACAGATGAAATAAACTGAAGGACATGTTGTCAAAGCTAGGCACAGATGGGAATTAGCACCAGCTATGCAGCCAGCCAGCCAAAAGCTTGTGTAATTTGAAAGTAGCAGTGGTAAATATGAGACAAATAAAAAGTTTACTATTGAGTGACTATCTAGGCTACTAGTGGCAGATTTCCTAGTTTTAAAACGAGTAACCTCCCTTGGCTGCTGCTGCTATGTTAACACTAGCAGAAGCTAACGAGCAAGGTGTCGTGTCACCGTGAAAATGCCATAGACCCTTTTCAACAGGGTGATGATGACACGTTTTAACGGTCATCATCCGCATAAATCCTGGAAAGTTTTTTTTTTATATTTTCAATTGAAAAAAATATGTATTTACATTTAACACTATTTTATATTATATTACCTTTAATAAAATTACAAAAAAAAAACGAGTTAATGCTGCTGTGAGGGTTTCTAATGCTGCGTCTGTGGGAGTGATGACAAAGTGACTTATATTTCTCTCTTCTGAGTTCTTCTGACTGCCGTTATCCATCTCTCGCAATTTTTTTACTCTTTTAGAAAGTTGTGAAAAAACTATAGAGGAACAAAAAAAATCTATTTAATATTCTCTCATTCACTGCTATATTTTTTAGCAAAGGTTTTTTTTTTTTTTTTTTTTTTTTTTTTTTTTTTTTTACCACCGAGGGCCGGTGGTCTACGAAATTTCCCGGTAGATTTTTTGGTCCCACTCCGCCCCTGCTTAAATGTATTTGAAAACGAAATAAAGCAATGCCAACTCACCCTGATTATAGAGTACTCTGTCTGTACACAACCCGCGGTTCAGCCGCGCGTGACAAACGCTGCCAGTGTGAAAGCAAAACGCGCGTGTCCTGCTCCTGCTCACCATACGCACTGCTCCTGCTCTGCTCACGCTCTGCTATCGCGTGCAGTGTGAAACCGGCGTTCACACCGCGAGCAGGAGCAGCGCGTGAGCGTCAAGCAGGAGCGTCGCGTGAGCAGCAGTGAAGCGGAGGGTTTCGGCGCCGAGTCTATTTTTGCTGCGCTGCTCACGCTCAATTAAAGTGAAGGCACACTTTTGATGGACAAAATAAATATGATTTCACACAAAAAGTACCTAAAATGCACATATTGCATGTATAGTTAGTGTGTTTGAACAAGAACTGGAGTAGGATTTTTGCCTTCATTTTCTTTTCTGACATAGCCTACTAAAGATCTGAAGACAAAAATATTTATAGAAAATGTATTAATTTAAACTTGTTTTTATTAATCAGTTTGGGTAAAAGTGGTGTTTTATTATATATAGGCTATATTGGGGCTGCAGGAATTAACGTTAATCTTTGCGATTAATTTGAAATGTTTAACGCGTTAAAAAAATAACGCATTTAACGCAGCACTTTTTTTTGCCTCGTTTTAATGATTTCCTGTTGCGGCTGCTATTAAAAAGCCGAAAATATGTGGATCGGGTTTCATTCTCGAGCAGCTTTAATGAGCGGGTCTTTTCCGCTCCGTGTGCGCCGCCGCACTCTCCGTTCCGTGTGTGTGTGTGTGTGTGTGTGTGTGTGTGTCGGCCATAGGTGTCGGCGCGCTGCGCGTTCTGCTCTGTCGTTCACGGCCCAAACGCTCCAATCATGTACCGATCACGCACTGGAAAAGCAAGTCCGCTCAAATAAGGTGAAATTTCTCTCTAGACTTATGTTTGCTGCGCTGTTATTCATGCTGGGCAACAATGTTAAAGGGATAGTTCACCCAAAAATGAAAATTCTGTAATTTACTCTCCCTCAAGTTGTTCCAAACCTGTATGATTTCCTTTCTTCTGCTAAACACAAAAGAAGATATTTTAAAGAAGGTTTGTAACTAAACAGTTGCTGGTCCCCATTGACCATAGTATTTTTTTTTCCTATATGGAAGTCAATGGGGTCCATCAGTCGTTTGGTTACCGACTTTCTTCAAAATATCTTCTTTTGTGTTCAGCAGAAGAAAGAAAGTCATAAAGGTTTGGAACAACTTGAGGAAGAGTAAATGAGGACAGAATTTTTAATTTTTGGGTGAACTATTCCTTTAAAGGGGTCATATAATGGTACATGCACTTTTACAAGTTGATTGCACTGAAATGTCTGTTGGCAGTGCCTGTACACAACCATCCTATCATGATTAAAATCCATCCAGTGGTTTTGTTTTAATCTCCTTATATGTTTGACCATCTATGAAATCAAGCCGTTCGATATTGTGACGTCATAAGATCGGACGCCCCTCCCGCGATTGTGATTGACAGCCGTGCTTCAACACAAGACCCGCCCTGAGCAAGCTGTGACAGCCATCGTCATAGTAGTCCGCCATTGTTGTTATGCTGGAGTAGAATGGCGTCTACGCGATTGTGGTGTTCTGTTCTTAGATGTAATAAGGAACACAGCAGTCATTTGGATGTTCCTAAATCTGAGCCGTTATAGATGCAGTGGCTGAGTTTTGTTTTTGAAGCGATATGCCCAAAGGATTGACGCGGGGATTCCCTCACGGGGATTCCCCACGATCGTCCATGCTTTCATGTTTACGCGAATCATTTCACACCAGACAGCTTTACAAACGAGAAAAAACGGATCGGTACCAACGTGTTACTGCTGAACCTCCAGAAGATGTGAGTGTAATGTTTTATTAACCTTTATATTAGTATTTATATTAATCTTTGCGAAATTTGCAAACCTTGCTGCAGGCTTCACGATGAATGCATCTAAGGTTTACACTCAGGGTACATTACAGCATGTTTTCCATGTACGACGTTCTCAATATAATTCATAATCCCAGGTTTATAATGATCAACGCGTGGTTATTGTGTTACAAACGGTGTACGCACAGAACAGAGGGGCGGAGTGAGCAAAGCTCATTATCATTTAAAGACACATGCACTGAAACGGCGTGCTGAAAACAGAGCTGTTTTTGACCAGGTAAAATTAGTGTTTTCTTACAATACTAATGAGAATTTTTAATTAAAGTATATTACAAACTTTTAATTTAGACCCTAAAGAATCATATTAGCTTGTACAAAAATGGCATTATATGACCCCTTTAAAATGACCTGCTCTGATCACATGCTATGTGTAATAATAGCTTTTTTAGGACTATAGTTTATTTTTATAATTAGTAAAAAAAAAAAAAAATTGAAAAAAAAAATCTTAAATTGATTATGTTGATTGATTATTGAAAAAGAATAATACATTGATATATTGATGTTTAATATTATTTTAATATAGGGCTATTTTCTGTTCCTTTTTTCTGGTGATTCTAAGTTTTAATTATTGATGATTACAAGCTTGGAGGAAATGCAATTAATTGCAATTAATTACAGCAAATTGTGCAAGTAATTAGTTAATTTTTTCTAATCGATTCCCAGCCCTAATATATATCTGATGTTCACCTAGATGTTTTATTTATTTATTTCTACACGTGCCGTAGTATTGTCGATGGGTTCAATAACACATCCTGCAAAAGGGGGGCCTTGGCCAGACCCTAGTGGTATTTGGGGGGCCTTGGCATGGAAAAGTTTGGGAACCCCTGCCCTGGACCTCTAGGTTGAAAAATCGTCAATGCAAGTGAATGGGAGAAAATAATTATTTTCTGGTCCCGTTTGAATTTTGCCATGAATGTGAACATATGTTGTCTGTGAATTTTTTACATAACTTTTCGTGTAAAGAATGCTACAATTTAGCATGTAGAAGTTTGATACGGTTAGACTTTGTGTGAGAGCACTTTGTGGACTACAACTCCTCGCTGCTTTCGCCGCGTTTGAAACGTCAACACCACTAGCACACGGACACTAGCTCACGGATCCCGCTAAACATGGCTGTGTCTTTGGTGCACTTCACCTCCTTCTTTCAGGGAGAGGACAAAATCGTTGAGGTTGGCGAAAACCACAGGTAAGTAAACTTTATGGGGTGACGTCACATAGGCGACATGTAGTCTTTCTCGTTATGTCTTTTCCACAACTGCTAGCCGAAGAATCATACCATATACTGTCAAACTTGTAACATGAAAAGTTATATAAAAAATTCACAGACAACATATGTTCACATTCATGGCACAATTCAAACGGGACCAGAAAATAATTATTTTCTCCCATTGACTTGCATTGACGGTTTTTCAACCTAGAGGTCCAGCGGGGTTTTACGGAAGGGGCGGGACTTATCAGCTCTATTGAGGCAGCCTGGATTCCATGGACCAGATTTTCGCCTCAGCGAGGGGACCAATCACAGAACAGGGAGGGAGCAGCAAGACGATGACGATGTCTATGTGACACAACGAAGCAGTTTGTTTATATCTATGGATCCAACATGGCAGCAGACGCGAAGTTACCTTTCGATGCAGTCTTAGATAGTGTTCTAAGTAGTTTAGAACTCAAGTTTATTTCGTCTTCTTCCTCGTCGAATTTCTGTCGCTCTACATACGTCATCTGGTGTAATTGAAACGATTGGCTGTGAGCTGTACAGGCGCATTTGATAGACATTCGTAGCACCCAATAAACGGCTCTGGGTATTCGTACCCACGTGTGTAAATGAAATATCCCGCCCACGTGTGCAAATGAAATATCGAACCCATAAACCGATTTGTACCACAAATGAAAAATGGAGCCAAAATTAAACTAAACTAAAAAACGAATAAACGAGCTGGTTTTCATTTCTCGTTATTCCATTCCAAACAGGAAATGAAATGATCAAAAAGTACACGGACCTAACAGTTACACAATTGTTATATAGCATTATTTATTCATATTTAAATATTAAACTACATGCTGTGTAGTGATGCTGTATTTATGTACACACTTTAAAATCTCTGCATAGTGCCTTAAGATGTACATATCTTACTCACCTTGTGATTAGGTGTCTGAAAAATGTCTGAAATGTACAAAAGTCAGGTTATAATGAGTTAATATAAGCAAATTGCACATGCTTCATTTCACAGGAAGCTATAGCTATAGCCAACAAAGCTTCACAGGAGGACCAGGATGGAAATTATGAGGAGGCTCTTAAATCTTATCATCATGCAGTAAAATATTATCTGCATATATTAAAATGTGAGTGCATAATGAATATACAATTTACAATGGTGTCTTGCCATTTTCTTGCAAATGTAACCCTTTGTTTTCCATACAGGTAAACCACAGGGTATGGAGGGGAATCAGAAGATCAGAGATAAGTGTAAGCAGTATCTCGACAGAGCAGAAGAGCTCCAAAACTATCTCGATAACAAAGAGGTTACTATCTAATTATCACAGTCTCTTTGTTTATTGAATATAAATATGTCCAAGCAGTTCAACTTTTATTTTGTGTGACAACTTAGAAATTCGGAAAGATCATTCTGGAAGACATGATCATTTAGAAAGGTGTGCTGTTTCCTACAGTCTTGATAAACTGCCTGTCTTCAGCAGTTTAATAACAAATACTGGACACTAACATATCTTTGGTCACTAATATTACTTTGGTCAAATAGTAAAAAACACATTTTGACCAACAATTTAAACCACTTCGAGAACACTAACAGTGCATTGAAGCATGGGGGCAGCATCATTCTGTGTCATGGACTGAAAAACATGCAGTGGGAAAATTAAGCTAAGTAAATAAATTGCTGAAGGGAAAACGATATGTGGTCTGCAGAATCACTGGACACACTAAAGTAGTTTAAAATCAAATGGAATATTATAGACATGGCCTAATGGTAGTGCAAGAGCTCCAACACATTACACTGTGCTCACATACGGGTGGTGTGAGTTTGAATCCAACTAGCAACATTTCCTTTTCTTATTTCCTGTCATTTACTGTTCCTGGAAGCCAAAATGTAGTGGGATTAGAGATCACTGTATGGATTATATTATTATTATATTATTATTTATCTAATAAGTATTTGAAGTTGACTTTGCTTTGATGGGGTTGTGAACTGCTTTGACCTTTCTTCAGTCTCTAATCTGTTTTTGTTTTACTGACAGCTGGAGAGGGGTCTCACCGTATTCTCTGTGAACTGAAATGGTCTGCAAATTAAATTATGTGATTTTTTTGTGTGTCAGAAAGATGAACAGCAGTGGACTCAGGACATAGCCCTGGGGGTCTCCGGTTGTAATGAGCAGGTAGGAGTCTTACTTTGTATCCTGACTGTGGTCTGTTGCTTAGTCTTAGATTCAGTTGCAGAGAGAGGTGCTTCTGCCAGGTATGCCACGGCATCCTGTGGTTTTGCTTGTAAGTAGCCTATATTTTTGGGGCCTTAATGCATTATATGCCAAGTCTCTTAAAACACTATGAGTAAGTGCAATGTGGTAGTGCGTTTGTAAAACATTTTATTTCGGCAGAACACACAGATGATGTTGAATTCTCATAAATAAAAAAAAATAGGCTTATTGCAGTCAGAAGGTGTAGTTATGGCAAATGAGCTGTTAGAGCTGATGACGACATGCTAATCAGCAAAACCTTGACCTCTTGATCTAAAGGTCTGGTCATTTAATTTAATGTCTAATGTAAGAATGTAGTGTCTGGAAGGCAAGTGAGGTGGTTATTCTGCCATTAGACAGTGTGACTAATTACATGCTTCTTCACTGTGGGGTATTTTTGTTGTTTTAGTTTATTTTCAGGGTGTTAGCTTTTTTTTAGGTCTGGTTCTTTTGCAAGTAAAAAGTCTTTGCTATCCTAATTACCCAAATGTCACCAGATCTGACAGCAGTAATCATAGATTATAACAGATATTGAAACTCAGCCATAGCTCCAGGTTGTGGGATATGGGTGGGTTTTCAGGGACCTGGGGGGGCCAATGTAGGAGTGTTGGCCCCTGAGTATTGGAGAGTATTGGAGTATTTGATACTTATATTTATATGTATGAGTTTTTTTTTTTTTGTGCATTGATGAGTCATGTGCAATAAGTCTAGGAACTTTATTAAGAAATTGCATATTAAGAAAATATAAAGTGTCTACTTTGATTTTATGTTTATTATAAAGGCAGTGGACCACTTAACTTTTTATACTTTCATCATTTTGTATATATCCATCGTCTGTTTGATTATACTACATTTTGTCTGTTCCATAACTTTTTTTTTTTGTTATATTTCCCTTTTTGTTATATGTCAGCACATGATTCTAAAATAAATAAGCGTAATATATTTATATTATTACTAGCCTGTCATGTTGCAATATAATACCTGACAATGTGTAAGCAATGTTATGGCTCATGATTGTAGGTGACCTTTCAGTTTGACAATAGCAACACTTGTTTATAGCTCAGTTATCTTGCTGATGACTTCAGACCATATCACTTTAGTAACACACTGGCCTTTCTGTGTAGCTGTGAATGTGCAGATTTCTAGTATTAATACGGAAGCCAATTTAATAATAGTGATGAGACTGGAGGTAGTTATCACACTTCTCAGAGTGGGCTTGGAAATATAGTTTACATTGACCACTATAAGGGGTAAGTTGTCACATGGGAACTGGTCATTAGTCTGTTATAGTCTGGAGACCAGATGTGTCTAATCAGTTGAGGGAAACAATGCCTGAGGCATAATTAACTAAAATTAATATATATGAAGAGTTCAGATGCAAAAGCCTCTAAATGCCATCTGAAATTTTCTTATAGAATGATCATTTTTATCAAGCTAGTATATTTAAGTTCAGTAATTTCACTTAAATGACAATTAATAGGTAATCTTCATTGCCATTTAAGTGAAATTATTGAATTTAAATATACGATAAAAATGATCATTCTATAAGAAATTTTCAGATGGCATTTAGAGGCTTTTGCATCTGAACTCTTCATATATATATATATATATATATATATATATATATATATATATATATATATATATATATATATATATATATATATATAATTATTTTTTTGGGCATTTATTAAATTCAATTGAAAATAACATCTTCTGTCCTGATGTTTGAAAATCTGACATAAAAAAATAGTCAGAGTGGTTTTATTGTGTTCACTTATTTACCCAATAGATATTAGAAAAATATGAAAATATAAAAATATGAAGAGTATCAAGTGCTTGAAACCAGCATCAACACAAAATTACTAAAGAAAACAAGCATTTGGACCTTTGACTATAAACCTTAGTTGCTCAGATAGCCTATAGATTATAGATTCCCAGCTAGTCTCAGTCTCCCCAATGAATTGTTTTCAAGTAACTGTAATCATTGTAACGTTGTAAATTCAACAGCTTACAGTCAAATGGTTGCAGATGACTGTACAAAATCTGATATACTTCCGGTCAGGCAGTTACACTTTCTTATGTTTGGTGACATTAGCTTGAGAGAATCGTTACCTATGGCTGCCAACAACAACTTACAGGTAAGTTAGCAAACAAATTAGCTCATAGTTTTTCAACTGACAGCAAGAATGTTAACTTACAGATTTAATTAAGATAAATAATGAGTCTTGAACGATTTGTAAATTCATTTGAAAGCAATGATTTTGTAGTAAACATGGCGAAATGATCGCTCATCTCTTACTAGCACCCATCACGATTTCTTTAACTTGTTAATTTTATAACAAACCTGTTATTTTCGTAATCAGGCCTAACTGATTGTACGTGAGATTATAAATGGCATTTTGAACGTTAATAAGTCAGGTTAAGATCAGATGAGCTAACGATACGGTTGGGTTTGACCATTGTAGTGCAGGGTTCACCGATCTCGGTCCTGGAGGGCCGCTGTCCGGCAGAGTTTAGCTCCAACCCCAATTAAACACACCTGAACCAGCTAATCAAGGTCTCACTATAGGCATACTAGAAACTTTCAAACAGGTGTGTTGGAGCTGGTTGGAGCTAAACTCTGCAGGGACAGCGGCCCTCCAGGACCGAGATTGGTGAACCCTGGTCTAGTGTGTAGTTTAGATTTAAATTTAGTTTTGGGTTTATGAATACGCCTATTAATTTTAGACTCATTGTTCTGGTGAATTCCTAAGCATTATAGTTTTTCTTGGAGGACTGATCACATCCATCATTCTGGTTTGAGAATGAGGGTTTGTTGAAGTGTCTTAATTTATGTGCTTTCATATAACCATAATTGAAATCCTCCATACATTCAATGTTAAGACAATAAAACTGTGTAAATTAATTAACAGCCACATTGCATTTTCCCCCTCAAACCCATTCTGAAACAATGCTATGATATTTCCCACACAGAAAGCTATAGATCTGGCCAGTAAGGCATCTCAGGAGGATAAGGCCGAAAACTATGAAGAGGCCCTGCGTTTATATCAGCATGCAGTTCAATATTTCCTACATGTTGTCAAATGTAAGTATGCAGCAGAAATTAAATATCATCCATCAAGAAGAATGATTTTAGCTTTGGTAAACTATATTATTCCTGTCATATTACTTGTTTGTGTCCAGACTGTAATAGTTTGATTGTTACTTTATAGTTACACATTCTAATTTATCAGTATGTTAAGCAGAATACATCACAACAGGGAAGGCTTTTTATATCTTTAACTCTTTTTTTTTTTTTTTTTTTTTTTACAAAGATGAAGCACAGAGTGATAAGGCCAAACAAAGTATCCGGGCCAAATGTGCCGAATATTTAGACCGGGCTGAAAAGCTGAAAGAGTACTTGAAGGAGAAAGAGAAAGCCCCTGCGAAACCAGTGAAGGAGTCCCAGTCCAGTGACAAAGGGTGGGTGTGACTGAATAAATACAAAACATATAGGCTATGCTAAATATCAAAATGGCAAATATTAGCCAATTGTTTCTGAGCACAATAACATGTCCAGTCTGAATACCCTACTTAAAAAAGCATCTAATCTGGCTCTGATTGACAGGCGATCTGATCAAACATAATCCACCATCCGATGAATCCGCCATTTTTGTCCGACAAAGCATTCAGGAGAGTTAGTAGATTAACGTTGGAGCATTTGAACTTGAAAAACGTTGTGTACTGACGTCTTTCCACGGTTGGAACAACATTCCTTCTTATGTTCATTCATGTTTATTTGATGCTATGAATTAACTAGAAGGAAGAGATGATAGGTTCATATGAGCAGCTTTAACTGATGCTCTACAGCGATCTGTCAGACACATTAAAGAGTGAGAACATGGTGTGGTGTGAGAGCGGCGTGGCTTGTCAGTCAAAGCAACAGTAACTAAAGGGGGCGGGTCTTTGCGAACGGTCAATTATTCAGATAACCCATGGGGTGATATCAGCTAAATTGGGCCACTTTTTGGTAAATGGTTTGGGACAATAATACAATACCATATATGCCTTTTCCATGTGTTTTTATGATTAATAATGACTGTTTTTGATCAGTTTGTGTTGAAATTATGTAATAAAATATAATTATTTAGGCCCTACAGTTCTTGAAACATCAGCTGTGCCAACTTTTTTTGCATGAGCAGTTTCAGGTAAAATGGGCCAGTCAAACTGCAAAGGGAAATAGTAATGTATCATCAATTTTAATTTTAAAACACAATTGTGTTCATAGCCACATAACATTTAAAATGCATTAAACAAACATATTCATATGTGCCATTAAAAAAAAAAAAAACATTTTGGGTGCAAACCCACATATTCAAATGTGCAATTAAAAAAGTCAATTTTGGAACAGCATAGTACTGAGTACTGATGTCAGTGGTGTGTGTGTGTGTGTGTAACTATATAACTATTTAATTAAAAATATACATTTTGGGGTTGCTTTACATATATCTATGTAAATATATACCTTAGATGCATTAAGCAGGGTAAGAAGATGTAGAAAGATGCCACGAAAACAGTGAGGATTAGCTGTTAAATTGTAACATATTTAAAGATGAGTTTAGCAAAGGATGATGATGTATCAATATGTGTGTGTGTGTGTGTGTGTATATATATATATATATATATATATATATATATATATATATATATATATATATATATATATATATATATATATATAAAATTATGGGACATTAATGGAAACATGTGACTATTATAATACTTATTATTTAATTAAATATAGTTATTTAGTTACACAGACACACCCTCACACACACACTCACACACATGCACTCAATCACATGTTTGTGTGTGTTTGTGAGTGACACAGATGATGGCCCATTTTAGCTGAAACCATGCGGCCCATTTTACCTCAGTGGGTTAAGGTAAATTGGGCCGCCAAGAAAAACAATGTTTTCAAAAAATATGTTCATATACCAAACTAACAGTATTATTTCTGATTGATGCCATCAAGACAGATATTATGCATAGTTTTTTTATGTGCATGTTTGTTTTTTTATAGATTTATCGTCCTTATAATATTTTAGTTAGATTTGGTATGCCAGGCTACTTACCATGCAGCTTTCTGGTGCAGTCTTGATTTGAATAACTGCCCCGCCCACCACAGCAACCATAAACCAATTAAATCACCTGTTACTTGTCAAATACAGTCATGACAACAGTTTGAAATCCTTTGCAGTCATTGGCTCTAAATTCCAGAGGGGCTGGGACCCCCAAACCACCTTAAATGGCCCATTTTACCTGATGGCCCATTTTACCTGATATCAGCCTGTTTATTTAAAAATAGTAGTTTTGCATATCCCTAACTGCTAGTGTGTGTTCACGACTAGGGTGACCACCTGGCTATTGCTCTGTTGCAGGTCAGCAGACCTGATTTTGCGGGACAATGCGGGACACGAGGGAGATAACTTACTATTATTAGCCTATAGGCCTACTAGGTGAATAAATATAGATTTTATATTAGATGTCTTTTTGCAGTGATGCTAACATGTTTTAAATAGCTAATGGGCTTTATAAAAATGACGGTGCTGACCGTGGCGCTGTGTGCTTCACTAATAATATAAAACTCAATTCAACAGCACGTGTCTATTCAATCTAAATAATTAAGTAAAAATAAAAATCCAATCGCTAAAAAGCACATTTCCAAATAAGCACATAAATTCCATTAGGAAAGACTAGAAATATTAAATGCGTTCTTACCGGATTCAGTGCATCTTGAATTTTTTTAAAAATATATATTTTTTGTCTGATCTGGCAGCTTCGAGTAGGGCCTTCTCATTTATTATGTGTCTTTAGAACTCCTGGCAGGTGTAGCTGTAGCTCACTTTCACCAGGAGTTTAGTTCACTTTTTATGAGGTCCACAGTTGCGCGTCTCTGTCCACGCAGCAGTCATCAGAGAAAACACCCTCTTTTTCTCAGTGTTTGTTTTCCCGCTCTGGCTAGAACCAATAATGGTTCGGCTGCGCTGCGCATGTTCAGTGTTTTCTTATTAATATTTTTTTATTTTAGAATTGTAATTTAAAGGACGATGGAATAAAATGACGCACAATTAAAATGCGGGACACTGCTTATGACTTGCGGGACGCGGGACAAAGCTTCAAACTTCGGGACTGTCCCGCCAAATGCGGGACAGGTGGTCACCCTATTCACGACACGTCAATACAAAGGTATGTTAGCTACTGAGACTGTTTTGTTGCACATTTTTCTGTGATTAATCACACCTAACTTTAAAATTTGTAATTTTTTTTTATTTTGTAATACATCATTCACATTGAATCTCCAAATTAATGTAGAAACAGCATAAAGAGGGTATATATTTTAAATATTTTATTCTATTTTTTTAAATATTTATTAGGGTTGTCAAAATGAATGTGTTAACGCATGCATTTATTTTTTTCAGTTTAACGTGTTAATATATTACATGCAATTAACACAGCATCCATTTTTTTCCGTCATCCTTACACTCTTATTCATGCAAATGCTTTTAAACCATTCAAGCACGACAAGACACAAAAGAGAACGCAGTGCGTTAAGGCCTCATTATACTTCTGCGTCGGACCTACACCTGAGCCTATACGCCGTAGGCAACGTGTTGGTTTTAATTTATACTTCTGTGTCGTTGTCCGCGTTGACGCGCACCTAGGGAGCATGTGAAACCCCGAGGGAGGGCTTCTGGCAGACCAATCACCGCGCTTGTCTCCGCGTAGAATTGACGCGTTGTTACATTTTTGGAGAGGTGCACGTCAGGGTACGCCGTAGGGTATGCGCGCTACACACAGCCTACGACGTAGCTACGGCGGCAGTTCGACGCAGAAGTATAAAACAGGCTTTACTGGCTCGCACGTCTGTGAATCTCCTGTCTGTGTGACACACACACACACACACACTCACACACACACAGGAAGCCGCTTGAGACCGCAAAATGGGTCTCTTTCACGCTTGAACGGACAAAAAGACAAAATTATGCCCGTTTTGTCAAATATTCTTGTATGCACAGTCTTAAATGAGTTAAAGTTTTAAATTAACATAGAGAGTTGTGAGAAAATGGATGTCAAATTCGTGTCATGCGGCAGGTCTTAAATAGCCTGGTTCTACCAGACTCTCGTACATTTCATTTGTACAGAGAGTCTGGCCTCGCTCCATTGAGAAACGTTTACTTCCTTGTAGGCGGGTTCTCTGTTAAAGTTCAAAACTATTGGATCTGCCCAGAGTCACTCAGGATCTGCCATAGCCAATCGCTAACGTGTGGTCGTCCGAATGATCAGAGGATTATGTTTAGAATAAGATGTCTGTCTTTTATAAAGTTTATAAAGCGACGAGAATACTTTTTGTGCGCAAAAACAAACAAAAAAAACGACTTTATTCCACTATTCATTTCCTTCTCTCTGTTCCTCGAGTCTTGAT
Organism: Scardinius erythrophthalmus; assembly: GCF_964197995.2. Classification (NCBI taxonomy): domain Eukaryota; kingdom Metazoa; phylum Chordata; class Actinopteri; order Cypriniformes; family Leuciscidae; genus Scardinius; species Scardinius erythrophthalmus. Next base: position 28,367,689 of record NC_138229.1, on the reverse strand, counting down.
AAAGCAGCGCGTCTGTGTGTTGTACGTCACACGTAGGCTCACTATTGGCCGACGCTAGTCATATGTGTGATCACATCAACGTCATCGTTCTCAGCCACTCCCTCTATTCGCTGATTGGTCCTACAAAAAATTTGTTTCTGGAAACCTAAGAATATACAGCAGTCCCAGACCAGAGCCCGTCTACGGAGAGCCTTGGCACTCCCTATTCAGCCCCATTGTATTGATTTTGGTTGCAGTTCCATTAGAATTCCACTGGGGGTGATCGCGAGCGAGTGCAGACTGAATGGGAGTCTATGGGGCTAGACGGCTAAATGTGTCTCTTTCACCCGATTCCCGTTGAGAAATCTCAGATTTTATTGTAGGTTTTGCAAGTTCAACATGGGTTATAGGTCGAAAGTTGAATGAACGAGTACTTATTTCTTTTCTATTTCTTACAGGTTGAGTTGTTGTTGCCCATAACACGCTAGCATTCTGCTAATGACGTCAGCATTCTGACGTCATTGACATTTTAAAAGACTTTTTAAACCAAATAAGTGACTCTAAAAAAATCTAACACCCAGCAATGTGTAATTTCTTTGCATCTCCTTTCGAATACAACATTGAAATTACTAGACAGAAAATTATATCCTGAGAAAAGTGGGTTTTGAGGGTTTTTCGCCATAGACCTCCATTCATTCTGCACTCGCTCGCGAGCGCCCCCGCATGGACAGAGACGTGTTACTGCAACCAATCCAGAACCCGGAAGTAAGCAGAGAGTGCCAATTCTCTTCCTATTAGACATTCTCTGCCCAGACGTAGTACTGAAGGAAAATGAAATTGAGCGGAAGTACGTAGGAGGGCGGAGCCAGGCTAGGTCTTAAAGCGACAGCAGTCTAATAAAACTGCTGCTGTCTATCATGTTGAGCAAAGAACAAAAGAAAAATAGAAAGTCCCTCACTGCTTTCAACTGAATAACTGTAGCTTTAATAAAAATGTATCTATATTTAATTTATAAATGATGCAGTGAAGACTATATTTAATATTCATTCTCTTTGTTGTTTCAACATTATTTTGGAGATTAAATGTGAAATTGTCAATACAAAAATATATCAAAAACTTTAAATGTTAGTTGCGATTAATCACGATTAATTACAGAAAAATGTGCAATTAATTAGTTATTTTTTTAATCGATTGTCAGCACTAATATGTATATATAAATATTATATTTCTTGGTTTGATGCCATCTTTTACTAAGTACTATGAATGAAGGCTAATATTACAGATAGCAATACAGCTATTGATGTCTCTATTAAATGGAAGTTGTCTTGTATTTTAATAAATAACGTTGTAATGACACCATTCTCACTTCCAATTTTATACCACAAAATAAACTATTTGCCTAACTAATATAAAGTTCAAACATTTTAAAAGACAAGTAAACAATCAGCAATACAATAAGAATAAATAAACTACCAGTAATAGCACAAATAAATACAATAGGACAAAGATAATGAAGAGTAATGAAATAAATATCTTTTTTGAAAAGAATTTTTAGGAAGGGTTCAGGTTAGAAATACAGAACTGCAAAAATGTAATAACGTTATGAAATGTTAAATAACATTGCATAGTCTTCACTGTATGAATTAAATATTGATTACTCTAATTAAAGTTACTAAAGTTAGGGAAGAGCAATGATTTTTTTTCTTTTTTTGTTTTTGAAAGTAGTATCTTATGTTCACCAAGGCTGCATTATAGTTCGATCAAAAATGCTGTAAAAAAAGTAAGATTAAATGGATTAAATAAGATTAACAGTAAGATAAAATATGATAAATATTTAAAATAACTTTTTTCCGTTTTAAAATGTAATTTATTCCTGGATTTTCAGCATCATTACTCCAGTCTTCAGTCTTGTTGAATAAATAGGCTATTCATTTCTTTCAACAACAACAACAACAACAACAACAACAACAAAAAATCTTTCTGGCCCCAAATTATTTGAAAAACTAAATTACAAAACAGTATAATTTCAAATCTCATATAAAACACATTTTCTTGCATTGCTGAATTTTTTGAAGAAGCAGATTTTTGAATGTAATCAGTGTTTCATTGTGTATGTAAACTCACTTTGTGACGTCATCAAATATAATCTGATTTAATGTAAAAAAAAAAAAAAGTCACAAGAAATTGGTAATGAAAGTAGTCAGTGCTGTAGTTGCTATAGATGCCGCTGTGTCTCGAGACCTGTCCCGAGTCTCGGCTCACGGTCCTCTTCCTTTCTCAATGTTTCCTGTCTCTCCTCCTTCTGTCCTGTCTTGTAGAAGCCAAAAATATAACTTTAAAAGAAATTGGTCAGTTAGTGCGTGTATTTCTTCTCCGACAACGAAAATAGTTCCAAAAGAAGCCAACGCATCAAGTTCCCTTTCGAGAGGTCTCTCCTATTGCGTAAGTAGCTTACGCTATGGGAAAACTCCTTTTCACGAGAATATTGAAGCCAAATTTTAAAACGCAGTGCAGCTGCGGCAACTGCACGAACCTATGACGGGGCGGCTCAGGCGCGTAAACCAATCAGGGCACTTCGCACCCTGATGCGTCAGAGCCCGCCAGAATGGCCGTGGCCAAAGGCTAAAAATTGAGCCCATTGTCTGTCTGGGAATTCAGATTAAATCTCCTTCAGTGAATCACCACTTCGCTGATCTCCGGATAAGAAGCCTTCTCGCCGCCGTCGAAAAGCCTTCAGTGGAACAAGCCACCTGCCTTGCAGTTCTGAGAACGCTGGCATTCTGGTTTTCCAACTGGACGCCGCCTTCAGCCGCTGTTCTGCTGTGCCATCCGGTGCGCAATATATCCTTTTAACGCATTAGTGTGTTCGCCGTTGCGTCACACTTTTTCTAAAAGAGCAAATTTGAGGCGTTGTTGCGAATGCCTCGAATCGGTGGAGACGTCACTTCCTCTGCGCTTCCTGTCTGGGCCGTACCATGCAGAAGCTGCACTCACTAAGGGCGGCTGCCCCGAGTGTGACGAGATGTATCTCCCCACCCTGCGGGCTCGACTGGCTGATTTTGCCGATGACGACCCCGCTTCCCACTCTCTCTCCCTTTTCTTGAGCCGCTAATTGGTTGCTTCAGGTGTGTTTGATTAGGGTTGGAGATAAACTGTGCAGGACAGTCGATTGGCAGGAGCAGGGTTGGGCACCCCTGACCTAGACAGACACTGAGTGAGTTTTCAAATCTGCGTCACTCACCGGCGAAAGGAGGAAAGAGAGTGTTTTAGTCCCGCGGAGGCCGGACCAACCTCCATTTCTCACACTTTTCCCAGTCCCCTCTTTAGTTCGGGCAGCTGGAAATGTCAATATTGCAGCAAATGAGCCTGTTATAAAACATGCACACATGCAAATAAACGTCGACACAAAACATGATGCTCTCTTCCGTGCTCACGATAACTGAAAGCTTATGTCATTTCCCCCTGTGGCTCAGTGGCGAAATCTAAGGCTTTCGCACCAGAGACCCGTGTTCGAATCCCGGCTCTGGTGGCCGAAAAAAGTTCTGTTCTCTGAGCTCGCGGCCAGCTTTCTTACATACAGAAAGCGAACCCGCCCCTCACGCCCTCCCGTTCACATGGCGGGGCTCGAGTATTTATGAGCGTTTAAACATATGAGCCCACGCCGGCCCTGCCCCCGCGTGACTCACTTTTTACAGAGACAGACTTTATTCTCCTGTGCTTATTCACACCCCTGCTGTGGCTCAGTGGTGGAATCTGAGACTTTCGCGCCAGAGACCTGAGTTTGAATCTTGGCTGCGCTGAATCTTTTCACCAAAGTGAACGAGCTCACGCCGCCCCCACCCCCGCGTGACTCACTCTCTTTGGCGGTCGGGCTCAACTTTGACCCCGCCACCCATGTAATCCCAGCAATATATGCTCCCCTGCTAACATAAGCTGTTCCACATTCCCCAGGCCCCTCTTCTCAGGTGGCTGGAAATGTCGATGTTGCAGTCAATGGGCCTGTTACAAAACACGCTCAGCTGCAAACAGACGCCGGTTTTACAGCTAATGTATCTTATCTGACGATGTTCTTTTTGACACACCACCTAAATTTCACATTATGGAATTAAGTAAAATCTACTTAACTGAGTTAAGTTAAATTAACACAAAAAATAAGTAACTTTAACTTAACCAGTTAAAGTTTGAGTAATTTAATTTTCTACTTAGCTGAAGTTTACTTTGCAAAATTCTGTTCCAGTGCATTTTACACAAACAATATAACAGTGCATTTAGCATGCATTTACAGTGTATATTTACTTAGAACATCCTAAATATACAATAGATATATTAGAGTATAGACAACATACCTAAAGGTACCCACCCGAACACAGAGACCTCAATAATTGGTACACAACACACAATAACGGTAACTTTCGTTGGATCATTTTTGAGTATGAATGTGTAATTTTGAGTAGCAACTGAAAAAACAGCTGGAAAACTATGAAAAATGCAACATCATTAATTATTCTTGCCCCAATGCATGATGGGAACACCAGTATCAGAAAGTTGAGTAGGTTGTACAAATTTATTTATTTTAATTTTATAAAAATATTTATGCTTTAATTTCTACAAGCTTCAATTGAGTACTAGTATAGAATTGACTTTTGCTTTTTTCTGTAGTATTTACTTCACAACAGAATCATTTTTATCAGTGTGTGTGAACTTGAGGAGAACTGACTTCATACATCCACTAAAAATCACTAAAACACCAGTTAATACGGAAAGTGACGTTAGTTCTGAGAAAATGTCATTGTTTGCACAATATTGTCATCTATAAAGCAATGTCATTCGCACATTTGAAGTGTCCAGATACACTTAGAATGTGTTTAAATCTCTAAAACAAACTGTTACTCTTGGCACGCGTCTGTTCTACTGACAGTATTTATGTTCTTGACTAGATCTGGAGTATTGTGTTTGTATCTCAGTATCAAAGTATATGTTGACATTTTTTGAGGATGGCCACACAGAGTAAGTGCTGACCAGCCATTACAATAAACCAGATGTAGACTGACGCTATTCCTAAATCAGATCCCCTTTGTATTTGCAATAACATGACAAGAGGCTGATAAAGCACAGATGAGTATTTTCTGTTTATCAGGACAAATTATTCTCAACAAAGGTCCATGAGGTTTCCTCAACTGTAAAACCCTACGCACAGGACAAGAATGTGCCATGAGCAGGATTTGACTATTTCTTTCTTTTTAAAATAATATTTAGAAAAGAATACTTGAGTTTTTCAGTTTGAATAATGAACTTTCTTATTAACAGTCTTTCACTGCCAACACTGATGAATTTTGTGATTTGTAAACCCTTGGTTAACATTCATTTTTCATACAATATCAATAACATCAGTGTTGGGGAAAGTAATGTGATGGTAATGTGTTACAATATTGTGTTTCTTCCTAAAAAAATCTAAACTAATTTTGCTACTTTTTATGGAAAGCAATGTTACGTTCCTTTTGCGTTACCTTTTCTCATGCAGAAGTTCAACACTCTTACTTCAGCAATAAAAACAAATAAAAAATTAAACAAATTTGATGTTTAACTAAAGTCATTTTTGTCTATATGGTTGCGTTGATTCATTGAAGGTCAGTAGCAAAGACACTGGGTAATAAAGTGAGATTAAATACATAAAGTAGGCTATATCTGTGTTATTTATGTTACAGATTTGTGTAATATTCTGACATTGACATTCAACTCAGTAACCATCATGTTTACACACAACACCTCTGCATCTTACTCGTGATTTCTCTCAGAAGAGTTGTCATTCAATGAATGGGAAAAAAAAGTTACTTTACTTATTTGAAAAAGATATTTTGTTGTAAAATTAATTTTGTTTAAAATTAACGGGTTACTTTACTAGTTATTTGGGAAAAAAAGTAATCTGATTAACTCACATTACTTGAGTTACCCCAACACTGAATAACATTGACTGGACAAGAATGTGTGATAAACCTGCAAAATAAATTTACTTTAAATATTTTAAAGAAAAATATGTGCTATGTAAATAGGTAAAAAGCAATCATGTGAAAAGACTTTTTAATTTATTTACTTCAAATCTTGCATGATGCGTGACGCTATATTATCTAACCCAAATTCAAGTGTATAGATGTTCCTCAACCCAGGGTTAAAAGTGGCTTCAAAGTGGACCCTTTTAACCTTCCTAATACATATCCCTGGTCTTATTTGTGATTATTCCATCGCTGCAAAGTATTCCAAAGAAAATAAATATTTGACTTTCTAATATTTAACCAAAATGTAATACTTACTCGGCCTCTGAAAAGGTTTTTTTTTTTTTTTTGGGGATGATGTCACCAAGGACACACCAAAAGGTGCTAATATATAAATTAACTGAAAGCAACAAAAACAAAGTCAAGAAAATATAATTTAACTAAATTTACTGAATTGGTTATAGTGGTTCACAACATTTTTGACTCAAAGGCCAACAGCAATATTCAAATATTATAAGGATGGAGGATAATTATTTTTTATTGCTTAAAATTTACACCCAATCAAATATTTTAGAGCTTGGCATATCTAGAACACTGCATGTAAAATGTATGAAAATGCCCATGGTGCTATAAGATTTTATTAATTTACACTGTAAAAAAAAAAAAGTCATTTCAACGTAAATTACATTTAACTGACTTTAAAAAAGTTGTTGAATCTTGTGTAACAAAAAAGTTGAAAATTGCTTAACTAATTTTGATGAGTTAAAGCAATGTAATGTTGTGATAAATTATAAATTTTCACAGTGTAACTGACTTTTTCAGGTCTAGAAATCACACTTTTAAAACTAATGCTACCTTATACATCAAGGTTTCCAATACTGTGGGAACTCTGGTTCCTCAAAATAGTTTTTGAACTAAATTAAAATAACAAATACCATTCTTTAGCTTGTTTTAAGGTTTCTTTAGTCTTATTTTACCTCATTTTATTTCATCTTGATGTCCTGTGGAAGTTTTCTGATGTCCCGTTATGGGCCCTGGCCTCCAGGTTGAGAATAAGTGATTATACCAACAAACGTAATTGAGTTATATGAGGTACATAAGTATCTCCTCAAGGTAACAATTACAGGTTTACACAGTGTACTTTCAATCCTTTCTTACTTCATCCCTACTTTTCATCATCCAATCAAGCCCAAATATATAAAATCCTAATTAAAGTTCCCTAGATTTTGTTTCAGAATGAATATCCTTTTTCATTTGGAAACATGTCACATTATGAAAACTGTGAATGCTGTTTCGTGTTGAATCTAACTGTTACTGGCACACAGATACCAACAGCAGAGGTAAGCACTGGAACGGGACTCACAGAGCATTTTTGTGACTTGCCGATGACATTTTTGCGTAATAGGCGTACAACTAGTGCAGAACAGAACACAATGCATACACACAACAATTATTAAACATATTAAACAGCATTTGTAATACCATAGATGAACCAATGATAAGTCATTAGAAAAAGTGTTTGAATAATATGATAAAATAATAATAATAATAATAATAAGAGACTCCCCTAAGCAGGAATGCATTTTTATTTATGTTGTAAATAAATTGATTGGTAATACATGAGCCTAGATAAACACTTTTGGTGGCAGATGTTTAAATGTTATTGTTATCACATCTATAATTAATGTTGTTAATAATCTAATAAGAATTGCAGTAGTTGACACTTATAGTAAATAAATCACAACTGTCTAATTTACACTGTAAACATATATCAATAAACTAGGATAGGATAAATAAGATGAGCAGACACACAACATCAACTTATATTTCATGTTAATCAATATTTGTAATTTGTATGACAAAAAGCTGCTTACAATAACAAACAACAGGCAGTCTAAAGCAGAATTAATTCTGAGTAAAAATTGTAACATTCCTATTTACAATATATTGTTTACATTTTAGCCAAAATGAGAATCTTGGATTTTTTTTTTAATGTCTAAGTTATAGAAAAAATGCACCTTTATTTTTTGCAAAAACAAACAATGTCTAGAAATTATATTTCATTCTTTGATAGACAAGACGAAAGAAAAGCAAACATACCTGAGCAAAATCTTGTTGAAAGTTTTTCTCAGAGGAGTATTCCTAAAGGACAGGTAGGTTACTCATGACTGTTCTGCCTCTCAGTTCCTCCTTCTCCAGCAGATGTGGTGGCGTGGAGCAATCTGACTATAAAGCAGTGAAGAGAAATGCTACATATACACATACAGACTCTCTCTACTAACTCTCTCCACACAATCCCCTCCTACTTATAGTGAGATGGATGACCTTTAAAGTACCGTCATAGTCTTTTCTCTATGCACTATAACTGTAACTATTAGTGTGTAATATTTCACTATTAATGCAATCGCACTAAGACGTAGTCAATAGTCTACATTTAAGGGATAGTTCACCCAAAAATGAAAATAAGCCAATGATTTACTCACCCTCAAGCCATCCTATCTTCTTTCAGACAAATGCAATCAGAGTTATATTAAATAACGTCCTGGCTCTTCCAAGCTTTATAATGGCAGTGAATGGCCGGTTTCTGTTTTGAAGTTCATCAAAGTGCATCCATTCAACCAGTGGTGATGAAGAAGACATGGAGGTGGGCGGAACCAGTGGTGATGAAGAAGACTTGGAGCTGGGCAGAACCAGCAGTGATGAAGAAGACTTGGAGGTGGGCGGAACCAGCGGTGATGAATAAGACTAGGAGGTGGGCGGAACCAGCGGCGATGAAGAAGACTTGGAGGTCGGTGGAACCAGCGGCGATGAAGAAGACTTGGAGGTGGGCGGAACCAGCGGTGATGAAGAAGACTTGGGGCTGGGTGGAACCAGCGGTGATGAAGAAGACTTGGGGCTGGGTGGAACCAGCGGTGATGAAGAAGACTTGGGGCTGGGCGGAACCAGCGGCGATTAAGAAGACTTGGGGCTAGGTGGAACCAGCGGTGATGAAGAAGACTTGGGGCTGGGCGAAACCAGCGGCGATTAAGAAGACTTGGGGCTGGGTGGAACCAGCGGTGATGAAGAAGACTTGGGGCTGGGTGGAACCAGCGGCGATGAAGAAGACTTGGGGCTGGGTGGAACCAGCGGTGATGAAGAAGACATGGAGCTGGGCGGAACCAGCTGTGATGAAGTAGACATGGAGGTGGGTGGAACCAGCTGTGATCAAGAAGACATGGAGCTGGGTGGAACCAGCAGCGATTAAGAAGACTTGGAGCTGGGCGGAACCAGTGGTGATGTAGAAGACATGGAGCTGGGTGGAACCAGCAGCGATTAAGAAGACTTGGAGCTGGGCGGAACCAGTGGTGATGTAGAAGACATGGAGCTGGGTGGAACCAGCGGTGATGAAGAAGACTTTGAGTTGGGCAGAACCAGCGGCGATGAAGAAGACATGGAGTTGGGCGGAACTAGCGGTGATGTAGAAGACTTGGAGTTGGGCGGAACCAGCGGCGATGAAGAAGACTTGGAGCTGGGTGGAACCAGCTGTGATGAAGTAGACATGGAGGTGGGTGGAACCAGCTGTGATCAAGAAGACATGGAGGTGGGTGGAACCAGCTGTGATGAATAAAACTTAGAGGTGGGCGGAACCAGCTGTGATGAAGAAGACATGGAGGTGGGTGGAACTAGCTGTGATGAAGAAGACTTGGAGGTGGGCGGAACCAGCAGCGATGATGAAGAAGATTTGGAGCTAGGTGAAACCAGCTGTGATGAAGAAGACATGGAGCTGGGTGGAACCAGCGGTGATGAAGAAGACTTGGAGCTGGGTGGAACCAGCGGTGATGAAGAAGACTTGGAGGTGGGTGGAACCAGCGATGATGAAGAAGACTTGGAGCTGGGCAGAACCAGCGATGATGAAGAAGACTTGGAGCTGGGTGGAACCAGCTGTGATGAAGAAGACTTGGAGGTGGGCGGAACCAGCGATGATGAAGAAGACTTGGAGCTGGGTGGAACCAGCGGTGATGAAGAAGACTTGGAGGTGGGTGGAACCAGCGATGATGAAGAAGACTTGGAGCTGGGCAGAACCAGCGGCGATTAAGAAGACTTGGGGCTGGGTGGAACCAGCGGTGATGAAGAAGACTTGGGGCTGGGCGGAACCAGCGGCGATTAAGAAGACTTGGGGCTGGGTGGAACCAGCGGTGATGAAGAAGACTTGGGGCTGGGTGGAACCAGCGGTGATGAAGAAGACATGGAGCTGGGTGGAACCAGCAGCGATTAAGAAGACTTGGAGATGGCCGGAACCAGTGGTGATGTAGAAGACATGGAGCTGGGCGGAACCAGCGGTGATGAAGAAGACTTTGAGTTGGGCAGAACCAACGGCGATGAAGAAGACATGGAGTTGGGCGGAACTAGCGGTGATGAAGAAGACTTGGAGTTGGCCGGAACCAGCGGCGATGAAGAAGACTTGGAGCTGGGTGGAACCAGCTGTGATGAAGTAGACATGGAGGTGGGTGGAACCAGCTGTGATCAAGAAGACATGGAGGTGGGTGGAACCAGCTGTGATGAATAAGACTTAGAGGTGGGCGGAACCAGCTGTGATGAAGAAGACATGGAGGTGGGTGGAACTAGCTGTGATGAAGAAGACTTGGAGGTGGGCGGAACCAGCAGCGATGATGAAGAAGATTTGGAGCTAGGTGAAACCAGCTGTGATGAAGAAGACATGGAGCTGGGTGGAACCAATGGTGATGAAGAAGACTTGGAGCTGGGTGGAACCAGCGGTGATGAAGAAGACTTGGAGGTGGGTGGAACCAGCGATGATGAAGAAGACTTGGAGCTGGGCAGAACCAGCGATGATGAAGAAGACTTGGAGCTGGGTGGAACCAGCGGTGATGAAGAAGACTTGGAGGTGGGCGGAACCAGCGATGATGAAGAAGACTTGGAGCTGGGTGGAACCAGCGGTGATGAAGAAGACTTGGAGGTGGGTGGAACCAGTGATGATGAAGAAGACTTGGAGCTGGGCAGATCCAGCGATGATGAAGAAGACTTGGAGCTGGGTGGAACCAGCAGTGATGAAGAAGACTTGGAGCTGGGTGGAACCAGCGGTGATGAAGAAGACTTGGAGGTGGGCAGAACCAGCGGTGATGAAGAAGACTTGGAGCTGGGTGAAACCAGCGGTGATGAAGAAGACTTGGAGGTGGGCGGAACCAGCGGTGATGAAGAAGACTTGGAGGTGGGCGGAACCAGCGATGATGAAGAAGACTTGGAGCTGGGTGGAACCAGCGGTGATGAAGAAGACTTGGAGGTGGGCGGAACCAGCGATGATGAAGAAGACTTGGAGCTGGGCAGAACCAGCGATGATGAAGAAGACTTGGAGCTGGGTGGAACCAGCGGTGATGAAGAAGACTTGGAGGTGGGCGGAACCAGCGGTGATGAAGAAGACTTGGAGGTGGGCGGAACCAGCGATGATGAAGAAAACTTGGAGCTGGGTGGAACCAGCGGTGATGAAGAAGACTTGGAGCTGGGCGGAACTAGCGATGATGAAGAAGACTTGGAGCTGGGTGGAACCAGCAGTGATGAAGAAGACTAGGAGGTGGGCAGAACCAGTGGTGATGAAAAAGACTTGGAGCTGGGTGGAACCAGTGGTGATGAAAAAGACTTGGAGCTGGGCGGAACCAGCAGTGATGAAAAAGACTTGGAGCTGGGCTGAACCAGTGGTGATGAAAAAGACTTGGAGCTGGGTGGAACCAGCAGTGATGAAAAAGACTAGGAGGTGGGAAGAACCAGTGGTGATGAAAAAGACTTGGAGGTGGGCGGAACCAGCTGTGATGAAGAAGACATGGAGGTGGGTGGAACCAGCTGTGATGAAGAAGACTTGGAGGTGGGCAGAACCAGCAGCGATGATGAAGAAGACTTGGAGCTGGGTGGAACCAGCGGTGATGAAGAAGACTTGGAGGTGGGCGGAACCAGCGATGATGAAGAAGACTTGAAGCTTGGTGGAACCAGCGGTGATGAAGAAGACTTGGAGGTGGGCGGAACCAGCGATGATGAAGAAGACTTGAAGCTGGGCAGAACCAGCGATGATGAAGAAGACTTGGAGCTGGGTGGAACCAGCGGTGATGAAGAAGACTTGGAGGTGGGCGGAACCAGCGGTGATGAAGAAGACTTGGAGGTGGGCGGAACCAGCGATGATGAAGAAGACTTGGAGCTGGGTGGAATTAGCGGTGATGAAGAAGGCTTGGAGGTAGACGGAACCAGCGATGATGAAGAAGACTTGGAGCTGGGCAGAACCAGCGATGATGAAGAAGACTTGGAGCTGGGTGGAACCAGCGGTGATGAAGAAGACTTGGAGGTGGGTGGAACCAGCAGTGATGAAGAAGACTTGGAGGTGGGTGGAACCAGCGGTGATGAAGAAGACTTGGAGCTGGGTGGAACCAGCGGTGATGAAGAAGACTTGGAGGTGGGCGGAACCAGCGGTGATGAAGAAGACTTGGAGGTGGGCAGAACCAGCGATGATGAAGAAGACTTGGAGCTGGGTGGAACCAGCGGTGATGAAGAAGACTTGGAGGTGGGCGGAACCAGCGATGATGAAGAAGACTTGGAGCTGGGCAGAACCAGCGATGATGAAGAAGACTTGGAGCTGGGTGGAACCAGCAGTGATGAAGAAGACTTGAAGCTGGGTGGAACCAGCGGTGATGAAGAAGACTTGGAGGTGGGCGGAACCAGCGATGATAAAGAAGACTTGGAGCTGGGTGGAACCAGCGGTGATGAAGAAGACTTGGAGGTGGGCGGAACCAGCGGTGATGAAGAAGACTTGGAGCTGGGTGGAACCAGCGGTAATGAAGAAGACTTGGAGGTGGGCGGAACCAGCGATGATGAAGAAGACTTGGAGCTGGGCGGAACCAGCGATGATGAAGAAGACTTGGAGCTGGGTGGAACCAGCGGTGATGAAGAAGACTTGGAGGTTGGTGGAACCAGCGGCGATGAAGAAGACTTGGAGCTGGGCAGAACCAGTGGAACCCTTCAGGGTTGGGGACATGGTTGGGCACCAAGATGCCGAGCTCCACCAGTTCTCCCACTAGGACGAATGTAGGAACCGGCTCACACATCAGACTGGGCGGCAATCAGACTGGGCGGCAAGCTTTGTGTCCAGGACTAACGAGGCTACAGGCTCTGCCACCATTGCAGGCATATAGTAGGTGCTGGCACTGGGTCCTTGGTGGGCATCAGCTCTGGCTCAGGGTCTGTGGTAGGCTCAGGATCATTATCCATGGTGGACTCAATAGAGTGCATGAAACACAACCAACACCATACAAAGAACAAACTAAACTTAAAGGGCAATATATACACTGATGATCTAAACAAGGAACAGGTGGATGAAATCACTGAAATAATGACAACTAGTGAACACAAGCTAGCAACCATGACAACTGAAGAGAAAAACTGGAAATAGTGAGATACAAACTAAAATTTCAGGAAATTAAACTAAAACCACAATTGAACGTGACAGATATAGACACATAGTTACTTGTAAATGCTATTGAAACTATTATCCTACGCTCTTGACCCTGTGGAGGTCTGTGCGTTCTTCTGGACAGCAAACAGCTGGACAGACACTGGCTGGAGGATAAACCATGTGACAGGGACCCTGCGGCTGTAGTGCCAATTCATGCAGATGAATTCTGAGCTGAGAATGCTTCCTGAGCTGAAACACAGCCAAAACCTTCATACTGCAGACACTCCATCATCTCCTCAAACTCTGTTCAGAACAGGGGTGACCAATCCTGCTCCTAGAGGGCCAGTGTCCTGCAGAGTTTAGCTCCAACCCCAAATAAATACACTAGAACCAGTCAATGGAGGAGAGGCTGAATAAACTGCTTTTGTGAGGAAAAAGCTTATCATTTAATTAATCGACAGCCCATCAGCTAATCTTCAACATGTTTGCTCTTAAAAAAAATTGTTTTGGATTGATCTATTTTACACCCAAAAAAAGCTGTTTTATAACAAAAGTTACTGACAAATGCGTGACAGGTTTGATTCAGTTTACTGCACTTCTCAATCATGGTATCCGCAAACAGTGACTGAGTGTCGTACAACTCTGAACGAAATGGCGTCAAGGCTGTAATGTGATTGGTTATCAAGGCTCACATGATCCAAGTTAGCCGTTCCGCTTTTTCCAATGGTAGAGCCACAGACCCTCGGAACCCAATAAGATCATCTCTGGTCTTATTAGGCATACTGAAAGCTTCCAGGCAGGTGTGTTTAGTAGGGTAGGAAAGGGGGGTTCACCTGCACCCGAAAGGTATATTTTTTTAACCTAGTTTTTTGTAATCCTTAAGGTGTCTAGTAAAGGAATTTTGATGTTCCCCACGCAAATTATTGTCCCATATATGATTTTTTGTATCATCTTTTGTGTCCGTGCTTGATTTTCGGCTGTGAAAAATGAAAACTTTAAATCTACATAGAATCTGAACAATACATCCTACAGACACAATCCACCCCATTTTCTCTTCGTCTTTGCATGAGGAATTGATAGATATGAGGATTGTCATGATTAGATGATGTTTGGTGCATTAAAACTCAAATAAACGCAAAAACAAATGTAAAAAATCTGTGACATTGGATCACTGGAACTCCTCCCCCATGGACCCTATTGATATATGTTTTCTAACTTTTGTATTTTTATAGTCTTTATGATGTCTAATAAGCAAATGTTGATGATCCCTACTTGAAAAAATGTCACATGTTGGTCCAAATGAACATCTCCCAAGGAGTTACTATTCAAACCGTTATATTGGTATCATATTTATTGAAACAAAACACAAAACCACTCATATAGTCAAATGTGTGTATATATAGGGTATAACAAATCCCCATTAGAATAAACTGAAATAGAAAAAAAGTGATTCTAATCAAAGGTCAAAAGGTCAAGGGCAATGATGTCTATTCATCATAGAGCAGGTCTTCATAATAGACCTCTTGCTCCTCGTCTTCTTCACCATCTCCATCCATCTCCTCGACTGTTTCCTATAGCAAGTCAGTGAGTAAAGTGGGGAGGATAGGTCCACAAGACCACACTGGTTCCAGGGTACCCTCTTCAGTCTTTTCCCAGCCTTGGCCAGGATCATGGGGCTTGGGACACCAGAATATCGGTGTGGCTGCTCTCTTGTAGTTGGCCAGACGGTGGTCGACACGGTTCATGTGTGGGACCAGGTTGTCTCTGGAGACGTTAACTGGCAACGGGACAAATACAGACTATGCAGGGACAGTGAAACTTTTAAAAGACCAGTTTGCTGCCCCACAGAGTGCTTTATTGAGACGGTTTATGTTTAGACAACGACACCAACTACCAGGGGAGTCCGTCCATCAGTACGTCTCCAACCTAAAAGGTTTAGCCAGCCATTGTAAATTCGGCGCATTGACAGACGAGATGATACGTGATCAACTGATTGAGCACACTACACAGGCTAAAATCAGGGAGACGTTGCCACTCGAATCAGACGACTTAACACTAGCTAAGGATGTTGCCATTGCATTCCAAATTGAAAGAGCAGCGGAATGTGCAGTTAAATTAACAGACAGAATCATCATTAAGCCAAGCAGTATGCATAAGAGCACAGTCACATGACCAGCAACAGCAGTAGCCATCTAGCTCTGGTTTGGATGTACCAGACACAGCCCCAGACCCAGTCATGCATCTCAGACAACAAGGGCCGCGTCAGCGTCAAAGGCAGTTTTCCTGCGGTAGCTGTGGATCAAACACACATGCCACCAGAGCCCGGCACTGTCCAGCTAATGACCAAACATGCCGTAACTGTGGCAGGAAAAATTACTTTGCAAAAATGTGCCGCTCTGCCCCCTCCAGGTCAGATGCACACACTCCCCGTGCTTCACCCACCATAATTCGCCATGTAACATCGGGGCCCATGCAATTCAAGTCATGTACAGTGAATATAAACACAGTGTGTATTGCCCTGCTGCTAGACACAGGTGCAAGTGTATCCCTTCTGAATGCCAGTACATACCATAAGTTCTTTCATTCCTGTCCACTGTCCACACCCCCTGCTGTCCTACATGGGTATGGTAACTCAAAAATTGACTTGTTGAGGTCCATCACAGTGACTGTTAGCTATGGAACTAGGGTCTTGCCCTCCTTTGTCTTCAATGTGGCCCGACGAGGGGTGAATTTAATGGGGCTGGATCTGCTCATGGCATTGGGATTTTCACTCATTGACACAGGGGGGCTGCCATTATGACTGTCGCTGCCAGACCACATCAGAAGTGGTCATCACTGTTTGAAGGGCTGGACTGTCTGTTTGCTTTTGCCCATCAACCCCTCATTGACTCCTCTGTGATGCCAGTCATCCAGCCACTGTGCCGTATTTCACTGGCCCTGAAGGGATGGTGTGTCTGTTGAGCTGCAGCGGCTGCTGGATGCCGGTATCATTGAGCCGGTTGATGCTTCACCATGGATTTCAAATTTGAAAACAGGGGCTCTGCGAGTCTGTGTGGACCTCCGCGCAGTAAATAAAGCAGTCATCCCAGACAGATACCCATTGCCCACGTCGAAGGAGCTCACGGCACAATTTCACGGCTCCACTGTCTTTTCGAAACTGGATCTCAGAGAGGGCTATCTCTTTAACCCTCAATGGCAGCAAATGTGTTTTTGCTGTGCCGGCCATTGAATATGTAGGCATCCGACTTTCCACTGAGGGCATCTCTCCTCTTCAATCTAATGTGGAGGCCATCCTCTCCGTTCCCGAACCGACCTCGGCTGCCCAGCTCGCTTCATTCCTGGGCATGACGGGCTACTACATGAAGTTCATGCCTCAGTATTCAACCATAACAGCCCCACTGCGCCAGCTGCTTCGGAGAGATGAGCCATGGGTCTGGTCGTTAGAATGCACCAAGGCAGTGCAAACTCTTAAAGCTCAACTTACCTCACCTCCAGTGTTGGCACATTTTGACATATCCAGTCACACCCTGGTCACCTGTGATGCCTCGGCCATGGCGATAGGGGCTGTACTGTCACAAGTACAGAATGGCGTGGAGAGGCCTGTTGCATTCGCCTCCCAAGCTCTGAACCAAACCGAACAAAGATACTCAGTTGGGGATCGGGAGGCACTCGCTTGTATGTGGGCTTGTGAGAGATGGCACCTCTACCTTTATGGCCGCCAGTTTACGCTGAGAACAGACCACCAGGGCCTTGACAGCTCTGCTTTCTTCTACTGGCACCGGGCACAGGCCGCTGAGACTGCATCATTGGTATGACTGCCTCCGCCAATACAACTATACTCTACAGTTTACCCTGGGCCGGGATAATGTCATTGCAGACCTTCTCTCTCGGTCAGTTCCTGCCCAGGCCCTGCCTACCAGCGTCAACCACATCGAAAGTGAGATTATTCTCACGCTACACACTCTGCTCGAGTCCACGGTCACTCTACAGGAACTGAAGGCAGCCTCAAAATAGGATCCAGTTATCTTCCAGCTCTGCATCTACAGTCGTCAGGGATGGCCACAGGAATTACCAGAGGAGCTGTTAGCATTTTCTCTGGTCAAGCAGGAGCTCTCTTGTTGGAATGAGACATGTGTGGCGCATGGGTTTTGCACTGTGATTCCAGGGGCCCTTCGCGCCCGTGTGCTGGCCATGGCACGTGAGGGCCACCAGGGAATAGTGAAACTTAAACAAAGATGCCATGACCTGGTGAGGTGGCCAGGCATAGACAAAGACATTGAGGCCCTTGTTAAAGAATGCCCAGCATGTCTTGTAAGTGGAAAGACTGGTCGTCGACCCCGCCACCCCTGCAACCCCTGGCCTGGCCCTCAAAACCATGGGAGCATCTGCAATTAGACATATGTGGCGAGATCCACTATCAGCGGTTCTTGGTCGTAGTGTATGGTTTACACTCCAAATGGCCTGAGCTGACCACTACCGGCTCCATCACCTCCCAGGTCATTGTGGACTTTCTGGAGTCTCTCTTCTCCCGCTGGGGCCTTCCACAGACCATTACCACCGACAATGGTCCACAGTTTGTATCTGTGGAGTTTCTTAATAACTGGAGAACAGGGGGATTCGACACATCCGTACAGCCCTGTATCACCCACAGGCAAACGGCAGGAGGGAACGCTTCCATCAATCCCTAAAAAATGGCATCAGAGCACATCAGGCCCAGGGCTGTTCCTTTAAACAAGCCATACGTCTAACACTGCTACACTACCATGCTACCCAGCATTCAACCACAGAGGTTTCCCCAGCCTCGCTCATGCTGGGCAGGGAGTTACACCTACCACTGGACAGGCTCCACCCCACCGCAGTCCAGAACACACTCACACCAGTCAAAGCCTCAGTCACCCGCTGTCAGAAGCGGATGAAACAGTGGTTTGACAAGAAAAAGAAGTTCAGGATCCTAGATATCGCTGTGGCAGACTGGGTGAGAGCTCGCCAACCGCACAGGGAAAACAAGATGGCATCATTTTGGTCCACTCCACAGCAAGTGGTCCGCCGACTGGGACCAGCCACATACCTCCTTGATGGCACCCGCTGGCACGCCAGCTGCCTTCAGAAGGTGCCAGCACCTCCTGCAATGTTAACTCAGAACAGCGGGGACATAATGCCACCCAGAGCGGAGCAGGAGGACTCCATACCACAAGCAGCCGCACAGCCTGAATATACTCCCTCGTTGTCACACCCAGTGCCCCCATCATCATTGTCGCTGCCCCTTTCCCCAGCCTCCCTACCACTGTTCGCCTCACCTTCAGCTGTGTGTTCTCCACGGCCAGTGCGCACCAGGGCACGGCCCGATTACCTGAAGGACTTTGTGTCAACTTTTCATAGTTGAACCCCCCAGAGAGGGGAAAATGTTATGTCCGCTCAGGACGAATTAATCTGTGTTCGTTTGGTAACACCTCGCTGCATGTTTAGGTTGCAGCTGTTTTGGCTGTTTTGGTCTGAAACGTTTGGTTCCGGTTTGTCCGAAAAGTAAAGAGAGTTGCATGCATAAATCTCTCGTCCAGCATCCTTTTTTATACACAGCAGTCTCATCCTCTCCAATAATTTTTTTCAGCATGATGCTGCGCACGTTGTTCACAGATTTTTTGTGGGCCTGGCCATACATTACACATGTAAATGCCTCAATGTCCTCCACCACATCTGGCTCCACAGACCACTGATCACCAAGTTTTCTGAGGACATAAATAATTATAGTATTGCAAAGTCACAATGTATCAATACCTATGTTAAGCATTAATTGCCATTACATGCTACAGGATATCTGATTAAAAATACTCACCTGAAGGCTGCATGGTACTTTGGATTACTCTGCAGCTTTTTCAGAGGCCCAACCTTCCCTTTGCCTCTAAAGGTACATGTAACGTCTTCTCCTGTGAAGACATATAGGCAGAGTATTGTTGTGCAGTAGTCTGCCCCCTTACATTCTGCCAGTTCGCTGACATTTAGGATCCGTCTGTGCTTTCCGGTCCCAATATCGATGTACTAATTATTTATGTCCTCAGAAAACTTGGTGATCAGTGGTCTGTGGAGCCAGATGTGGTGGAGGACATCGAGGTATTTACATGTGTAATGTATGGCCAGGCCCGCGAAAAATCTGTGAACGTGTGCAGCATCATGCTGAAAAAAATTATTGGAGAGGATGAGACGCTTACCACCAGATTCAAGGTGGATTTGTCCCGGCTCCTGCCCTGGAGAGACAACCTGGTCCCACACATGAACCGTGTCGACCACCGTCTGGCCAACTACAAGAGAGCAGCCACACCGATATTCTGGTGTCCCAAGCCCCATGATCCTGGCCAAGGCTGGGAAAAGACTTAAGAGGGTACCCTGGAACCAGTGTGGTCTTGTGGACCTATCCTCCCCACTTTACTCACTGACTTGCTGGAGGAAACAGTCGAGGAGATGGATGGAGATGGTGAAGAAGACGAGGAGCAAGAGGTGTCATGATTCTGCCTTTGTGTACCAGATCTTCTCTTGTCTTGAGGCAGGATCATGACAGACCCATGTTTTATGTGTAAGCACATGGCCATTTGTTTGGGCTGTGTGCTTGCGTTGTCTCGTCACGTAACCCCGCCCACTTGTTACCCTCGTTTAGTCATCATTGCTTTACCCTTGTCACCTGTTTCCCTCATTAGTTTGCTCCCTATTTAATCCCCTCATGTTTTCTGTCCTGCGTCGGTACATTGTCAAACTTAGTGTGTGATACTTTGCATGTTAAATGCTGTGAGTACTTTGTCAGAAACCTGTTTAATCAGAATTGTGAGTTTGTTTCCTGTCATCGTCAAGTCAAAGTCTAGTCTTTGTTTATTATCTTGTCTTAGTCAAAGTTACCTCTCCTCAGTCCTGTTTTGCCCCCTCGTGGGTTTTGTTTTCTGTTTTGTGTCAAAATAAACCTTTAGTGTCTGCATACCGTCTGCTTTTGGGTTCATTCCTGCCATCCCATGACAGAATGTACAGACCAAAGAAGAACCCAGCAGACTATATGTCTTCTCCCGCTAAACCACAGCTGACTGATCAAGAACTATGGTGGCAGTTGGCCATTGCTGACAGTAGAAATGGAAAACTTCCATTCCCTCGCCAGGGTGAGTTGTCCCTGAAGAGGTATGCCCAAGTTTTTGAAGAGAAGAGATTCTTCCTGCCTGAGATCCTGGCTTCTCGCTATTTCATCGCTGGTCTCAACTCTCCTCCTCCTCTGTCTGAACGAGAGGAGCTTACTATTCGCCCATTTCGAGCAATGGTGGATTGCTTGTCTCAGAGAGAGCCAAAGGGTCCCACGAGGTTTTCATCTGCCATGCTTCCAGTGGTCCCGGAGGGTCGAGTCCTTGCTGTCGTCACTCAAGGGGATCAGGCTCTCTCCGTTACTTCTCCCGAGGTCTCCTCCACTCCCGTTGATCTTCGTGGCAAACGAGGGAGACGGACTTCGTGGGATTCTCCGTCTGAGTCATCCTCGACCGAGTCAGCGCTGCCTGAGACTGCCCGTTCAACTCAAGTCACAAATCCCGCTGAGCCTCTCCAACCGGCCACAAGTCCGGCTATGACTTCCACACCGCGACCTAGGAGAAAGAAGAGGAGAAAGGGAGCCTCTTGTCCTTCATCTCAGCCTGTCCCAGAGCCCGCTCCCACTGCAAGCGCTGTTCCAGAGCCCGCTACTGCAAGCGCTGTTCCAGAGCCCGCTACTGCAAGCGCTGTTCCAGAGCCCGCTACTGCAAGCGCTGTTCCAGAGCCCGCTACTGCATGCGCTGTCCCAGAGCCCGCTACTGCATGCGCTGTCCCAGAGCCCGCTACTGCATGCGCTGTCCCAGAGCCCGCTACTGCATGCGCTGTCCCAGAGCCCGCTACTGCATGCGCTGTCCCAGAGCCCGCTACTGCATGCGCTGTCCCAGAGCCCGCTACTGCAAGCGCTGTCCCAGAGCACGCTTCTGCAAGCGCTGTCCCAGAGCCCGCTACTGCAAGCGCTGTCCCAGGCGCCGTCCCAGAGCCCGCTGTTGCAAGCGCTGCCCCCGGATCTGCTGAGAGAGTTGCGGCTGACTTAGCAGCTAGAGAGGTTCTACAAGCTGTTTCTGCCCCTAAGATGATGCCTGTCGTCTTAGCTGCTCGAGCCATATCTGACTATCTTACCGCTCTTGCAAGGATCCTTGAAATGCCACCCAGACCCAGGTTACTTTCAAGTCACGAACCCACGACATCAGATTGCGCTTCTCACGAGTCAAGTGTGAGAAGCCTAAAGGATTCAAGAGAATCAAATGGGTCAAGTCTGAAGGATTCTAACATTCCGAGTCCTGTTCCGGGTCCTGTTCCGGGTCCTGTTCCGGGTCCTGTTCCGGGTCCTGTTCCGGGTCCTGTTCCGGAGTCAAGTGAACCTAATGTATCTAGGATGGAAGATTCAAGTGAATCAATTCCTGTCCCGAGTCCTGTTCGGAAGTCTGCTCTGAGTCGAGCGCAGCCTGGAGTCATCGACCCAGAGGGACCAGTCCGGTCCGTCTGTCCTCTCAAACAGGATCCTGTCCCACAGTCACCCGCTTCATCCCCTGTTTTGTCTCCCGTGTCGTCGCCCCCTGTTGTCCCCATCAAGTCTTCTGCCAAGTTGCCATGTGTTTTCCCTGTCACCCCTGTCGCTGCCCAGTCCCGGACTGTTTCCCCCAAGTCATCTCCTCATTCGTCTCCAGCCAAGTCCCCCAGGAGTCCCCGTCCTCAGCCCTCGTCCCGAAGACCCAAGACCCCCAGTCGTCCCATCCACCCTGGACTGCCCCCTAAGGACTTTGTGTTTCCCTCCAGTACTCCCACCTCACCTATCCTCTCTGGATTTCCCCCCATGGACTCAATGTTCCCTCCTCCTCCCCTTCCTTGTTTGTTGTTTTTATTGTTCCATCCTAACCCTGTTATAGTTTATTCGTGTCTGCCATTGTTAGTTTTTGTCATGTATTGTTGGTTTGTGTCTTTGTCACAGTCGGTCTTGTCCTGTGTTTAATGTTCCCTTGGGGAGCGTCTGGAAGCCGCTCCTTAAGGGAGGGGTTCTGTCATGATTCTGCCTTTGTGTACCAGATCTTCTCTTGTCTTGAGGCAGGATCATGACAGACCCATGTTTTATGTGTAAGCACATGGCCATTTGTTTGGGCTGTGTGCTTGCGTTGTCTCGTCACGTAACCCCGCCCACTTGTTACCCTCGTTTGGTCATCATTGCTTTACCCTTGTCACCTGTTTCCCTCATTAGTTTGCTCCCTATTTAATCCCCTCATGTTTTCTGTCCTGCGTCGGTACATTGTCAAACTTAGTGTGTGATACTTTGCATGTTAAATGCTGTGAGTACTTTGTCAGAAACCTGTTTAATCAGAATTGTGAGTTTGTTTCCTGTGATCGTTAAGTCAAAGTCTAGTCTTTGTTTATTATCTTGTCTTAGTCAAAGTTACCTCTCCTCAGTCCTGTTTTGCCCCCTCGTGGGTTTTGTTTTCTGTTTTGTGTAGTAATAAACCCTTGAAATGTCTGCAAATGGTCTGCGATTGGGTTCTCTCCTTCTAAACCATGACAAGAGGTTGATTATGAAGACCTGCTGTATGATGAATAGACATCATTGCCCTTGACCTTTTGACCTTTGATTAGAATCACTTTTTTCTATTTCCGTTTATTCTAATGGGGATTTGTTATACCCTATATATACACACATTTTACAATATGAGTTTTCTGTTTTGTTTCAATAAATATACCAATATAACGGTTAGTAACTCCTTATTATGGGAGATGTTCATTTGGACCAACATGTGATAATTTTTCAAGTAGGGATCATCAACATTTGCTTATTAGACATCATAAAGACTATAAAAATACAAAAGTTAGAAAACATATATCAGTATAATGGAAAGCTTTGGTTTTGATGATCGTTTTATTTCCTGGATCAAACTATTGTATGTCTCCCCACAGGCATCTATTTTAACTAATGGTGTGGTTTCACCACCTTTTTTGCTTCAGAGGGGCACTAGGCAGGGCTGCCCTTTGTCGCCTTTGCTTTTTGCCATTGCCATTGAGCCCTTAGCTATCTGGCTTCGTGAGGATGTAAATTTTAAAGGTATAAATCGGCTAGGTAGAGAGTATAAATTATCCCTATATGCAGACGATCTTCTACTCTTTATTTCTGATCCAGAGACTTCTGTCCCCGTTATTCTGAACATTTTAAACCATATCGGTAAAATTTCAGGGTATAAGATTAATTTTCATAAGAGTGAGTTGTTCCCTGTAAATTCTTTGGCGAATAACCTCGCACATTCACTTCTACCATTTAAATGGGCGGCTGATGAATTTAAGTATCTGGGTATTGCTGTGACCAAATCTTTAACTGGATTGTATGTTTCTAATTTTGTCCCCTTACTTAAAAAGGTTGAGTCTGACATGGAACGTTGGGCTAACCTCCCTCTTTCCCTTGCTGGGCGTATAAGCCTAATCAAGATGACTGTTCTTCCCAAGTTTTTGTATTTATTTCAGCATATTCCAATTTTTCTTAAGAAAAAGTTTTTTATGGATTTGGATAAACGAATAATTTCCTTTTTATGGGGAAATGGACCAGCTCGAATTAAGAAATTAGTTTTAGAGCTCCCTAAAAACAAGGGAGGTCTTGCACTCCCAAATTTTTTGCACTATTACTGGGCCTGCAATATCCAGAAAATTGTATACTGGAGGAACAATCTGAATTCAGAACCCCCTTGCTGGGCCTACCTGGAACAGTCCTCAGCGCGCCTCTCTCTGCACTCAGTTATATGCTCTCAACTACCATTGCCTACCAACATTAGTTCAAATTTAGTAGTATCTCACTCAGTTAAGATATGGACTCAATTTAGAAAACAGACTGGGTTGCATAGGTCTTCTATACTCTCTCCGATAATTAAAAACCACAGTTTTGCACCCCCTAATATGGATGAGGCGTTTCGAATATGGTTTGATAAAGGCATAAGGACCATTGATGATCTCTATGAGTGTGGAGTTTTCTCGTCCTTTAATAATCTTTCCAAAAGATTTGACTTACCTAATACCCACTTATTTCGTTTCTTTCAAGTTAGGCATTTTGTGCAAAAACTATTCCCTCACTTTCCGAATCGCCCCCCTGAATCGCCTTTGGATGACTTCTTAAAGCTTGAACCACATTCAAAACACTGTATTTCTGTAATTTATAATTTGATTCACAATAATAATCCAGCCACTACAAATAGGACCAGAGCGGCATGGGAGGGAGACTTGGGATTCGAAATCTCTGATGAACATTGGGAGCGCATTCTTGCTCTCATACACACGTCATCTATAAGTGCAAGACATGGCCTGATACAGTGTAAGATTTTACACAGGGTTTACTATACAAATGCTAAACTTGCTAAAATATACCCCTCTGTCAGTGATGCATGTAACAGGTGCAAGCAATCACCAGCAGATCTCATTCATATGTTATGGGGATGCCCTAAATTATATGATTATTGGACTAAAATATTCAAAATTCTGAGAGAAGCCTTTGCCATAGATCTTGACCTAAATCCTCTTCTGGCCATCTTTGGGATGACCGTTGAAGTTAACCTTTCTGTAACGGTTCAAAAAGCTCTAGCCTTTACCACTTTGCTAGCAAGACGTCTCATACTCCTGAAGTGGAAACATGCCTCACCCCCTTCTTTTGATTCATGGCTGAAAGAAGTGTTCACTTGCATTAAATTGGAAAAAATCAGACTGTCACAGACTGGATCTTTAAGGACTTTTGATAAACTGTGGCGCCCCTTTTTAGACTATTTACTAGCTAATTCTCAAGACACTTAAGCTGAGCATCCCCTTATTATGTATTTATTTTATTTTGAAAATGCTTTAAGATATCAATATTGTATTTATTTATTTATTTATTATTTTTTTTTTATTTTTTTTTTTTATGTAATTTGTTTTTTTTTTTTGGAGGCTGTAGGTTGTTTACTTGAGGGAGGGTTTTATTGGGGTATTAACAGTGTGGAACGATTATTTTATAAAATCATTGCTATTATACGTTGACTTGGTGTTCCCAGCAGAAAACTAATAAAGAAATTTAAATTAGAAAACATATATCAATAGGGTCCATAGGGGAGGAGTTCCATTGATCCAATGTCACCGATTTTTTACATTTTTTTGCGTTTATTTGAGTTTTAATGCACCAAACATCATCTAATCATGACAATCCTCATATCTATCAATTCCTCATGCAAAGACGAAGAGAAAATGGGGTGGATTGTGTCTGTAGGATGTATTGTTCAGATTCTATGCAGATTTAAAGTTTTCATTTTTCACAGCCGAAAATCAAGCAGGGACACAAAAGATGATACAAAAAATCACATATGGGACAATAATTTGCGTGGGGAACATCAAAATTCCTTTACTAGACACCTTAAGGATTACAAAAAACTAGGTTAAAAAAATATACCTTTCGGGTGCAGGTGGACCTCCCCTTCCTACCAGACTAGTTGAGGCAAGTTGGAGCAGCAGCCCTCCAGGACCACATTTAGACACCTCTGGTTAACTATGATATTATTCTTATTTTTTGTGTGACTGCTATGAGAAGATTTGTATCACTTTGCATTGGATTCTGGTTGTGGTTATGCAAAACCATGTAAATATTTATGGGATGATCAAATGCCTTCTCCACATCTTCCACTGCCTGGTGGCCACACGTTGAATGTCTGTTATGCAATTAATACTAAACAAGGAAAAAGGAAAACTATAATATGTTTCTCTCTTCAAATGATTGACTCTGCTTGAGAAATATACACTCTTAAAAAAGGTTTTATTGGGTTTTATATATAGAGTTCTTGACTCAATATTAAAGATGCCAAAAAGTTATTACTGCATAATATGAATTAAAACAAAATAAATAATTAACACTAAATTCATAACATGATCCTATGATGGGAACCCCTAAAATGTTCTATATATGTAGTGCCCGACAGAACCCTTAAAGGTTCTATATTTATTCTGAAGAGTGAATTTAAGAAAAATGAATTGATCAATAGCATTTAATATTGGGAATTCCACTAGTCCTTACTGCTTAATTAACTACTAATTAGTTAATTATTGACTAAAATTAAACTCAAAACTTTATTCAAGTAAAAAGTCCTCATTTGCATTTGTCCTTTTTCCTATAGTTACATATTTCTAACAGAAAATGTAATTCCTCTCCACTTTCTCCCCGCTGTGGAATCTTAGGTTCACAGCCAGATGCCTAAGTGCAAGACGCTTTGTTTCCATTATGTCTGTTAACATATATCTGTTAGTTATATATTCTGCATAGTTTTTCAGGTCATCTTGGACAAGTGCCACTGCAGTGCTGTGCTGTAGCCACTGTAAGATGTCCCATATTTCCCGCCTTGGAGGACTTGATATTAAATTCTGTTTAGTTATAGATGTCTGTGACATAGTCATTTTTTTTCTTCTTGTAGAAATTTGTGAGTTGTCTTGCAGTTTTGTCATTTTAACACAGACGAGACTACCCTTTCAACCATAAACAAAACTGGCTTCTTAAAATCCATTTACTGAATTCAGCCCTCCCTGAATAACGTCCAAGCTTTAAGAACTTTCTTTTTTTTTCAACACAAACTGATTATGAGGTGCTTGTGATTTTGGGCTATATAAGTTTTGTTTTCTGCTAGTTGACTTTCTGTTTTGGAAAGTTAGTTTTAATGTTTCATCAGCTGATCAACAGTGGCACCTATTGGCCAGACTGTACATCTATCCCTTCATTTTCAGTTGTATCAAATTAAACCCCCGGTTTCACAGACAAGGCCTAAACTAGTCCCAGACTAAAATGCATGTTTAAGCTGTTTTAACTGAAAGCAAATTGCACTTGCATATCTTAAAAGTACCATTGTTTTGTCTCAAGATGCACACCAGTAATGTTTTTTTATTAAGGCATGTTTATAAAAGCTACTTAAATGCCCTAATTGAACTAAGGCTTAATCTAAACCCTGTCTGTGAAACCAGGCCTAAATTATCTAACCTTACTAAATTAATTTCAAATATTGCAGAAGTTTTTTTTCTTGTCCCTTGAATAT
Organism: Scardinius erythrophthalmus; assembly: GCF_964197995.2. Lineage (NCBI taxonomy): Eukaryota > Metazoa > Chordata > Actinopteri > Cypriniformes > Leuciscidae > Scardinius > Scardinius erythrophthalmus. Next base: position 28,340,201 of record NC_138229.1, on the reverse strand, counting down.
ATATAATGATATATATGTTGGTGTTTATATGTTGAAATAAAAATATATTTTCAGTTTATAAAAGTTTTAAATATATCTTGGCCATATGGTGTATTGTTGGTCTAAACTGTGAAAATAACGCATGAAGAAGTGCAACATTGTGAAAAAAGTGTTCAACAATTTAGCCTGCAAAACAGAACCAGCAATACCAAAACAAAAGAACTTTTTGTTGACTTCACGAAGGCAACTCACAGCACACGACACTGATAGCTCATAACTGCAACAGACAGCAACCCTTAGATTCTTTGGCTCACAAATTTCTGATGACCTCACCTGAACAACAAATTAATAATTACACTGTTTACAATGCACAGGGAAAAGTGACATCACCACTAAAGACATTGATCATTGTCTGGTATGAAAATAACAGCACAAATTATAGGATTAATCTTATTCACTCCAAAATCAAAAGAAAGAAATTAGAAATGAAACTTAAATTAAATTATATTAATAAAAAAGGCCCGTTTTAAGGGTAAGGATTTTTATGACTGTATTTTCAAACAAGTTCTGTCATGAAAATCTAGATGGCGCAGACTAACTCAATCTGTTTGCAATCACATCTATCTCTAGGGCACAGCTGATTGGTTCCTGCTGTATCATAGCCAATGAGCTCACTGCTCATCCTTCAATTACTTGGTCAGCGTTTGCTGTAGCACTCTGCAGTGCGCTTACAGAAACCCTCCGCCTTCCCCTGCTCCACCTGTATAGATCTGCAATGGTGTAATTCATGTACGCTATATTGTACAGCAGCAGCATGTCTTATTTGCTCACAGCAGTGTGTTGTGTATGTATTGGCAGTAGCAAGTTGTTCTGCAGCAGCAGAAACATATCAACATTTTCATATCCATTGCCATTACCAAACATTTAGAGAGTTGTCATGACATAAATTATTTTCATGAGAACATGAGAAATTATTTTTTTTGTAACTAATAATAAAAATAATACAGCCTATTTTAATACAAAAATATCTTATATTATTGCCTATCTAGTTTACCATTTTTTTTACTTATTAATCAACAGATAAAGAAACTAAGCAAACAACAATCATTCTAGAATGAACTAGCAAACAAATCAGTTTTTTAGCTATATATCTTTCTGAGTGTGACAATGTAGAGGGCGCTGTTTCTCGTGTTGTCCCTCAATCATTATCATGCCTGGTCTATGAGTCGAGTGGGTGTCAACAAACTCGCTACAGTCAACGCCGACCAACTACCGAAACTTAGCAGTGACCGATTTCACACACAACAAATCAGCGTGACATGGAGCCTACGAATTTACAGGTAAATATATCCATTCAGAAATCATCAGTAAATGTGATGGCAATGTTAATTCACCAAGTGTTATGGTTTATAATGTTTAAATGCCGTAATAATTTTCTTCGTAAAAGTATAGAAACCACTTTCACATTCTCAACTCTCGCAACCATGTTCATTGTTTAAGAATAAAGTTGAAGTTGGAGTGATTTAAGTTATCTTTGAGTACGCAGTTCATCGTAATGACAGTGGTTATGTTTCAATACCTAGTGAGCTGCCTGCTTAGACAGCAAGTAGTGGTTTCGAAAGCTCATATGCTGGCAAAGGCAGGCATGCAGCTTTTTAGTTTTTGAGCCGCGACCATATAACACCGGATATTATTGGGGATATTATCAGTTCAGGAACAATTTTGCTGTTGAAGTGTGACGATTATCTGAAAAGTATTTTCAAGACGTCACTCATCCCCCGAAATGAAACATTTATGAAGAGCAGGTAAGTTAGTTGCCATATTCGTTGGTGAATTTAGCATAGCCTATTCGTGTGGTTCATTATTTTCATCTCATAAATCATTACACAGGCACATTTATTAATAGTCATATTATATGTCACTAGACATTTATGTCGTTACATTTGAGATTTTTTAAATAAATAATAATCTGAATCTATAAGAATCATGATAGTCTGAATTCATTATTCAATTATTCAATTCAATTATGTGCCTTATCAGATTCATTATAATTTTAATATCTATTAAAGTTAAGTGTCACTGATACTTTTGTACTTCTAGTCATAAATCACTTCATTTTATTGATTGACTCAACACAACCATGCTAACAGTTACACAATTGTTATATAGCATTATTCATATTTAAATATTAAACTACATGCTGTGTAGTGATGCTTTATTTGTGTACACACTTTAAAATCTCTGCATAGTGTCTTACGATGTACATATCTTACTCATCTTGTGATTAGGTGTCTCAAAAATGTCTTAAATGTACAAAAGTCAGGTTATAATGAGTAAATATAAGCAAATTGCACATGCTTCATTTCACAGAAAGCTATAGCTATAGCCAACAAAGCTTCACAGGAGGACCAGGATGGAAATTATGAGGAGGCTGTTAAATCTTATCAACATGCAGTGAAATATTTTCTGCATATAGTAAAACGTGAGTGCATAATATATACAGTTTACAATGGTGTCTTGCCATTTTCTTGCAAATGTAACCCTTTGTTTTGTTTTCACCCATATAGGTGAACCACAGGGTAAGGAGGGGAATCAGAAGATCAGAGATAAGTGTAAGCAGTATCTCGACAGAGCAGAAGAGCTCCAAAACTATCTCGATAACAAAGAGGTTACTATCAAATTATCACAGTCTCTTTGTGTATTGAATATAAATGTCCAAGCAGTTCAACTTTTATTTTGTGTGACAACTTAGAAATTCGGAAAGATCATTCTGGAAGACATGATTATTTAGAAAGGTGTGCTGTTTCCTTGTTATGTACAGTCTTGATAAACTGACTGTCTCCTGTTCAGTAACAAATATTGGACACTTGCATATCTTTGGTCACTAATATTACTTTGGTCAAATAGTAAAAAACACATTTTGACCAACAATTTAAACCACTTCGAGAACAATAACAGTGCATTGAAGCATGGGGGCAGCATCATTCTGTGTCATGGACTGAAAAACATGCAGTGGGAAAATTAAGCTAAGTAAATAAATTGCTGAAGGGAAAACGATATGTGGTCTGCAGAATCACTGGACACACTAAAGTAGTTTAAAATCAAATGGAATATTATAGACATGGCCTAATGGTAGTGCAAGAGCTCCAACACATTTCACTGTGCTCACATACGGGTGGTGTGAGTTTGAATCCAACTAGCAACATTTCCTTTTCTTATTTCCTGTCATTTACTGTTCCTGGAAGCCAAAATGTAGTGGGATTAGAGAGTATTTGAAGTTGACTTTGCTTTGATGGGGTTGTGAACTGCTTTGACCTTTCTTCAGTCTCTAATCTGGTTTTGTTTTACTGACAGCTGGAGAGGGGTCTCACCGTATTCTCTGTGAACTGAAATGGTCTGCAAATTAAATTATGTGATTTTTTGTGTGATGTTTGTATGTCAGAAAGATAAACAGCAGTGGACTCAGGACATAGCCCTGGGGGTCACCGATAGTAATGAGCAGGTAGGAGTCTTACTTTGTATCCTGACTGTGGTCTGTTGCTTAGTCTTAGAGGTGCTTCTGCCAGGTATGCCATGGCATCCTGTGGTTTTGCTTGTAAGTAGCCTATATTAGGCCCTATATGGGGCCTAATGCATTATGTATTGCATTAAGTCTCTTAAAACACTATGAGTAAGTGCAATGTGGTAGTGCGTTTGTAAAACATTTTATTTGATGTTACACAGATGAATGCTCGTAAATAAAAAAAAATAGGCTTATTGCAGTCAGAAGGTGTAGTTATGGCAAATGAGCTGTTAGAGCTGATGACGACATGCTAATCAGCAACACCTTGACCTCTTGATCTAAAGGTCTGGTCATTTAATTTAATGTCTAATGTAAGAATGTAGTGTCTGGAAGGCAAGTGAGGTGGTTATTCTGCCATTAGACAGTGTGACTAATTACATGCTTCTTCACTGTGGGGTATTTTTGTTGTTTTAGTTTATTTTCAGGGTGTTAGCTTTTTTTTAGGTCTGGTTCTTTTGCAAGTAAAAAGTCTTTGCTATCCTAATTACCCATATGTCACCAGATCTGACAGCAGTAATCATAGATTATAACAGATATTGAAACTCAGCCATAGCTCCAGGTTGTGGGATATGGGTGGGTTTTCAGGGACCTGGGGGGGCCAATGTAGGAGTGTTGGCCCCTGAGTATTGGAGAGTATTGGAGTATTTGGTGGCTAAAAGTACAGTAACATTAGCAAAATTTTGTGTGAAAATTAGCTACGTTTTCAGTTGGTATGAAGCACAGCTTACACAGATGTAACTTTCAAACCGAGCAGCTTTCTGTTGGCCGACATGGCGAGTCCACATGACCAACAAAATCTGTGTGGGTAAATCTTCCACTCCTATTTAATAGACAATTATTTTTTTTTTTTGCACCTTAATTCATATGAATACGTACACTCTCAATTGTGTATTTTCGCAGGATCTGCTTACGCCCCACTGATGGTCATATTTAGAGGTGGGCCATCATGCTTATTTTTCTTTCTTGTGAGATTTTGTGTTAGACGCAACAATGCTTCAACTTTCAAGAGCGATGAAGCTAAACTGTTCATAAAACCATAAAAGACCGTTCTCTAAATTTTCTGATATTTAATATTACTCAGCCACCAAAATTACCTCACTACGGTTATTTTTAAAGTGAAAATTAAATGTTGTTTACATCCGATTGCACTGGTGTTTTTAGGGGACTGAATGAAAATTAAGAAGGCTTGGTGATGTCAAGTTTTGTAGACAAGCATTTTAAAAAAAAAAAGTTTTTGTGCATTGATGAATCATGTGCAATAAGTCTAGGAACTTTATTAAGAAACTGCATATTAAGAAAATATAAAGGGTCTACTTTGATTTTATGTTTATTATAAAGGCAGTGGACCACTTAACTTTTTATACTTTCATCATTTTGTATATATCCATCGTCTGTTTGATTATACTACATTCTATTTGTTGTCTGTTCCATAACTTTTTTATTTTATTTATTTATTTATTTATTGCCTTTTTGTTATATGTCAGCACATGATTCTAAAAGAAATAAGCGTAAGATATTTATATTATTACTAGCCTGTCATATTGCAATATAATACCTGACAATGTGTAAGCAATGTTATGGCTCATGATTGTAGGTGACCTTTCAGTTTGACAATAGCAACACTTGTTTATAGCTCAGTTATCTTGCTGATGACTTCAGACCATATCACTTTAGTAACACTCTGGCCTTTCTGTGTAGCTGTGAATGTGCAGATTTCTAGTATTAATACGGAAGCCAATTTAATAATAGTGATGAGACTGGAGTTAGTTATCACACTTCTCAGAGTGGGCTTGGAAATATAGTTTACATTGACCACTATAAGGGGTAAGTTGTCACATGGGAACTGGTCATTAGTCTGTTATAGTCTGGAGACCAGATGTGTCCAATCAGTTGAGGGAAACAATGCCTGAGGCATAATTAACTAAAATTAATATATATGAAGAGTTCAGATGCAAAAGCCTCTAAATGCCATCTGAAATTTTCTTATAGAATGATCATTTTTATCAAGCTAGTATATTTAAGTTCAGTAATTTCACTTAAATGACAATTAATAGGTAATCTTCATTGCCATTTAAGTGAAATTATTATTATACGATAAAAATGATCATTCTATAAGAAATTTTCAGATGGCATTTAGAGGCTTTTGCATCTGAACTCTTCATATATATAAATATATATATATATATATATATATATAATTATTTTTTTGGGCATTTATTAAATTCAATTGAAAATAACATCTTCTGTCCTGATGTTTGAAAATCTGACATAAAAAAATAGTCAGAGTGGTTTTATTGTGTTCACTTATTTACCCAATAGATATTAGAAAAATATGAAAATATAAAAATATGAAGAGTATCAAGTGCTTGAAACCAGCATCAACACAAAATTACTAAAGAAAACAAGCATTTGGACCTTTGACTATAAACCTTAGTTGCTCAGATAGCCTATAGATTATAGATTCCCAGCTAGTCTCAGTCTCCCCAATGAATTGTTTTCAAGTAACTGTAATCATTGTAACGTTGTAAATTCAACAGCTTACAGTCAAATGGTTGCAGATGACTGTACAAAATCTGATATACTTCCGGTCAGGCAGTTACACTTTCTTATGTTTGGTGACATTAGCTTGAGAGAATCCTTTTGTTTTTACCCACAATAATCATACAATATGTCAATATGACGACAACAACTTCTATTACGTAAGAACTCTCTTTATCTTTTGTTCCTGAAACCAGAGGTGTTTTTTCAGGGCGCGCCAAAGAGGCTTGTCTTACACGTATGACGCATGACATTTTTGGAACACGTGAGCGAGGAGGCGGAAGTGACATTCGACATTTTAATGCGGAAGTTGTTTTTTCCTCTGTTATTCAACGATCTCAAAACTAAGCATTGAAAAATTCTAAATCTGCAATCCTTGTTGTTTGTTTGTTAAATCGTGTTTGTGATATAACACTGTCTTTATATTTCCGAAACACGTCGTACGTTCTTGATTTTTTCAGCCCCTATGGCTGCCAACAACAACTTACAGGTAAGTTAGCAAACAAATTAGCTCATAGTTTTTCAACTGACAACAATAATGTTAACTTACAGATTTAATTAAGATAAATACTAAGTCTTGAACGATTTGTATAGTCATACATTTGAAAGCAATGATTTTGTAGTAAACATGGCGAAACGATCGCTCATCTCTTAATAGCACCCATCACGATTTCTTTAACTTGTTAATTTTATATACTAACAAACCTGTTAAGTTCGTAATCAGACCTAATTGATTGTACGTGAGATTATAAATGGCATTTTGAAAGTTAATAAGTCAGGTTAAGATCAAATGAGCTAACGATACGGTTGGGTTTGACCATTGTCTAGTGTGAAGTTTAGATCTAAATTTAGTTTTGGGTTTATGAATACGCCTATTAATTTTAGACTCATTGTTCTGGTGAATTCCTAAGCATTATAGTTTTTCTTGGAGGACTGATGTCACATCCATCATTTTGGTTTGAGAATGAGGGTTTGTTGAAGTGTCTTAATTTATGTGCTTTCATATAACCATAATTGAAATCCTCCATACATTCAATGTTAAGACAATAAAACTGCGTTCATTAATTAACAGCCACATTGCATTTTTCTCCTCAAACCCATTCTGAAACAATGTTATGATATTTCCCACACAGAAAGCTATAGATCTGGCCAGTAAGGCATCTCAGGAGGATAAGGCCGAAAACTATGAAGAGGCCCTGCGTTTATATCAGCATGCAGTTCAATATTTCCTACATGTTGTCAAATGTAAGTATGCAGCAGAAATTAAATATCATCCATCAAGAAGAATGATTTTAGCTTTGGAAAAACTATATTATTCCTGTCATATTATTTGTTTGTGTCCAGACTGTAATAGTTTGATTGTTACTTTATAGTTACACATTCTAATTTATCAGTATGTTAAGCAGAATACATCACAACAGGGAAGGCTTTTTATATCTTTAACTCTTTTTTTTTTATGTTATGTTATTTTTTTTACAAAGATGAAGCACAGGGTGATAAGGCCAAACAAAGTATCCGGGCCAAATGTGCCGAATATTTAGACCGGGCTGAAAAGCTGAAAGAGTACTTGAAGAAGAAAGAGAAAGCCCCTGCAAAACCAGTGAAGGAGTCCCAGTCCAGTGACAAAGGGTGGGTGTGACTGAATAAATATATGCAAAACATACATTCGAAATGTGTGCTCGATTTCTGTGATTCGGCTGAATATCAAAATAGCAAATATTAGCCAATTGTTTATGAGCACAATAACATGTCCAGTCTGAATGCTCTGCTTTGATTGACAGGCGATCTGATCAATCATAATCCGCCATCCGACGAATCCGCCATTTTTGTCCGACAAAGCATTCAGGAGAGTTAGTAGATTAACGTTGGAGGATTTGAACTTGAAAAACGTTGTGTACTGACGTCTTTCCACGGTTGGAACAACATTCCTTCATATGTTCACTCATGTTTAGCCTATTGATGCTGTAAATTAACTAGAAGGTTCACAAGCAGCTTTAACTGAGGCTCTACAGCGATCTGTCAGGCACATTAAAGAGTGAGAACATGGTGTGTCGTGAGAGCGGCGTGGCTTGTCAGTCAAAGCAACAGTAGCTAAAGGGGGCGGGTCTTTGCGAACGGTCAATTGTAAAGTGCTTCCGTAAAGGCTGACTAATCGATTGGCCATTCAGATAACCCATGTTTATTTAAAATAGTAGTTTTGCATATCCCTAACTGCTAGTGTGTGTTCACATCAATACAAAGGTATGTTAGCTACTGAGACTGTTTTGTTGCACATTGTAATATATTTTTTCACATTGAATCTCCAAATTAATGTTGAAACAACATAAAGAGGGTATATATTTAAAATATTTTATTCTATTTAAAAAAAAAAAATTTTATTAGGGTGGTCAAAATTAATGCGTTAACGCATGCATTTATTTTTTTCAGTTTAACGTGTTAATATATTACATGCAATTAACACAGCATCCATTTTTTCCCGTCATCCTTTAGCTAGTGTTACATATTTTCTTTACACTCTTATTCATGCAAATGCTTTTAAACCATTCAAGCCCGACAAGACACAAAAGAGAACGCAGTGCGTTACTGGCTCGTCTGTGAATCTCCCGTCTGTGTGACACACACACACACACACACACTCACACACACACACAGGAAGCTGCCTGAGACCGCGCGCTGGGTCTCTTTCACGCTTGAACGGACAAAAAGACACAAAATTATGCCCGTTTTGTCAAATATTCTTGTATGCACAGTCTTAAATGAGTTAAATAGTGAAATGAACATAGAGAGTTGTGAGAAAATGGATGTCAAATTCGTGTCGTGCGGCAGGTCTTAAAGCGACAGCAGTCTAATAAAACTGCTGCTGTCTATCATGTTGAGCAAAGAACAAAAGAAAAATAGAAAGTCCCTCACTGCTTTCAACTGAATAACTGTAGCTTTAATAAAAATGTATCTATATTTAATTTATAAATGATGCAGTGAAGACTGTGAATTGTTAGAACTTTATTTAATTTATGGACATTTCTTACCTGTTAGATCAAATATTTAAAATATACTCTTTAATATTTACAATATATTGTTGTTTCTACATTATTTTGGAGATTAAATGTGAAATTGCCAAAACAAAAATACATTAAAAACTTTAAATGTTAGTTGCGATTAATCACGATTAATTACAGAAAAATGTGCGATTAATTAGTTAACTTTTTTTATCGATTGTCAGCACTAATATGTATATATAAATATTATATTCCTTTGTTTAATGTCATCTTTTACTAAGTACTATGAATGAAGGCTAATATTACAGACAGCAATACAGCTATTGATGTCTCTATTAAATGGAAGTTGTCTTGTATTTTAATAAATAACGTTCCAATTTAATACCACAACATAAACTATTTGACTAACTAATATAAAGCTCAACCAAGACAAGTAAACAATCAGTAATACAGTAGGAATAAATAAACTACTAGATATAGCACAAATAAATACAATAGGACAAAGATAATGAACAGTAATGAAATAAACATTTTTTTAAAAGATTTTTTAGGAAGGGTTCAGGTTAGAAATACAGAACTACAAAAATTGAATAACGTAATGAAATGTTAAATAACATTGCATAGTCTTCACTGTATGAATTAAATATTGATTATTCTAATTAAAGTTGCTAAAGTTGGCGATGAGCAATGAGTTTTGTTCTTTTTTTCTTTTGTTTTTTTGATTAACATTGAGACAAAGAGAAGCAGGTTTATTAGGCAGCTGTCACTTTAAGACCTGACGCACATAACGTGGATCTGACGCACATCTCATTTTCTCACAACTGTTTACATTCATTTAAGACTGCGTTTGCGAGAGTACACTTTTTAAAAAAAAACAATTTTTATGTGTTTTTTTTTTTTTTTTCAGTTTAAGTTTGATAAGAAAAGAGAGATCTCATACCCATACTGTCTGTAAAGCGGCTTTTTGCGCGCATTTCACATTGTGTTTTTAACCCCAGGAATGAGAGCGATGGAGAAGGAGATGACCCAGAGAAAAAGAAATTTCAGAATCAACTCTCAGGTTAGTTATTCCCCATTCAGACACTTTCTTCTAAATACTACAAAATACTACGAATTTTGTTTTTCACTTTTTAGTACTTTTATTCTTAAGTAAAAACTAAGCAAAAACAGTACTTTTTTGTTAATACATTTGACGTTTCTTCGTTTTAAATTCCAACAAATCTCTGTTAAATCTTATTGACTGATTCAAAGACCGGTTCTTCTGTCACAGGAGCCATTGTCATGGAGAAGCCGAACATTAAATGGAATGATGTCGCCGGGTTGGAGGGCGCCAAAGAGGCTTTGAAAGAAGCCGTCATTCTGCCAATCAAATTCCCACATCTCTTCACAGGCAAGTGGCTTTTTCCTGCCTGGATTAAGAATATCAATTAATGGGTTAATGCTTTCATGTAACACTCTTAAAGTTTTAAGTATTTAATGGTCATCAATGCCAATTTGGTCCTGTTTACACCTGGTATTAAGATCTGTTTTGGTCGATCGGATCACAAGTATACGAGGGAGACACATGCCTGATTACACCTGGTGTTTTAATTCGTCTTTTTTGTCTACTTTTTAACCACTTCTGTCTTCTGATTTCTTTGAGGGGAGTAAATGGGTGGGAAAATGTATGAGTTTTTTCAGATCTTTCGATCTAATGGACGAAATAAGCTCACGAAATTTACATATGAACGCGACCAGAGACGATGTAAAAACATACAGAGAGCAGAAGCGTGTAAACAGGGCCTAAGTGTCTTGTGCTTTGCTCAGTAGTTTGAACCTTGTGTAAAGGGATAATTGATGGCTGTGGGTGTATCCAAAACTACAACTGTACCAATACTTCATGAGTGACGTTGACAGATAATAATCCAAATTGTTTCTGTCTCAGGTAAAAGAACTCCATGGAGGGGCATCCTTCTGTTCGGGCCTCCAGGAACAGGCAAATCTTACCTGGCCAAAGCCGTAGCGACAGAAGCCAACAATTCCACCTTCTTCTCCATTTCCTCCTCAGACCTGGTATCCAAATGGCTGGGAGAGAGTGAAAAGTGAGTCTTGTGAGGAATGGTGATGGTTACCTTTACCTAAGAGTCTCGGCGTTTGCTCTAAAGTGAACATCTGAAATATGTTTCATACATTTTTTTGTAACAATCAGCTGTTTGTAAAGTGATGAGTCAAATAATTAGTCAAATTCATTATCATCATTTTAAAGTAGATATTAACATTTTTTGTCGACATATGCCGTACAAAATAATGGATAGAAAATGAAATGCCATGCGTAACACTGCAGAAACTGTATTGAAGGTGCATCTGCATCTGTGGGGTTTTGGACATGTTTTGTACAGCTTTTATGAGGATCTTTGAACAGAATTTGGTATTGAGCAACCTTGACTCACCAACTGACCTGTAAATTAAAGCCAAAATGCTTAAAACATTTAATTCTTTATGGCTTTATAATTAGTTCTCATGGCTGTACATTCTGTATAATTTTAGTGGAAAAATCTACATTTCTGATTGTTGTAATAGCTTGTCACCTGATTAAATGTTAAAATGATGTCACGTGATGTCTAAACGTGTCCTTTTACCCCCGCAGGCTGGTGAAGAACTTGTTCACGTTGGCCCGAGAGCACAAGCCCTCTATTATCTTCATAGATGAGATCGATTCACTCTGCGGCTCCAGGAGCGAGAATGAAAGTGAAGCAGCTCGCAGAATCAAAACAGAGTTTCTGGTTCAGATGCAAGGTGAGAATATGTTATGACTGAATGTCAAATCCTGCTTCTGAAGAGCTTACCTCCAATCCTAATAAAACACACCACAAAGAAACAAAATGAACGAGTAAATGGCTTGTTTGTCTGAAACGCATTCTGAATCAGCAGTGATGTAAAATCATGTAATCAAAATCACTTTCATTTTTATCTCTAGAATGTGTGCTTTTCAGATATAATTGGATTTGAATGTATTAATAAAACAAATATATTTGTTCTAGAAATGAATATTAAGAAATTATATTCATATCATTTTTGCATAGTGAGATTATTTCTTGACATTTTATATGCCCTTTTGTCATATTTAAGATAAAACTAATACATTTTTAATTATTAAAGAAGGTTTAAGACTTCTAATGCAAATCCATGTCTTTATAGGTGTTGGTACTGACAATGAAGGGATCCTGGTACTGGGAGCCACAAATATCCCATGGACGTTGGATTCTGCCATCAGAAGACGGTAATAATTTGTTTCCATGAATGACTGAATTACCATGATGAAAACTGAAAGAGATCAATCAGAGAGGAGTGAATGAGTCTATCAGTTAAAGATTATCTCATTAAACTCTGTGCCAGTGTGACGCATCATGTTTTAATGACATCACTTGAGTCACATTACCAGGGAACAGGTTTTTCAACTCTGATAACTGAGCCAGAAACCATGAATCATGTGGAATGTTATTATGAAAGATGTACAGGTCTCAGTATTGAGATATCAATACTGAGACCCCAAATATGGGTTGGGGTCAGTAACATTTTAATTAAATGAATATTCAGCAAGGATGCATTAAAGGTGGTATCAGTGATTTCAGGCCCAAAAATATTTTTATCACATTCATCTAATCTTTCCTAACGATCCGCTAGCTGCCCGCCCCATAAGCATGCCGTCAAAAAAACGCGTCTCTGTAGGCAGCCTAGGCTCTGAGATCTGCCCACAAAAACAAATGGTTTAGCCAAACACTCAAAACCAAAACAAATAGTGTTCCAACCAATCACTGACAGGGGGAGGGTGTTGTGAGGTTTTGAGCCAGCTTTTTCTTCAGCTCTGACTTCGCGTGCAGCCGTGCACGAGCACAAAACCTCACAACACCCTCCCCCTGTCGGTGATTGGTTGGAACACTATTTGTTTTGGTTTTGAGTGTTTGGCTAAACCATTTGTTTTTGTGTGCAGATCTCAGAGCCTAGGCTGCCTACAGAGACACGTTTTTTTGACATTTTTGGGCCTGAAATCACTGATACCACCTTTAAATTGATCAAAAGTGACAATAAAGAAATGTTCCTAAATAATTCTATTTCAAATGAATGCTTTTTATTCATAAAAGAAAAAGGTTTCACGGTTTTCACAGAAATATTAAGCAGAACTACTGTTTTCAACATTGATAATAATAAGAAATGTTTCTTAAGCACTAAATCATCATATTAGAATGATTTCTGATGGATCATGTGACACTGAAGACTGGAGCAATGATGCTACATGATGCTGTAAAATAGAAAGCAGTTTATTTTAAATCGTAAGAATATTTCGCAATTCTATGGTTTTTACTGTATTTTCGATCTAATAGATTCAGCCTTGATGAGCATGAGCGAGATCTTTAAAAAAAACTTGCCGACCTCAAACTTTTGAACTGTAGTGTATCACTATGTATAAAAAACCTAGACATAGGTGGTGACGTATAAGCGATGATTTCCTAAACCTAAATTTGTGCTGTTTCATATATTTGATTTGTTGGCAACACTTTATTTTACAGTGCCCTTATTACCTATATTATTCTTATGGTAGTAATTATCACAGTAAGTTATGCATAATTACATACAGCTAACCCTAAACCAAACCCTATAGGCCTAGTAAGTACATGTTAATTAATATTACTGAGTACTTAAATGCATATTTACACTGTAACAAGGGCACCTTCAAATAAAGTGTAACTCATTTGTTTGACGATTGTTTTAATATGTGAAAAATAGTAACAGTAATACATGTCTATCTACCACTTTTAACTGCAAGTGTTTATGTTCATTGTTCATCATCTGTGTTGTTGTTGTGTTTAGATTTGAGAAACGTATCTACATCCCTCTGCCTGAAGAGCACGCTCGCGGGTTCATGTTCAAGCTAAATCTGGGCAGCACACCTAACGTTCTCACCGAATCAGACTTCATGACTCTGGGCAAGAAGACGGACGGTTACTCTGGTGCTGACATCAGCGTCATCGTCAGAGACGCTCTCATGCAGCCCGTCAGGAAGGTTCAGTCTGCCACTCACTTTAAACGAGTGAGTCCTGCCAGACACCATTGCATTAACGCTTTAAGAAATGGAAATGGAGCAAATGAAAACTTGAAATATGTGTCATATTAATTAATTGAAAATGAATTACCCTCCCTTTCTAACTGAAACCATTTTTTCTTTCATTAGGTACGAGGACCATCAAGAGATGATCCAAATATCTTAGTGGATGACCTGCTAACCCCTTGCTCCCCAGGTGATCCACAGGCTATAGAAATGACTTGGATGGACGTTCCTGGAGAGAAACTTTTGGAGCCAATTGTTTCCATGGTGAGCATGTTTTTAGTTCTGTTTTTTTTCTTTCTTACAACCATCAGTACACACCATTGACCGTTCGCAAAGACCCGCCTCCTTTAGTTACTGTTGCTATGTCCGACAAGCCACGGCGCTCTCACGCGACACACCATGTTCTCACACAGTGGAAAATACATTGTGGAATAGAGAGGACACTGACAACGCACTGACAGACAGGACAGACCAGGTTACTTGTGATATGAAACAAAGTCTCACCTTTCAAATTTGGTCATTTTTTTGTGAAATTTAAACAATTAATACCGTTTTGTGGCTCTTTAATGTGTCTGACAGATCGCTGTAGAGCCTCGGTTAAAGCTGCTCGTAAACCGATCATCTCTTCCTTCTAGTTAATTTATAGCATCAAATAAACATGAATGAACATAAGAAGGAATGTTGTTTCAACCGTGGAAAGACGTCAGTACACAACGTTTTTCAAGTTCAAATCCTCCAACGTCAATCTACTAACTCTCCTGACTGCTTTGTTGGAGAAAAATGTCGAATTCGACGGATGGCGGATTATGATTGGTCAGATCGCCTGTCAATCAAACTCCCTGAATGGTCAATTGTGATTATTGGTTGTAAGAAAAAAGTTATGCTGTGCTGCAAAGTTCCAGTGTCAAGCTATTTATTTTGCATACTGTACAAAAGAAGCTTGTATTAAATTGATCATCTTTAAAATGACAGTAAAGGCATGTTAGAAAATATTTCTATTTCAAATAAATTATATTCTTGAACAAAGAATCCTGAAAAAAATGTATCACTGTTTCAACAAAAATATTAAGAAGCACAACTGTTTTCAACATTGAAAATAATAAATGTTTCTTCATCACTGAAAAAAAAAAACATGACAATAGTTATTTTAAATATTTAATTTAAATTATAATAATAATATAATGCATAAGGGATAATGTACATCCAGTTCGGATGACTTTATATTATTATTATCATCATTATTATTATTATTATGAATAAATATGACTGTTTTTACTGTATTTTTTTATCAAATAAATAAAATAAAAAACATAAAAAAATTCTAACTGAGCCCATACTTTACAAACAAAATATATAACAAATATACAGTATACTCAGTGTGTATATTGGCTATTTTGCAGCATCTTTTAATGGTTGGACCAAACAGAATAATAGTATTTATATTAGTGTTTCAATAGAAATGGTAATAATATTAGTATTTATTAAAAAAAGTTAAAGTAAAAAAATAAGAGAAGTTAATGAAACAATGAATGTTTTGTTTATTTCATTTTATTAAAAAACTAACTTGTGTAGATTTGCATGAATGTTATGATACTTTAATCAAATCATCATTCTACCCTGCCCGTACCCACAGTCGGACATGCTGAGGTCCCTCACCAACACAAAGCCCACCGTCAACGAGCAGGATCTGGAGAAGCTGAAAAAGTTCACAGAGGACTTTGGACAGGAGGGCTGAACAGAGCCGGTCTCCCGAAACCAAAGCAAACAGATTGTGATCGTAACGTCTTCTCTCTTGCCCTCGCCCTCTCTTCCTTTCGTACCCATGCTCTTCCTCTGACCGACGGCCCCCCCTCAGCTCAGGCTAAATGCTAGATGTAATTTGAAAGTTGTTCTCAGTTGTTTTTAATAGCTGCTCTGCCTGCAAGGCTGCCATCAGTACCTTGTGACCATCATGCATCTTTCATAATTTAATCAGCGGCCTCAATCATAATAATTTGTGCTTACTGTCTGTCTATGATTAACAGTCAGAAGGGCATACAACAGATGTCCTATAAAACAATTAGCAAATGTAATGAGTTGTTACTTCACGCAGTGACTAATCGTTTGAAGAAATACTAATGTAACTCTTGTTTACAGTCGCATAAGTCTGAATGGACAATAATGAAGCCCCATGGTGCATGAAGACTTTTTAGCCCCATCTTAAAATGTTTTTGCTGGCTGTGCTTGGTAGAAGAACCATTTAAAGTGGCTCTTTGTCGCTGCAAAGACATTTTATGGGTGTTGGTAATGAGAGTTGTCTTTTTTTTCCTTCTCGTTTGAGAAAGTCACACTTTGATTCTGCATTGCCATTTGATGTAACACTTTGAGATCCCCATTTAACAATTCAGGCACTCTTTACATGTACTACATATGTTTTTGTCTCCATGTACAGCGTTACTTTCAGTATATTACTGTAAAACGTGATATTTCTTCACTGAGTTATGAGTTACATTATATGTTCAGGGGCCAGTGTTGGACGTTTGTAAATTCACTTGCTGAGGCTCAGCACACAATGTGCCTTTTTTGCATTTTCCTCTTGTCTCTCTGTCTGTCTCTCTCAATCTACATACACAGATTCACACATACTGATGCTTATTGATGGATATATACCTGTTTTTATAGGCAGAACGTTTGGGAATGATTCGATGATATTTGCACATTTCATTTAAAACTTTACAATTATATATCGATCTGTATACAGCTCCTATGCATTTATAGGGTGTTTGGTTTGCCATTTAAAAAAAACCTATAAGACGTTGTATTAGAATAACTAGTATAGAAATGTTTGGTTTGTTTTAAGAATAAGGCCTGTTAGAAAGTTAAAACTAAGGGGTTTATCTTGTTCATTTTATTATTCACGTGTAAATAAAGGTTGAAATGGAAATAACTTGTCTCTTGTAGTTGAAATAACAGTCAATCATGATGGCAGTGTCTTTTTTTTTGACAGCAGGTTTTTTGACTGATAAGTTTTTAGGGGCTTGTTTTAGGAGAGAGGGCGTGTTTGAATCTCTGAGGCGGTCAAATTCAGTAGCTTAGACAGCAAAACGGCTTATATTTAAAACATTTCAAGACTCTTTTACGTTAATTAAGAAAGTGACAGTTTATGAAAAGAGTGTTGAACTTTGGAACTTGTAGTCTTTTTCTGTACTGGGCGGGGTTAAGCGGAGGTTGAAAAAAACTACAACTCCCATAATTCCACCGCCCAAGCGCAGCATCCGTTCAAAGTGCATAGATTCTATGTTTTGGTTCATGTAGTGAACGGAAAGAGTTAGCTTTTGCGGTTTTACGACTTCAACCTAGTATTTAATCTACAGCACAAACCTCTTGCACATCACCAGATAGTATAAGCTCATAAACAGCTCGCCCGAAGGCCTGTTATCTTCTGTCCGCGAGACAGGGGAGTGCCTGTAATTGGACATTTAGCTTGTGAGCTAACGTCATCAGCATCAGGTTGACCCATGTCCTCTGAGAAGGCTCTCGGCTCCGCGCTCTCACACTGGCTCTCCTTTAACTCCTGGTGGCTGCTTCTGCCTTTCATTATGCTCCTGGTAGTGGCTGCTTTCATCGTGGCCTTCGTGCTGCTGCTGTACATGATATCCCCGTTAATAAGCCCCAAACCTCTCAAACTGAACGGGGCCCATGTGGTGGTAAGTTCATATAATTCTATTTTAAATAACAGCACACAGATCTCATAACATCAGAAGTATAAAAGAAATGGTTGCCAATGCGTTGTCTTCCATATATTATATAATAATACATAATGTATTGTATTTGCATTAAACATTAATTGTTCCTGCTTATTCATAAAGTGATTATATGGTCTTATATGCATTATGTGTCACGTCACTGCAATTATGCGCAATGGACCAATGCAAATGTGCATGTGACTTTTATGTGTGTCGTCAGTTGGTGAGACTATTTGTTATGACTTCATATTGTAAATGCATAGAAATATTCATGTTACAGCTCATATTTCTCACAGGAGGCCAAATAAATGCATTCTTGTACTGGTTATGCAACCATCTGTTCCAGGGCAATGGACCTTTTCAAGCGGGCACTGCATGTTTTTGCATTTGCTAAGGTTCATAGTTTATCAAGAGCTTGAACTTACCTAGTTGTAAATGAACACCATGTTGAACTCTCTAACAATAGAGAATTTTTATCTATCGGGGGACACTATGGAAGTCAATGGGGTCCGTCAACTGTTTGGTTACCCATATTCTTTAAATTATATTCTATTAAACTCATGCAGGTTTGGAACAACTTGAGGGAGAGTAAATGATGACAGAATTTTCATTTTTGGGTGAACTATCCCTTTAATAGTAGTCTTGTACATGTATATTGTGAAAAGTCATTTTCTCTATGGAGGATATGAACAGGTTTTTTTTATTGCAACCTTATCTGACTGTTGCTCTATGACCACTGTTTGAGAATTTGGTTGCACTTGCACTGTTGATTATTGCTTTTTTATTGTTATTTGTTGGATTTTCTGGTGCTTTTACCTGGTGAATTTGTTGATATGCTCTCTCTAAGCTTTTTGCATATTTTAGTAAATGATGTGAACTTTGACTTGCTTGGTGAGTTGTAAATCTGCTCTGAATATGCTGTCCATCATCAGGTGACCGGAGGCAGCAGTGGGATTGGGAAGTGCATTGCCATGGAATGCTACAAACATGGTGCCTTCATCACACTGGTGGCACGAGATGAGGTGTGTATATCATCTGTCAGTGACTGCGGTCTCGGCTGCATTTATTTGAAGATATTATTATCAATGTTGAAAACATTGTGCTGCTTAATATATTTGTGGAAACCATAGATTTTTTTTTCCAGGATCCCTTTATGAATAGAAAAGTAAAAAAAAAAACAGCATTCAGAATAGAAATCTTTTGTAACATTGTAAATCATCTGCGCTGAATAAAAGTATTAATTTCTTTAAAAAATAAAAAAAATCTTATTGACCCCAAATTTTTTGATCAGTGGTTTACATAATAATTTATCCTGCCTTTGGATGGTGTTACATATTTGATATTAAATTCTGGAAAACCATGAAGCCTGTATGTGTGTTTACCATTGCGTACATGTTCCCCTACAGCACAAGTTGGTTCAAGCCAAGAAAGAAGTGGAAAAATGTGCCATAAATGATAAGCAAGTATGTATTTTATTTAAATTTTTTGGACATTGCACTCAAAATCAACACAAAAATCTTAAATGGGCTTGACATATGTTGTTATGATTACCTCTAGGTGGTGCTTTGCATTTCTGTTGATGTGTCGAAAGACTATAGCCAAGTGGAGAGTGTCATAAAACAAGTACGTTTATTTTGTTTACCAATTTACAAGAATCTGTTCGCATATTATTCTATGTCAGTCTTATTGTAATTTTTTCTTCAGGTGGTTTGCGTTGGTTTCTGACTGTTGCATGTTTGTGTTTGCTGTCCAGGCTCAAGAGAAGCTGGGTCCTGTGGACATGCTGGTGAATTGTGCTGGGACGTCTATATCTGGGAAGTTTGAGGAGGTGGAAGTTGACCGCTTCAAGGTAAGAGCAGCATATCATGGACATGCGCGTGGGCATTTTTGAATTGGGCTAGTAAAGGCCCTGGAAATCGAAGAATGAACTGCTGTGATGTCTTTTCGAACAAAATCAGGCCAAAATGAAGTTAGTTTATGAGTTAGTTTGTGGAGTTCAAAACAGCTTCCTAAATCAAACTTTCCAGGAAAGTTTGCCCTGGCTGGTAAACACCTTCAAACTACTATTGTTCTGCCTTCACTTGCTATCGGAAATTTCCTACTTCCCACTTCTTAAGTCTCAATTACCAGATTGGTAATATTGTCCTATTCAAGTGATGATATTTAGCGTCCCATTCATTGACAACCATTTATACATTCACCACGCTATCTAGATAGTCAGCTTGCTGTCGATTCTAGAATTTCAGTCATATACAGGCTTTAAATACACTTTAAATGATTATTCATATATGTAAATATACATTACTTTAATGACAAGACAAGGTGAATGAAGCTGTTGTATAAAAAACTAATAAAGAAAATCAGTCAGAGCAGCAATCGTTCTCCCCTTCGCCATGTTTAAAGTTTAAGGCCCGCCCAAATCGGGAACTTGGGTAAACTTCCAAGGGGTAAATACGACTTTAATACTGTAAAGCTGCTTGCTTTAAAGCAACTTTTCTGTATTTAAACATTGTTGGAAACATTTTGGAGAATGCAAGTACACAAGTCAACAAAATATATAACATTGTTCTAGTGGTTTTTGGATAGTTTAATCCCAAAAATCTTACATATTGTGCCTTTACCAGAAAATGATGGAGGTGAACTATCTGGGCAGCGTTTACCCCACCCGGGCCGTGATCACCACTATGAAGGAAAGGCGGATGGGCCGCATCATGTTTGTGTCGTCACAGGGAGGGCAGATTGGCCTCTTTGGCTACACGGCCTATTCGCCATCCAAATTCGCCCTGCGTGGTCTGGCTGAGGCCTTGCAGATGGAGGTGTGTATGTATACGTGCCGCTCGCTTAGTATGTACCATGTAGCTGTCCATTAACACTTTGATTGTGATTTATTCTTTCCTCCTGATCTTTCTTAGATGAAGCCCTATAATATCTATGTTACTGTGGCGTATCCCCCAGACACTGACACACCAGGTTTTGCAGAAGAGAATAAGAATAAGGTGAGATAATAGATTTATTTTTTTCCTGAATAGAATTAATCTCTGAATATTAAATACCTAGAATATTAGAAAAGAGCATTAATATTAATAGAAAATTTAAAAATGAAGGATTTCTAATAATGCATGTCTCTGCTCTGTTACGTAGTTGGATCTTTGTTCCTGAAGTAAAATATATATATACAGTCGTGCTCAGAATTAATCATACCCCTGGTAAATATGATCAAAAATAACTGTAAAAAATAAATCTGCATTGTTTATCCTTTTGATCTTTCATTAAAAAAATTGGCAAAATCCTAACCTTTCATTTAAGTAAAAGAATTGAAAGTGGGGGGGACAATCACATTATAAAATAAATGTTTTTCTCCAAAACACGTTGGCCACAATTATTCATACCCCTAGAATTTTTTATGAATAAAATATCTCTGAAGTATATTCCCATTAATATTTACCTTTTTTAGCACACCAGGTTTCACAGGAGTTTAAATATGAGGAAGCACAAAGGCCAAATTCCCTTGCTCATCCTTCACAATGAGTAAAACCAAAGAATATAGTTCTGATGTGCAGTAAAAGATTGTTGAGCATCCCAAAATAGAGAGTGGCTGTAGGAAAATAGCTAAAGAATTGAAAATCCCCATTTTGACAATCAGGGCAATAATTAAGAAGTTATAATCAACTAAAGATGTTACGAATCTGCCAGGAAGAGGACATGTGTCTATATTGTATTAATGGATGGTGAGGAGGAAAGTTTGAGTGGCCAAAGACTCTTCAATAATCATAGATGGAGAATTGCAGAGATTAGTTGAGTCTTGGGGTCAGAAAGCCTATTAAAAAAAAATCAAACAACCCCTACATCCCCACATGTTGTTCGGGAGGTTTTCAAGAAAAATGCTCCTCGCACCTCCAGAAACAAACTCCAGCATATTCAGTTGTCAGACACGACTTCTTCAGGACAACAATCCAAAACAAACATCAAAATCAACACAAAAATGTGTTAGGGAGCACAAAATGAAGCTTCTGCGATGACCGTCCCAGTTCCCTGACCTGATGAGTGGAGTGAACTGAAGAGAAGAAGCACCAACATAAACTTGTGAAGCTGAAGGATCTGGAGAGATTCTGTAAGGAGGAATGGTCTCTGATCTCTTGTCATGTGTTCTCCAAACTCCTCAGGCATTATAGAAGAAGACTCAGAGCAGTTATCTTGGCAAAAGAAGGTTGCAAAAAGGTATTTAATAAAAGGGTATGAATAATTGTGGCCAACGTGTTTTGGAGAAAAACATTTATTTTATAATGTGATTGTCCCCCCCACTTTCAATTCTTTTACTTAAATGAAAGGTTAGGATTTTGCCAATTTTTTGAATGAAAGATCAAAAGGATAAACAATGCAGATTTATTTTTTACAGCCATTTTTGATCATATTTACCAGGGGTATGATTAATTCTGAGCACGACTGTATATATGAAGAGTTCAGATGCAAAAACCTCTAAATGCCATCTGAAATTTCCTCCTAGAATGATAATTTTTATGAAGCTCGTATATTTAAGTTCAGTAATTTCACTTAAATGGCAATGAAATGACCTATTAATTGCCATTTAAGTGAAATTA
This sequence comes from Scardinius erythrophthalmus, assembly GCF_964197995.2. Classification (NCBI taxonomy): domain Eukaryota; kingdom Metazoa; phylum Chordata; class Actinopteri; order Cypriniformes; family Leuciscidae; genus Scardinius; species Scardinius erythrophthalmus. Next base: position 28,317,717 of record NC_138229.1, on the reverse strand, counting down.
TTGAACTTAAATATACAAGCTTGATAAAAATGATCATTCTAGAAGAAAATTTCAGATGGCATTTAGAGGTTTTTGCATCTGAACCCTTGCAAAACGTGTTTTTGTCCTGCCTATGTTTTATTCTTCTGGTTTTATCTCTCTCAACGGCAGCCTCTGGAGACCAAGTTAATTTCAGAGACGTCTGGAGTCTGTCAGCCTGAGCAAGTGGCAAAAATTGCAGTGAAGGATGCTGTGGTAAGTAGGGACTGGTCAAGGTAGTCAACTACTCATCCAACAATTGACTATTCGACTATAAGCTTTCAATGACGTGCCTTGAGACCCCTGCCTTCTGTTTTGCACTCCGTCTAGCTGTTTTTAAGCACAATAAAGTCCTTCTTTAAAGGGATAGTTCATCCAAAAATGTAAATTGTCATCTTTTACTCTCATGTCGGTCCAAACCTGTATGACTTACTTCCTTCTGTGGAATACAAAAGAAGATAATTTGAGAAATGTTATATTTATATATACGTATATACACATTAACTATTGTTTCTTCCAAATACCTTAAATACCATTTCTTGTTTCTGTCCATTCACAGCAGGGAAATTTCACCAGCTCATTTGGTCCTGATGGCTACATGCTGTCAGCGCTGACTTGTGGGATGTCACCTGTGACCTCCATCACTGAGGGGCTGCAGCAGGTACGGCCCATTGTCACAAAACACTAAGATTCTGACTCTAGCGCAACAGTGTCATCATATTTGACTCATTGACAATACCCTAGGACAGGGGTTCCCAATCCTGCTCCTGCCGATCGACTGTCCTGCACAGTTCATCTCCAACCCTAATCAAATTTGATTAGGAGATTGACATGGAATGACAGCTAATTATTTCTGCATCATGTCCCTTTTATCATCCTGCTTCATCTTTGTATCTTAGTAACATCTTGTTTGCATTCAGCTTTCGTAGGGCTATTTGAGTCAGTCACGCTCTTAGATATTCCCTTTGAAGATTTTAATGAGCCTCTTGACTTTTGTGCAGATCTTCCCTGACTCAAAACTGGCCAAATCAGAGGAATCAGAGGCAAATTTTGGGAGTTTTTGGTATCAAAGCATTGTAATGAATTTGAGTACGAGTACACAAGTGCAGTATCAGGCCCGATACTGGTATTGGTGCATTCCTAGGTGGATGGATAGGTGGACAGATGGATGGGTATGGATGGATGGATGGATGGATGGATATATATGTTGATAGATCGAAACAGGATTAAAAATAAAGGTTCTTTATCAGCATTGATAGTTCCATTAAGAACCTTTAACATCCATGGGACATTTCCATTCCACAAAAGATTCTTTATAGTGGGAAAAGATTGTTTTAGATTATTAAAATGTTCTTCACAGTAAGAAAAACATGTCTCTTTTAAGAGCTCAACTGTTTACTGATCAGTATATGGATGGAGGATGGATGAATGGAAGGATAGGTAGGTAGATGGATGGATGGATGGATGAATTGATGATGGATAGGTAGGTAGATGGATTGATGGATATATAGGTAGATTGATATATGGATTGATATATAGGTAGATGGATGGATGGATGGAGGATAGATGGATGGATAGGTAGATGGATGGAAAGATGAATAGGTAGATGGATGGATGGATAGTCGGATTCACAGTGATTTATTTTCTGCGATGTGTTAAAATGGTAATATTTTGTCACCCCGTCCAGATTGTGACCATGGGACTGTTCCGGACCATCGCTCTCTTCTACCTGGGCAGCTTTGACAGCATCGTCCGCCGCTGCATGATCCAGAGAGAACAGTCCAAAGCAGCGGACAAGAGGGAGTAACACCAGTATTCCCACCACTACATTCACCCATACACCTTCACAGCACGCACAAACCCAGCCTGGCAGACATGTTTAAGTGGGTAGAAGAGGTCTACCAAAAAAAAACTAAAAAACACTGTAGATCTGTAATATTCAGGACCCCAATCATTCCAGTGCATGCTGCATCAATATTTCAATCTCTTAAAAACAAAACAAAACCAAGTTTATTTGCATTTAAATGAATTACTCGTTGGCTCTCACTGCCTTTACTTCATTTTCATGTTTTAGAAGGTTTGTACTTCAGAAGGTTCAGCACTAGAATTAAAATTCAATCAGCTTTTATTTATATTACTGAAATGTTACCATATGCTGTACAGGTAAAAATCTGTACAGCTCAAGAACTCCAACTTCGCTTCCTTATGAGGTGACGAGCTGTCCTATGTTCTTCTGACTGGTCTGTGATGTTCGTATTCAAGCACTGTATCTTCCTGCTTTTAGATTTCATAGTTTTAAGGTATGGACACGGGACGTCTGTGTTTTCGGATGAAACAGCCTGAGTCTGCCACTCTGCCTTATCTTCTTTGCTCTGTGTGGGGGTTTCTGAAGGAAATGTTTACCTTATAAATGTGCGTGCGTGTGTGTATTATATTTGTCTGCTTGTACGCATGCATTTAGGTGACCTCAGGGGCTTCTAAGAGTTCACTGAACTGGAGGAGGGGTCTTGATAAGCCATTGCGGTGGTGAATGGCTCGCTGGTTCGAGTCACTACACCTTTCTGCCAACAGGTGGAGCTGGAGATCCAAATGGATCAGGTGTAACCAGAGCAAAAGCCTACATATGAAGCAGCTCATGTTTGAATAATCGTAGTCAGCTATACATGTGGTTTGATGTCCACAACCCCAGAACTCTAGTATTGAAGATGAATAAATGTATCAAGAGTATTGTGTTCGCGCAGGCATTTCAAACACTGTAGATGTTGTGAAGCTTGATCTGATTTGTACACCAAAACAAGCAATATGGCATCCACAAGTGAAGTGAATCTCCTCGTTGCTCTGCTCTGTTGTAACGTAAACTGGATGGTTCTAGCATATAAACTGTGTTTTCTGATTTAGGCCTTCCAAACTTGCCCCTCGTTCTTGTTGCACCCGTTCGATGTCGTACCTTACTGACAACACAATAGCTAGAGAGAAAAATGACACTTACTCATGCTGTTGTAATATTTGCCTTCCTCACGGTCACAAGCAAACGGCGAGCATGTGATGTGATCACACCCTACAGTTACACGAGCGGATGTTTATCCCTTCTGAATGAACAGAAAGGGGTCAATTGAAAGTGAAAATGAACATTCTCTCAATATTTCTTCACCCTCATGTTGCTCAACCTGCATGACTCTCTGTCATCTGTAAAACACAAAAGGAGAAGTTTAGTGGAATGTTCATGCTGCTTCTTTCCATACAGTGTTCCAAAGGGACTGGAAAAGTGGTCCGTATGACTTTTAAAATCGTCCGGAGCAGCATGACTGATTTGTGCGAGAAATAGCCAGAAATTCAAGTCCTTATTGACCTAAAATTTTGGCCTTATAGATTTGGAATATAGTGTGCATGAGTCGTATGGACAAAAAAACTAAACTTAACAAAACTCTTGTTCTACAGAAAAAAGAAAGTCTTACGGTTTTGGAATTCGGGTGAATGAATGGTCAGAATTTTCATTTTTGGGTGAAGTAGCACTTCCATTCAATGCAACTCTTTATTTGAGATTTTTTTTTATGCTGCTGTTTTCCCTAGAACATACCTGCAAACTCATCGCCTTTCTTTTCATCTTACCTTTTCACAGTAATAGAGTCTATAAGCGTAGCTTTGCAGGGGTAACCGCTGTATTTCTGCTTTTCTATTAGCATAAGATGTAGTCATTTTTTAGAAGAGAAATTTTTCGCCGGTCCGGAGTTTGCAGGTATGCTAGAAACGATTGACCAATGCAGTCGTGGAGACCCATTCCAAGCCTTAAGAGATCCAAACACAGACCACTATAAAAGCTATAAGAGTGGACACCTCCACATCCAACTATGGCATAGATTGTGTATGGTTTACGTAGATTTGTTTCAATATGGAAAAAGGCATTGTTTTTGTTTGTTTGTTCATTGGATATTTTTTACAAAATGACCCAAAATATGAAAGTGAGAATGCATGAGTCGAAGCGACGATGTTCTCATTTGATATTGGCTCAAGGCACGTCGTCCAACGCATAGTAGCTATAAGTTAGGTGCCGATATGTGAAAATGTTTTGATCTCCTTAAAGCTATGCAAATCAAGCCTGTGCTCACACTTCATTTTAAAAGCATAAGAAGATACTTTGATTTTATTTTCACTGTCTTCTGCTATAGTTCCCTCTTTTATTGACTGACGTTGAGGTATATTTCTGAGAATAAGGTATATATGAGTTTATGAGTAACTTTTAAAAGACCAACTTGGATACGTTTTGCTTGTATATCTGTTTTTTTCCTTATTCATTTGTTGCCAAAATTGCATAAATTTCACCTTGTGTGCCATGGGAGAAAAAAAGGATGTTGTTGCTTTGTCTTATTTTCTTACATAATGAAATAAATAACTTTTGAAAGGTAATTTTGTGTCGGAACCTTTTGAACTTTGTAAAATGATGGTGATGGAATCCCTTGAAAATATAACAAACATTTCTGCTTATGCTTTAAATATTTAATTGGCTAGAAATTCGTCTTTTTGTTTGCAGTGTCCATTAAAATAACTTTCTCAATAACTATTTTGAAATAATCCCAATCACTGACCGGAAAACTTGTTGCTCAAAACATACGCACTACTAACATTTTACCATTTAATTTATAGGCCTGGTTTCACAGACGGGGCTTAGATTAAGTTAGGATTAAACCTTAGTTTAATTCAAGTAGCTTTTTTAAAATGCGCCTTAGATAAAAACATTGCTGGCATGCATTTCGAGACAAAACAGTGGCTCTGATATATTTTAAGATTGGTCAGTGCAAGTTTTTTTCAGTTAAGACAACTCAAACATGCATTTTAGTCTGGGACTGGGCTTAAGCCTTGTCTGTGGAACCAGGGGTTAGTGATTTACAATTTGTTTTCATTAATAGGCAGGAATGGAGGTTCACTCTTGCCAGAATTAGGAGACACAGGACATACCTGTCAGTAACATCAGTATAAATCGCCTGAACCTGTTCCTTTACTTTGAAGCACTTCATCGCAAGTCTGAAATAGCCTACCCCAGAACTTAGCCCTGAATAACCCAGTCAAGGCTGACAGAGGTAGAAAGCAAGTTAGGCACAAACCTGAACATTTTAAAGACCACCATTGCAACACACAATGTTCTGTCTCGGAAGCCTGGACTGCTAGCAGGGGTATGTATGATGTAGTCATTTTGTTCTGCTGTAATTCATAGGTTTTGGCATGAGTTGGTTCACCTTTATTCAAAGCAGGGTTGACACCCAGGGGTGCTGAAAGATCAAAGGCCTCGCACTGTCCATAGAAGTTCCCATTTTGAGGCAAGGCTGGGGACCAAATTCTGCTCTGCTTGTACAGATGCTGATTTCCATTTCAGCTAATCTGAACCAGGTAAAAAATTTAATTACCTAGATGTTCTATTTGCAGGAAAATGTGTTATTTCTCCCATATACCTAAATAAATAAATAGTTAGGATGGTATTTAGAACATTAGAATTCTAAATAACATTTTGAAATTCCAAAGAATAAATAATATTTTCCTACATTTTCTAAAGAGTATTTATTATTTATTATAATAATATATATTAACTACTCTGATTGTTTGTCTGCTTATATAGTATAGTCAGTCCTAAGTCAATTTAATATCCACATAAATATGTTTTTCTTCGTCCCTGAAAGCATACATTCCACTATTTTAAGTTCTGTGTATATTAAAGTTAAAGTCAAAAGTCAAAGTTTATTTATAAAGCACTTTTTAAAAACAGCAAGTGTTTATCAAAGTGCTGTACACTCATATCCCATATCAATGATACAAACAGTCAACAGCACAGAATAAAACAATAAGACAACTCTCACATAGCGTCAAATGCCAAACTATAAAAATACGTTTTTAAGCTAGTTCTAAAACAGGTAACAGGTAAAGGTAACAAAACCCTAGACTGTTCTGTGATACCAAATGTTTGGGGGTGTGGCCAATATGATGATATACTATATAATATACAGAAACATCCAAAAGGCCACTAGGAAATGCTTCTCTTTAAAAAAAAACCCAAAAAAAACATGATAAATTCCATGAAAACAGTTCAAGTGAAAACGTATGGTGGATTTCGTCTCAATTTGCTTAAGACAGCACTCGAATGGTATGAACTCCAGAAGTTCTGATGATCTCATGTTTTCCAGCGTGATCTGAAAATAATCCAAAGAGCATCTTATGCTTCAGTGAAAGCAAGAACATCTGATGTTCTGTACAAACAAGTTCACATGATCAGTGCATGCCACAAATTGCTTATTTGATTACTGACCTAGAAACAGAAGTGTAAAATTTGAAAGCCCACTGTGAAGATATACAGTGTGATAATAAATATACAAATAAATTGATGAATAAATATGAACTTACCATTAAAGAGTTAGTTCGCCCAAAAATTCTATAATTAATTACTCACCCACACGTCGTTCCAAAACCCGTAGGACTTTCATTCATCTTCGGAAAAACAAATAAAGATATTTTTAATTAAATCTGAGACCTTTCTGTCCCTCACTTTGACATTTCACATATAAACATTCAACTCGCACATCAGTTGTGGCAAACGGAAGCTCAAGCCTGTTCGCTTGATGTGCGATAACCAATGAGGTTCATTCTTGTGTTACGCAGCACGTTTGAGCTTCAGCAAGAACCAATGAGGTTCATTCTCACATCAAGCAGGTTTGGTTAAAGGAGAACTCTGGTCAATTTTAACATTAAGCAAATTTTTTTGTACATTTGGAGTGCTGTCAATACAGAGAACAACGACAAAAATCGGTGTTGCCTACACCGAGTTATTCTATTTTTAAAATTTGCACCCTGTTGACTTCAATGGGGCAAGTACTTAACCTGCTTTTGGCCTCTTAACATCCTTGATGTGTCATTACAAGTGCACAGAAAATGTGAGTGATTCCTTCAGAGTGAACACGAGTGAATCTGACTGCAGTAGATGTGAAAGATATGTATAAAAATGATGTTATTTAAGCCAGCGCAAATACCTGTTTACATCCTGTTTTCGGTTGAAGTCCAAAGTAGTTGATTGCCGAGTTCACGCGCATAGGTTTAGTTACCTATGATCACGCGCGTGAACTCGGCAATCGACTACTTTGGACTTCACCCGAAAACAGGATGTAAACAGGTATTTGCGCTGGCTTAAATAACATCATTTTTATACATATCTTTCACATCTACTGCAGTCAGATTCACTCGTGTTCACTCTGAAGGAATCACTCACATTTTCTGTGCACTTGTAATACACATCAAGGATGTTAAGAGGCTAAAAGCAGGTTTAGTACTTGCCCCATTGAAGTCAACAGGGTGCAAATTTTAAAAATAGAATAACTCGGTGTAGGCAACACCGATTTTTGTCGTTGTTCTCTGTATTGACAGCACTCCAAATGTACAAAAAAATGAGCTCAATGTTAAAATTGACCGGAGTTCTCCTTTAAGCTTCTGTTTATGTTCACTGATCAATGTTTATATATGAATAAAAGACTAAATTCAATCTATTCATCATATAAAGCGATCAAGTCTCTTCAGAAAATTTGGACTAAACTGCTCAATTCATATGGATTAGTTTTACGATCCCTTCATTAACTTTTTGGTAGTTGCGTAGCTGTCAATGGAGGGATAAAAAGCTCACAGATTTCATCAAAAATATATTCGTTTGTGTTCCGAAGATGAACAAAAGTCTTTCGGGTTTGGAACGACATGTGGGTGAGTTTTCATTTTTAGGTGAACTATCCCTTTAATCTATTTTTACATAAATATGTTATAATACTTTTTATATTAACAATATTATTTAAAAAATGTTGTTCAGTAATGTTAAAAACTATGATTAATTTTAATTATGCTCCAGATTTTTTAAATGCTCAAAGGAGGATAAACGAGCAAGGTTTTAGCAGTATTTGCACTTCACACACGCACATGAGTGTGAATGAGTGACGTCGCACAGGAAACACCTCTGCTATAAAGGGGGCAGAGTCGAGTCTGGCTGCAAATGGAGCGACTGCGCACAGCAGACTCCTCCAAACGCTCAACTTATACTGAGAGACACAACTGTTACCCGTTTACCTTTCGCGTAAAGACTCAATTCGACAGCAGACACCACTGAGAAAGTCTTTCTTCACACTAGCCGCTCCGCGAGAGAAGAAACTCACAAGTGCGCGTGAACACTCGGCGACCAGCCTCTTCCGTCTCCCGCAGCTCTGGAGTCTTTTACACGAATAAACCATGACTTACTGCACGCAATTCCCACTCAAAACACCAGAGACTTTCTCACCCGTGCTTATACGGCGTGTTTGTGTTATCTGATATGAAGGAAGATGCTTAAATCCTCTCATACATGCCTGGAATTTTCTGCTGGGAACAGAAAGTGGGCGTTTTTCTACACCGAAGCACTGGAGGAGGATTTGCGCGAGTGCTGCAACTTGCCGTCTCAAGTGAGGCAACATGCAGTAAGTTCGCCGTTCGAGCGATTTGCAGTTATCTAAAAATCAGTTGCTGCATTGCATTGGTGTTACGAAGATGAAGATCATGATGGAGATGCGCCTGGATTAATAAGCTCACATTGATTCTGAGGTTGTTTAGCTATATATATATACAGGTCGATATGGCACAGGAGGTTGTGTATGATAACCGCAATATAGTGGTGAAGTACATCCACCATAAGCTCTGGAAGAAGGGATTCGTGTGGGAAGTGAATGGACACGATGACAGTGTCTCGAATGGACTAATGATGGGGAGGCAGGAGGAGGACAGCGGCGTCTCTCCCAGCCCGCGTCACGACCCGTTCAGCGCTCTTCATAAGGTGCTACGGGAGGCTGGGGATGAACTGGAACGGTTATATCAGTCGGACTTTGCGGAGATGTCCAAACAGCTGCATCTCACGTCCATCACGGCGCATCAGCGCTTCACCGCGGTCATAGACGAGCTGTTCAGGGACGGCGTGAACTGGGGCAGAATCATCGCTTTTTTCGAGTTTGGAGGGACTGTTTGTGTCGAATGCGTGAACAAGGAGATGACGGCGCAGGTGGATAACATTGCGGGCTGGATGACGGAATATCTGAACGGGCCGCTGCACGGTTGGATCCAGGAGAACGGTGGCTGGGTATGTAATTAACTCAATATACCTCACGTCCGAAGACGCAGCGTCTTATGCTCCGCCTCTGCGCATGGCGTCATGCGTTCGAAGCGTTGCGCGTGATCTCTGATTGGCCGGTAGCGCTGTTCGTTAAAATGCGCCAGCCAATGAGCTTCGGCGATTTGTCACACCTCTCTCACGCCTCCGTGGCGAGTCTGTTACGTGAAGCCATCAATGACAGCTGCTGTCTGCAGAGTTGAAGGTGTGGTTCCCTGTGCGGAACTTTCAGGAACTGCTGTTGATTCATGCAAACAGGAGGATGTTTGGCCTTACCAGTTATATGGGATATGCTATATCCGATATTTACTCACCAAATCATGCGTTCAAATCACCCTGGGCTATTCTTGTGCTAAGTGCAATGGTTCAGCTTGTGATGATATTGTTCATCAACCTCACTGAACTCCATTCATTTTCTGCTCAGGTGTACCTGGAAAACCACAGCTAGAGCTCTAAAATAAAAATTCTAGTTTAGCACATAATAAGTTTATGTATTTTGACAGCTGAAGGCACTGGATGTGACACTTTTCTGTCAAGTATCTCTGGTTGAACAGACAATAATGTAACCTAAGTTAATAAAAACGAATGATTAAGTTATTGAGTAAAAAAAACAGATTTGTGAACAGACCTCAGCACAGTTATGGTTGGCACAAAGGGTTTGTATAGGCAACACAATAGAAGATACAATATATTTTTATTATTATTAATATGATACATTTTAAAAAATATATGTTTATTAACTTATAAATAATTTTTGGAAGCATACAAATAACCAGTAGAAAGACTTAAATTTGGCTTTAAATGAAAACTCATCTATTTTCTAAATGGATGTTGTTTAAACAATTCATCAGTGCAGGTTTCAATTATCTCATAATTCTTTTTCAAACTGTCATAACTGATCTTCCAGTGAAGCAACAGGCTTCTCTCTGGTGACGAATACTGGACTTCTCCAATAACCATATTAGTCCTACTATTTCAGTAAATTCAGTATCGTATATAGTAGGTATACTGTGTACTATATGCTAATTTTCCGCACGCATAGAATACCCAGATGCTCACTATCTATATGCATTATGTCACCAAGATCTCACTGCGCTGGGTACTGCATCCCACAATGCTATGTGCATGACCTTTAATTTCCAGAGTGATGAATAAACCAATAGCAGATCGTGGGAGTCTTCAGGAATTGTTTTAGAAAACAATTCCATTTATTGGAAATGACACTTCAATTTTTGTTGTTGATATTTCTGCATTATATATATATATATATATATATATTTAAATGTAAAAGACAAAGCTACTCACCAAATTAAACCTGCAACTAATGAGAATAACGACAATATATGCTGTTTTTAAGAAGACCTATTATGCTTTCTTAGATGTTTCTTACTTTTTCAACTTTCTTTATTGTGTAATGCTGTTTGAGCATGAAAAATGTCTGCAAAGTTCCACCTCGATTGTAGTCTTGTAGTCAATTCCTCGTTCACACAATTTTCCCGCCCAAGACTCGCCCTGGTTGAGTAGTGTGGCAGTTATGGCAAGGGGGGTGACATTTCCCAATAACGTTCAAAGTGGTTGACCAATCACAACACACTGATCCAGCCGACTAATCAGAGCACATTGCGCTTTTCAGAAGGAGGGGCTTCACAGAGACAGGAACTAAACAGGGCTGCGTTTCCCAAAAGCATTGTAAGCCTAAGCTGATCTTAGACACCATTATCAACTTAGGCTTATGATGCTTTTGGGAAACAGCCCAGAGCATTACTGACAGACTGGGAAGAGAGGTGCTGCAACAATGTCAAATATGTAAAAAATATACTGAGTTTTCAGTAAGCTGTAAACTAATAATGCCATTCAGGAGGAACTCATGAGACATGCTGCTTTTTTTTTTAATGGCCATTCAGAATATGACCTTTCAATAATGAACTCGCTTTGAACTGTAAGGTGACAATCATAAATGAGCGGGAACTTGTGGTCTGGTGCAGGACTTAAGCATCAGATCAGTAAGGTCATCCAGGACTTCCCCTCTTTCATTCACTCTGGTTGCATTCTCCACATCTCTGTTCTACTGTGGACTGAAACATTATTTAATACTAGTTTGTGTTTGAACAAAGACTTAATGTGGATGTGCATAATTCAAAGCATTGTGTCCACAGGGCATTCATCAATAATTCAAAGGCTGCATTTTAACTTTAAGGAAGAAAAGTTTAACATTCCCCTCGAGTCCTGACCTTTTGAAAGTGGAAACTTTTGACACATATCAAAGGATTACACTTTCACTGACCTGAACATCAGGAAAGAGTTCCTCTATTTACTAATTTCTTTCCAATTATGGCTTTGAAATAGACCAGAACACCTGAGTCACAGTGACAACTGGCTGCAGTATCCAACAGTAAAAATACTTCAGATTTAAGAAACCCTTCTAACTATTGAGATTATTTTGATTTTTATATATATATATATATATATATATATATATATATATATATATATATATATACACACTGAACAAAATTATAAATGCAACACTTTTTTTGCCCCCATTTTTCATGAGCTGAACTCAAAGATCTAAGACTTTTTCTATATACACAAAAGGCCTATTTCTCTCAAATATTGTTCACAAATCTGTCTAAATCTGTGTTAGTAAGCACTTTTCCTTTGCCGAGATAATCCATCCACCTCACAGGTGTGGCATATCAAGTTGCTGATTAGACAGCATGATTATTGCACAGGCTGGCCACAATAAAAGGCCACTCTAAAATGTGCAGCTGTGGGGGTCTGAAAACCAGTCAGTATCTGGTGTGACCACCATTTGCCTCACGCAGTGCAACACATCTCCTTCCCATAGAGTTGATCAGGTTGATTGAGGCCTGTGAAATGTTGGTCCACTCCTCTTCAATGGCTGTGCGAAGTTGCTGGATATTGGTAGGACCTGGAACAGCTGTCGAATATGCCGATCCCCGATGAAGACGACAAGCATGCAGCTGCAGCTTCCCTAAGGCCGGTTGGATGTACTGCCAAATTCTCTGAAACGCCTTTGGAGACGGCTTATGGTAGAGAAATGAACATTCAATTCACGGGCAACAGCTCTGGTGGACATTCCTGCAGTCAGCATGCCAATTGCACGCTCCAAAATTTGCAACATCTGTTGCATTGTGCTGTGGGATAAAACTGCACATTTTAGAGTGGCCTTTTATTGTGGCCAGCCTAAGGCACACCTGTGCAATAATCATGCTGTCTAATCAGCATCTTGATATGCCACACCTGTGGGATGGATGGATTATCTCGGCAAAGGAAAAGTGCTTACTAACACAGATTTAGACAGATTTGTGAACAATATTAGAGAGTAACAGGCCTTTTGTGTACATCTCATGAAAAATGGGATATACATACATACATACATACATACATATGCACATACATATACACACACATATTTATAGATAGATAGATAGATAGATATCAATCAGAATTATATCTGTCAACTACCACCCCGCTCTCCAGATTTTACTTTACAAACCCAAAATTAACCCTAAATTCATAATTTATTATTTATAAAAATAGAAACTGTGTGACATCATATCCTGGCTGTTGCCCATATTAATTGCAGTTGACAAAAACGGACAAAAGTGTTACTGCTAAATTGACTAGCAAATGCATTTACTAAAGTGGCACAGTGAAAAACCACAAAATTAGCACTGTATGACAAGGTAGCTGCCTGTGGCGTATTAAAGGTTATCATACACTGTAAACATGTTGTTCTGTAATTATTCGTAGGAATAGAGGTATTGAGATCACAGTGTCTGAGACCACTATTGTGGTTTTCTAGAAAAATAATCAAGTTTACTAAATTGCTGTGACGTGGGCAACTATACTATAAATCCGGCCATGCAGGGCTTATATTTTCCGCCCTGCTCTAAAAGCAGTGACGGAGGTGTCAGGCTCATTAACCTTAATAGTGACATTTGGACAGGCGAGAGCAATGCGTGTGCTCTAAAATCAGCCTACCTTCTGTTTCCTGTTTAACTCCAGACAAAAATAGGTGTCATTTGTGGGCTTATGTTGTTGAGTCTACTGTCCTGCCCCAAACACTTACATTTTTCACCAAGCTGCATCACAAGACTATGTTTGTTTACCTTGCTGTCTGGATCTCAACAACACCCTACTGTCTTACTTTGTCCTCTAATTCACTGTGTGCTCATAGACAGTAAAGCCTGCATTCAGAAAATAGCACCTTGAGTCATATTCTATATATTTTTCAGTCTGTTTCAATTATACATTGGCCAGTGGGTTTCAATCGTCCCACGCAGAGCGTTTGTTCTCATATAGGGCCAGAAGGATTCTCTGGACTTTTTTTTTTTTTGCGTTGATTCTGAGGATCTTTAAGATTCAATGAAATGTAACTGAACTCTAGAGTTTAACCTGAAAGTACAACACTCTTATCCATGGCTGAAAGTACGTTTTTTTCCCAAACATTTTGATGCCAAGGACCACCAAATATAATAATCCCCTTTTGAGGGATTCCTTTCATAAAATATACAGTAAAGGCACCTATGTTTTCATGTAAAGATCCATATATAATGGCAAAATCGAAAAATATTGACTTTGTAGTGTATTTTTATCTACCCACTGTTAGAGTGATGTTATATGAACAAACCTAAAGAGAAACATTTTTAGTTGAATACATTTTATTTGAAAGAGCTTTTTTTAAGAAGTATTTTTCAAGAACACATATGCAGTTAACTTTGACAGCTATATACAAAACAAAAACACCAAAATGTATACCAAAAAATATACCAAAATTACACTTTTTAATATTTCATTCTTTCAAAAGAAATCAATAGCCACACATGCGGCCACAGAATTTATGTGGACATCATTCATAAAGTTCCTCCTTTATTTTGTGTTAATTCAATATTTTTGGCTAACCTGATCTAAGCGGGTGTTTCAAACAAGGATCCATAGAATGTTGTTCAAATGTTTGGGGCGAGTGCGATTTTTCTTTTTTTGAACGGCACTGATACTTTTATCACACAAAAAAGCATTAAAATGATCAAAAGTGACTGGAAAAGACTGATTCAAAAAATTTGGATTCAAAATAAATGCTGTTCTTTTGAACTTTCGTTTGAACCTTTTCTAAATGTTTGGTTGAACAGTAAGTTTAGATAGATTAAACAGTTAAAACCTCTGAAAATGAACGCTTAGCCCATTTGATCCAGGGTTTAACTACCCTATTCTCCTCTAATTTCATGTTGGACACCATTGCACTCCTGTGAACTCTGTGCTGAATGGGCTAGACATGCCTCCTGCAGACTGACAAGGTAATGCGCCTGAACCCCACGTGGGCAGCACCTGTGTTTATCTGTGCGACGTGACAGTAAATGCTGCATGACGTGCTGTGTTGGCAGCTGCTGGGCTCTTAAATTATACACTTCAGCCTGCTGATCCAGGTTCAGCCCAGGGGTGTAGTGGGAGTATGCGTGCCAGCAGGCCATGCACACGCCACAGATCTCCAGTCTGCTAATAACATGACTTTGCAAAAGAGCCCTGGCATTTAGTTGAGGACAGATGATTGGAATTTGCTTGTGTGTCTTTAAAAGGGGGATTTCGGGACTGCTCTTACAAGTTATTCCTTCATTTACTAGCAGTTTCAATGAAGACTTTGGGTGAGCACACATGGAGAGGTGATGAGGGCAATGGAGGATTGACAGAGAGATGATTTGATACTCAACACACACGGCCCTTTGTATGCTCTTTCCAGTTTCAAGACTGAAATGGTTTAGGATCAGTTTTGTTTTTTGCCATTCACAAACCATTTGATGTGTAAGCCAATGCCAATGCCTAAGACTTTCCTATCTAAGGAGGAGATGGCAACCTCTGTGTATTTGTCACTTGTATAAGTAAGCCAATCATATGATGACCCTGATGTCACAGAAATGGGTTTAACAAAAGCACCATTGGCTGAATATTATATATATCTCTATATTATTTTAGGACAATGTGAAGTTGTTGCTAGTGAAGGGCTTGGGACTGTTATTGTGGTGCCATCAGCTTTTCAGCATTGTCATTTGATGCATTCAAGTTCTCCTTGGAAGTTATTTATGAGTTGGGAAGTTGGGACATCAGGTGCATCACTTAAGATGTACTTTTTTTCTTTTTACAAAGAATTCAACAAGATTTAACTTTACTTCTACAAAAGGATGAATAAGGAATGCACATCAGTTGTGTTTTTTTTTTTTTTAAATTCAGTTCAGTTCAATTCCTAATTTTATAGCGCTTTTCATAATACACATTGTTTCAAAGCAGCATTAAAGAAAATTATTGTTTCATTGTTACAATTTAGGAAGTATTTTGTTATCAGTAAGATATGCTGCTGCTGTACAATACAGCACACATTAATTACCTGAAGCAGATCTATACAGGTGGAGCTGGGGAAGGTGGAGGGTTTCTGAAAGCGTGTTGCAAACTGCTACAGTAAACGCTGACCAAGTATTTGAAGGACAAGCAGTGAGCTCATTGGCTATGATACAGCAGGAACGTTGAACAAAGATGTGCCCTATAGAGATAGATGTGATTGTAACCGGGTTGAGTTAAGAACCCAGCCTGAGCCATCTAGAGTTTCATGACAGAACTATGTATTTAAGCAGACACAATGAATGTGTTAGGCAGCAATTACAACTTGTACTCATAATTATAAGATAAGGATAATATTACAATAAATTGATCTAGCATTTGTTAACCATATTTTATCGGACACTTAAGTGAAGTGAACTACACTATCTTAGTTTCTGAAAATAAATAAATTCATTTTAACAAATGTATCTATTGTGTCCACAATATTTTATCAACAACACGCCGCCTAGTTTGGAAACTTAAAGAAAGTTCTGAATTTCCCACTTGTGACTTTGTGGCACCGTTTATGTGGCAGTTGTCCTGAGACTCCAGAGTATTCAGTCACATGGAATATATGACATAATATGCCAAAGTTGTCAGTATGCAGGTGCCATACGTCAGCAACTGAGATGAATGGGAATGCTGACGGATACCTCTATCCAGGTATTACTGACTCCTATTGTTTCCGTTGTGTGGTTGTATGTTTCACTCTTTGTCATCAGTATGACTCTTTCATAGGAAAGAGTGGAACAATCAGAACTATTACTGACGAGAACTTGCAGTTTTCATTTCAGATGCTTCTGTGAAAGATTATCATTCTGATTTATTGGCTAAGGGGGATATGAGAGTGGAACAAAAGCCACGTTCAGGAAGCGGAGAAGCCACTAATGAAAGTTAAGAGTGGAAGAAGTCCTTGGGCTGCCTTTCACATCACATGTTTCACGTCATGTCCTTCCAGACACTGGAAGTGAACCGTAAATGGACTGTTCTTAGAAAAACTGGAAGTTTAGTGGAAAATAAGAAATTGGCATCATGTGTATAACTTTTGGTGAACTTTTTTTTGCTCAGATGGTTCTCTTTTGTAACTCAGGATAATTATATTTGATTTAAAGGGATAGTTCACCCAAAAATGAAAATTGTAATCATTCACTCACCCTCATGTTGTTTTAAACCTGTATGTTCTTTTTTTCTACTGGGGAACAGTTAACACAAGAGAAGATATTTTGAAGAATGTCCCTACAATTAAAGTCAATGGGGTCCAATGTCATTGGCCCCACTGACATTCAAAATATCTTCTTAAGTTGGTCTTGTAACAATTTGATGTGAAATATTGGAGTTTGAAATCTCTTACTTTTGATTGTAAAATTTAGTTTCCTTGGAAAACTAAGCACTGACACCATTGAGATCTCTTCTAAAACACTTCTAAAACTTTTTTTCTCAGAAGAAATCTGAGGAGCAAGAGATTTAAGCATTAAATCTTATTATATAAGTTTAAAGTCAGCATGAAATGAAAAATCACTATCTGTTTTGTAAATGCATGTTATTTATCTTATTGTGAGCAATTCATCCATGGTTCTTTTTTTTTATGATTCCACGTAATTTTTAATCAAAATGTCATAACTTCCGATGAAAACAACTTTCCTATGGTTGGCAAAACAAAAATGGTCCAGAAATAGTGTTTGAAGAAACCTTTTCTGTATAGTATATTAAATAAATGGTAGCGTACGTTCTTTCCTCATGAGTAAATGTATACTTTACTCCTGTGTGAATGTTTTCGCACTCTCAGACTAGCCAGAGCTCAGTTCATTAAGTTATAAATCCGGCCAAGTTTCCCCCGCACAGGGTCCTCTTACCGGAGCTGCAGTCACTTACCATCTGCCCTTGTGTTTACACTCATCAGCAGACTGCTGGTAATCTCAGAAACATTTCCTACTAGCTTAGCCAAAGGGAATAAGGCAGGCGTTCGGTGTAACGTCTGTCGCAAGACACAAACAAGAATATGTGTCTCTCTTATGCACTCTATGTCGCTCGCACAGGTAATACCGGCCCGAAATAAACGGCACTTCAGATGCTTCAGATTTACACCCGACAATTTGCGGCAGAACTGTTGTTGTCCTTTATGAGCAAATACTCCGGCTAACTCTACAAGGACAGATATTTCTCAACAAATATTTCAAACATTCCACCTTAATCGTAAACATGTTTTCCTCTGTTGCTCTTCATGTCCCTTTTATCAAGTCTTGTCCTAATATTGACCTAGCCAATGTCTCTAACAATCCACTGTTTCTTTTGAACAGTCTTATGATGCAATATGATATATACACAGGCATGCTCTAATGGCAAAAACATACTCTATGCAAGTACACAAATGCAGATATGAATGTGTTGCAAGCATGCAGCACCAATGTATAGCCTATTTTTAGTTGTTTTTTTTCCATTCTTTCAACTGATGGAGTTTGGGTTTCTTGCCACTGTCGCCTCTGACTTGCTTAGTTGGGGACACTTATTATTCAACAATATTATTGATTTGAACGCACTGAGGCCATCCTTAAAAATATTCTTGTTTGCCGTAACCCGACCGACCCTGTCAATTTAGTACCGACCCAATTATTTATTTATTTCCCCTTTTAGTCCGACCGACTTGCCGGTTGTAAACTTGCGTTAAGACCGACCAATTTTTTTTTAACTCTTCAAACAACTAATACAAATGCAATAAAATAATATTAGTTATTAAGTATTGTGAATATAAATTGCTTAGACATACATACAAACATAAGCTACGTTCTTTCTTTTAAATAAAAACTCGTGGCGCGTCATTATGTTTACACCAGGTTTACGCATGTCACACTACGGCCTGCAGGCTAAGATCGCTCCGTTTCATTCACTGTCAATGGTTCGCGCTTGGTAATGATGGCTGCGGCTTTACTCTAAAGATTATTTCATTTTTATATGTTGTTGAATATGGTTTATTAAAAAATAAACATGTGAAAGCGTGTTATATAGGCTACATGTCATGTTTTAGTCAGTAATGACGACGCTACTGCAACACGCATCGCCGCAGATGAGAAGCTAAGCATCAACGTGCTATCGCAAATCAAAGTGAAAGTAAGTCGCAGACGCTTAACACACGATCATCTTTATTAAATGTAAAGAAACGAAATGATCTTACCAGGGCTGTTTCCGCTTTCTCTTATTGCGGGCTTTGATTCAGAAATTTTAGCTGTTGACCAATAAAATAATAACTGTTGCTTTAGGTGCACTGCATTAAATCTGCATATAGCGGGAATTGAAGATCGGTTATATCCGCAAAAAAACAACAACACACATCTATGTAACCAGGTGTAAATAATTGAATCGTTTTGATCAATCAGATTGCAATCCGATCTGAGAAAACGCAAAGTGGCCTGGTGTAAACAGCCCCTAGACATCGGTGAAAAATGTTCTCTCAAGACCCCCCCGACCCCGATTTTTTTTTTATTATTAAAAAAATATACTTTTTTATATTATTTTTTATATATATAAAAAAATAAAGACCTACCTACCGACCCTTTTTTTCTTTTTTTTTTTTGCTGTTACTGCAAACCAAAATATTTTTAAGGATGGCCTGACACAATTGGATGAGAACTTAATGAGCTTGCTGATGACATCACTGTTGTCTGCAGAACTGCTTTATAGATGAAATGAACTATTTTAATAATTGATGATCTGTACATGGGAACTGAATCAACACTGAACAATGACACTTTTTACAGCTGCTTTACAGCCCAAATTAACTCTGTTTGCATCATTGAATCATTTACCTGTTATCACTGTAAAGCTGATGACTTCACTTGACCATCATGTTGTTCCAAACCTGTATGACTTTTGATATTTTGAAGAATGTTTTTGTTCATGCAATGAAAGTCAATGGGGTCCAAAACAACTGTATTGACTTTCATTGAATGAACAAAACCATTCTCTAAAATGTCTGTAAACATGCCAACAACTTTCTCGTCAAAATTCTCTTCACATTGTTACTCTGCCGTGCCATTAGTTGACCATAAAACTGACCATAGAAAAAAGGCAGATTATGTGATTCTGTTCTTGCTAGTGTGGCTACACTGAGAATGTAAGAAATTGACCAAAAATATGCATGCATCTAATAAGGTTAGAAAAAATGCCCTTGGAAATCAATTTAAGTGGGCAAATATGAAGAGTATGTCAGCTGTCCACGACAAGACTCCCAGAAAATATTGAAACATGATTCAATATCACTAACCCCTAGTTATGACACATCTACTTTAATATTCTGGTCTTAAGTTGTGTCTCCTGCACCCGTGATGAAGGGTGGACAGAGAACAGAATCTATAAATAAGGATAAGTAGTAACCTCTCACACAGTAATCTTGTGATCGTGGCTATACTGTAATGTATTGTTCTCGTATACAGTGTGCTTTTCTGAAAGCACAATGGTGCGAGTGTGTGATAATAGCCTGATGTTTGGTGGAGGTGCTGTCCTGTGTTGTCCCAGAGGTGCTCCACACCCTTCCACAGCACATTTCTGTGCCCTGTCTCCGGGGGATCCTCCCGATCAGAGGAATGTAAATAAATAGAGCGGATGACCTGGGTGTTGCTTTCCTGAGAGGCCTTCCATGGGTGGGGATGTGCGTGGACAATCACTCCAGCCAGGTCAACCGGCTGAACATTTCGTTTTAGCTCTGTGTGAAACTGGGTGTGCACTGTGCACATGCATGTGAATGCATTCAAATGAATTGGAGCATGTGAATATGTGCAGTTAACACCCTTAAAATAAAGGTTTCAGAAAGGTGTTATGGCTTATCAAAACATCTATTAGCTCTTTAAATAGCCCAGGATGATTCTATAATGGATTATTCTAACACGCTGATCTGACACATCTGGAACAAGTACTTTTCTAATGTCCGATGAATCATATAGCACAGGGGTTTTCAGATTTTTGACGCCAAGGACTCCCAAAACGGATCCCATTCTGAGGGACTCCCTTCCTAAAATATAAAGTCAAACATATATTTTAATGCACCAATGCCCAAGTATATCCACCTTATCTTTCACATAACAGTGGGCACTTCCAGTTGTTTTTAGCTGTACAAAACAGCTTTTTATGCTGCTTGATATTGCAAACTGTAAGTTCTTACCGTATTATTTTAATGAATTGTCGTAATTATAAACACACTGATTTGTAGCACAAATAGTTTTACCATTGACTGCACTTTATGATTGTTCTTGTTATTTTCCTATAGTGGCTAATGAATTGCACATTCACAAAAAAAATGTTTTTTTTCTGAATTTACGATTTAATATAAATTTGTTATCAGAAACAGTTGTATTAAAATGAAGACATAAAACATTAACAATTTAACTTATGAAAATATAGCAATTCCTTATTTTGACAATAAAAGTGCAGAGGTTTACTGTTAAAATTTAAACATGGAAGAAATAAATTGTGATATTCCTAAAAAAAAATAAGTTTTAACTATTTAATTATTATTTTTGTTATCACTATTAATACTTTGAGAAGAATATTGTACTGTACAAAAGTAATATATGTCACAATTTTTGAGTATTTGTAGTAATCAAAACTGAGCTGCATTTACGTCTGTTTTCCGTATCATGAAAATCATAGAACCCTACCTTTTATAGTGTGAGAGAAAAATATTAAATGTGATGTTATAAAGAACATGTTAAAATGAAATATTGTCACTGTACTGTAGCCAAAACAAAACACTGGATTATTTTGGATAATTAAAATTATTGTGTTAAAGATATTTAAAGGTGCATTGCGCAAGTCTCTGAGTTTTTGCATAACTATGCCCCCTCTGGCGACAAGCGAAACTGCAACACTGCAACTGAACGCGCATGACGTCACACCCAGTCTCAAATTCCGACCCGAATCCCTCTTATTTATTTTACTGTACAGGATTATAGAGGCAATCGCAGTGATCAGAGAAGGGCTCATTCAGCCCATCAGGCAATTGTTTAAGCATGTATGGGTTAGAAAACAGGTATTTTTAACATGAAATGTTGCGCAATGCACCTTTAATAAATGTTTTAAGTCAACATATTAAGTAAAATAAAACATACGTTATGTAAAATGTTATATTTTTCTGTGGATCCCCCAGCACACCCTTGCACTTGGGGCTTCTTGGACCCCAGTTTAAAAACCAGACCTCAAAACATTGTAATAATCCAGCAAGATTTTTGTATGAACAAAAAGTCCTACAACAGATGGCCCACACAGAGATCAGTTTGGAAATCTAAAATTGAACATTCCTACTGGCACACTTAAGCAAAATATATAAATAACCATCTTAAAACAAACACACTTTCTTTCACAGTACTCTATATTTTAAACCACTCTCCTTAAGCTCCTACTCTTTGCAACACAGAGAGCAGTTGGACTGGACTGGCTCCTCGAATGCATACAAATCAATAATCGATATTTAAGCATTACCAAAATTGTTATTCCTGTGTAAATACATTTAGGTCTCCTCTGTGCGTCAATAACAAGTCTGTGCAAACAGACTATTTGTAATTGCTGCTTTGATTCAACTTCTATGCTGAGTACAATCACTCTAGAAAGGCTGATTTAACCATAATACAGTTGGCTCATAGCTAGAGATACACTGAAATTTCGAGAACAAGATAGCTGCAGGTCGGAGTAAGGGGGGTGCCGGAAGGAGTTTTTCCGAAAGATGAATTGCTACTACAGAAACTAACCCTTAACCCTACCTCACACCCTGACAGACAGCTTTCACGACCAATGATAAAGACCTTTCTCCACGCCCCAACCTTTCCTCACACCCATTTCTCCAACCTGCAGATACCAACAATTGGAAATTTCAGGAACCAAAAATATCAGTCAGCGTTTATTTCATACACACATCATGGATAAGCTACATCACGAAAACATGTCAGCAGTGTGGACGCACTTCAACATGAGCAAAAATGATGATATAGTAGCAATATGTAAAATTTGTTCGGCTGAAATATCACGAGGCAGCTCTTTCCCGAAGAACTGTACTCTGACTGGTTTATCAACCAGGAGTGCGTTCCCGTATAACGATGTAACATGCTGCTTAACTACCACAGTACAATGCATCATTGAAGAAATCAACTAGCGACTGTTTCCCGAAACCGTATTGTCGCAAATTTGTCGTTCAACCTAGCCTGGCTAACGTCAGACCAAGTCTCATTTGAGACTTGGTCTGGGAACCACGTGTTCATTTTTGTTACTCGTATTTGAGGCGTGGTTTACGAATGCCCAGAGCCGTTTATTGGGCACTATGAATATCTATCAAATGCGCCTGTACGTAGCTCATAGCCAATCGCTTCAATTATACTAGATGACGTATGTAGAGTGACAGAAATTCGACGAGGAAAAAGACGATGGGTCAAAGATTTATTTGTACACGATGGCGTTTAGCGAATATTACCGTTTGTGAAAGATAAACATGAGGGTAGAAGGTAACGTCGAGTCTGATGCCATGTTGGATCCATAGATATAAACAAACTGCTTCGGTGTCGTCATCGTCTTGCTGCTCCCTCCCCGTTCTGTGATTGGTTCCCTTTTTCAGGGGAAAATCTTGTCCATGGTGTCCAGACTGCCTAGCAGCGTGAATAAAATCGCGCTGCGAGCAAGGCAGTATGGGGAAACCCAGGCTACGTTCAACCACGTCGGTTAATGATGTCACGCAGGTGGTGGATAATAACTTAATTAATTAATTAGTTTGAGATCAAATTAATGCTAGATATTTGTGCTATAAATTATAGACATGGCATCTAAGGACTAATTCTCCAGTTATTTTGCTTTAATTCCAGATTTAATCATATATAGGCTCGTTCTTACGTACTAGAGCACGTTCACCCATGCACACTATTCAGAAACGGCTCTTTAAATCTCTTGACAAACTAAAAGACGTAATTTAAATTTGTATATATTCGAAATGAAAGATATAGATTGTACTGAATGTCAGCTTGCTTATTTTGCTCCAGATAAGGATTTATTAAGTCCTCAAGTTGTAAAACAAGAAACTATGCTTCTAAACACAGGTTGAGAGCTGTTGTTCCAACCACAAAATTTTGCGTCACTGTTTGCGAATGTTCTTTGGAACTATGTTTTCGGGAAACACAGACTTGTTGAACTACGCTGATAACAACGGAACTTGCGACCATAATTGTCTAACGATGCTTTTGTGAAAATTTTTACTGAAACTGTTATTTACTGAAACTTTACTTTTGGTGTCAGTTTTTGACTAAATTCTGGTTCCGGAATTAAAAAAGATTTATTTTTTATGTATTTCAGTGCATCACTATACTCATCGCGGTGTGAGGGGCAAGGCACTATTTGCAAGAGTGCAAAGGTCCAGTCCCATTTACTGTTGCTAGGCAAAATTTTGCCAGCGAAATCCAGTCATTTCATTAGGAATTTGTACGATCAGATTCAAGTTTTTTGCCCGCGAAATCTTGCAGAAATTTCATGAATGTGACTGCACCGTCCACATGAGCATGAAGATGATGACGTCCTTGTATCATCTGTCTAAAAGTAACTGCATGGTGAGGCATTTGGTCATTATGTGTCACATTTTCACTTGTTCACATCAATCTGTTCTACCCCACACTTACACTCACGTGTTCTTGCATCCAATGACGCCACTCTGACAAATAAAACTCCTTTCCCTGTGGCCGCAACCAGGCCTGAACACATGTTGCTGAAAGATGCATGAGCTGGCTAATCTCTGACACTAAATGACCATCCCTCAAACAAGATGAGTCATGCTGTCTGTTTCTGTCTGCTCACCGCACACTACCTTATCCCACTGGCTCCGCGTATCAGGTGACTATACAGGCCTTGAAATATTCAGAGCTATGTGAGAGCATCTAAATATAGATGTGTTTCTGCTCCCAGGACGCTGTCTAAATGTCATAGTGCGAAAAGCGCAGATTAGTGCACATTTTCAATCCCGTATCCTGCATGGTGAATGAGTGGAACTGTCAAAACCCTGAGCGTTAAGATTAGTATCTGTTCCTCACTACCTTATCATGTTGTGAACTGTTTGGTCTGACACAGTAACGCCCAGCATGACCCAGTATATGTAGCGAACAATTCAGTAAGGCAAAGGTCATTTTGAATCCAGCTACTGTTGTTGCAACTTTGTGTGGTTGATAAAGCTCACTGAACGGTTACTTGATGTGAAGATAAGCTACAAAAATATCTTTGATTTAGAAATATAAGAGAATAATCAAGAGCAACACTGATGATTATTGAACTGAGAATAACCAGAGAAAGCAAGAGAGTAGGAAACATAGTCTTAGAGCTGCATGATTAATTGAAAAATAACCAAAAACACAATTATTTAAAATGTGTATATATATCTTGTTATATATATATATATATGCGTGTTTCAGAGTGAAGTGTGACAGTTTTTATTTACACGAAAGCAGCTCATGATCCGGTGTTTTCAGTGTCTCGGAGCGTTTCGGTTCGCAGGAAATGCTGCCTCACACAGACATCTCTGCATCTGCTCTGAGTTTGGGCCGTGTTTAATGTGCATTTGGGATTGCAACATGATGTCCCAACCATCTTCCCATACTTGTAAGGAGAAGCGTTGTCAAAACTTCTTCTAAAGAGAAGCTTTAACGGCTCCCTGTGGTTTTTCCGGGCAAAATAAAAGCTTGATGATCAAACATTTGAAAATGAAGAAATGAAGACAGCCATAAATATTAGTATTGTAATTTTACAATTGTATTGTAAAATCAAATGATATTATACTAATTTTAATAATTTGGCAGTGAAAGATTACAATAGCATAAAATTTTACTTAAAAAAATAGCAGTTGGATTTTTTCCCCTCCCAATTGTACAGACTTTACCAGTAATTTTTTGTCTGACCTGCGAAGCAACTCTTTAGAATTTTTTTTTAATAAAGTCTGATCTGTGTTTTAGCATAGGGCTATACCCATTTAAACAGCAGAGCTCAACAATAAAAATTGCGACAGACCAGTTTGATTTCTTTTAAGTGGAACTGATGGCAAGATTGACAGGCTGTGTGAAATCAATGATGCTCTGTTGTCACTGGGTGACATGCAAGCTGTGGGAGCAAATGACCTGCAGGACATTAGCCTCCTGTCAGACATATGATGGCCTGGCACTGCTGGCAGGCATCACCCTAGGGATCACCTCAACACATCCACAGACTGATAGCCGCATGACAGCAAGACAATTGCAGTTTTTGTTTTTAACTGTCTGTTTGGTATAAGCCCAACTGTTCTAGGGCTCCGATAATTAGAACGATGTGTCTAATCAGGTGACTCATAGATTAACATTTGGCTTTATCATCAAAACATGCCATTACATTGGAAGAGTTATTCAAAATTGTTATTCAAAAACTGATTTCTAATGTAGTTTATTCCTGTGATGGTTCAGCATCATTACTCCAGTCTTCAGTGTCACACAATCCTTTAGAAATCATTGTTGATTTGGGGCTCAAGAAACGTTATGTGAGACTTACCCCAATAGTAAAATGGAAAAGCTGAATAGCGTTCTTTAGATTTTGTTTGTATGACTCTTTGTGATGGTTCTTGAAGCTTGTAGACTCAGCTTGGCTTGTTTCAGTGCCACCAAACTTTCTTCAGCTTTTCTCAACCTTTCCTTCAGCCATCACTTGAAACTGTCAGATTGGTTTTGAAGTGGTGACGAATGCTTCCTGCGTGACGCTGAGGTGATAAAAGCTTCAAGGCAGCATTTCCATATCATGCTGTCGGCCCTCAATTCGACTTTGCCTCAAACTCCCACAAGCAGCCCTTCTCCAACTCAGATGTCTCTCGTCAGCTACAGCATGAGATCGCTCTCCTGTAAAGAGTATCAACAGTAACAAGCTCCCTTTACAACACTGTTGAAGCTTGCTTGTTTGCAACTTGGAATTAACTTAATGAAGGAGCAGTTCAGATAGTGGCGGCATTGAGATTGAAGTTGAAGTTCATCTACGAGGCCTGAGATTCAGTTTTGGCAGGTTGTAATGTGAGGTTAGGCTTGTAAGTACACATGTTGAATTATTTATGATCTCAGCACAGGGAAGTGTTATTCAAATGGGCAGTTTCAGGCTGCAATAATTTGGGTGGTTCAGCTTGTGGTTTGCACTGGTGGAATATGTTCTTCCGCTTGAGCCTCCGTATTGTGGATTCGCTCAATGCAACGTCTAGACATGGTTTTTCTGTAAATATCAGCAATGTATTCTGATTGTCAATAAAGATTTTTTAATATAACAAAACACTTTTTTTATTTGACTTTGTCCTTTTTTTAACCTTAATTTAATGGCCGCAAAATACTGCATGACACACACGTTCACCATCACAAAAAGTTTGTTGGAAGGCAGCAGCTAATAAGGTGAACCGCAGCCATAGCGGCGATTAGCCCCTTTTGATCTTGAGGTGATGTTAACAGGCGAAGGCTGGGGTGGTTTTGGAGGGGAACCTTCATCAAACTACAAACGCCTCATTTAATAAAAGTCAGAGCGAGAAGTGTGCACAATACGCTTGCCAGACCACATTATACGGACAGAAACCCAGGGAGTGGCTGCCTGTGCTGAGAGACATCTAAAGCATCATGGTTTCGCTGTAACTTTAGAGTTGGAGTCTAAGCTTCTGTAAGTCCTGTGATGTTCAGTGTTTGATGCAGCAGCTAAATTAGCTGTCAAGCCATCAACTGTTGAGTTCACTTCAATTCCCAGTGCATGCTAAGCAAGCCAGACCAGTTGCCATGCTAAATGCTTCTTTGGAAACACTTCAACCTCGAGGTTTTGAGCTGTCTGAAATTTCAAATAACCTTGACTGCATAAGTAATAACCAGACCTTCTGACATATATCAGCAGTTTTTTTTTTTCTTATTTGTTTTTCTAATAATTAAGATTTTTCTTTATTTGTTTTCTACATAGTTCTTGGGAATACTTGATTCTGAAAATAGTGTCCATGATAAAAATAAATTATAATAAAATAAAAAATATATTTTAAAGCTGATGTGCCATTTTGGTTTAAAAAAAAACAAAACGTTTGATTTCAAGAAAAGTTTAAATATTACTACTTTAAAATGTCATGTGGAGTGGTCCTCTCCATGTTATTTTCTGTTTGATTTTTCTGTTTTATTTTATTTTCTGTTCCATTTTTTTTTTCAATAAAATTTGTCGTTGCATTTTAATATGTCATTTAAAAAAAAAATCCAGGTTTGCTCTACTCCACAATTTGGCCAAAATGTTGTGATTATATAACAATATGGTTATGAAAATGTAAAAAAATTGTATTACTAAATAAAAACAACTGTAAAAAATAATTGTAATATTTCACTATAAAATAAAAAAAATCAAGTGTTTCAGAAAAATAATATAACAATAACCATATATTATATAATATAAGTTAATAGTCATAACTTTATTTTATGTTTCAAATGTAAAATTACGATACTAATATTTATGGCTGTCTAAATTTTATGGCTGACTTGACATTTTTTATTTTAGGCCTTCAAAATATATCAAAATAAGTTTTAATTCAAAAACTTGTTCATCAAAGAGATGTATTTAAGTCATATGTATGCATTGCATTTCATGTATTTTTGTAATAAATTAATAGATCCCAGCACATATTTGCATTGTTTAATAATGCCATGCAATGCACATTGGCTCACTAGGCAGTGACCTTCCTTTGATGGTGGCTAGAGGAATCTTTCTCTGTGGGCCGAATGGAAACCTCTTGTACCAGCAGGGAACAAAGTGCAATTGTTTGTTTCTACACTCCAATGCATTCCTCTCATTTTTTCTGCAGAGTTCTGGATGGGAATCAGCTGGGTGCTGGTGAGGTCATTGTTTTGTTTTCTTTCTTTTTTTTCTTTCTTTTTTTTTTATCTGCCCATAAAGAATGCAGTGGGCAGACTATAAAATCTGCAGTTGGATCGTGTGGACAATCTTATGTCCCAGAGTTGTCTACACATTGAGGGAGCACAGAGAGGCGTATTGAGGCGTCTTTATGTTTTAAAGTGGGAAATGTTTGGCAAAATAGAGTTGCTTGTGTCACAAAGTGATAACTGATCTCTCAAGATACACTGTTAAAGGATTGTGCAAAAAAATTACCTTTAGCTTGTTACTAGACCAGTACCCTCAAATATACACCTTTGTTCCTATATACCCCCAAATTATGCATATTAGTACCTTAAAAGGATAGTTTGTTCCAAAATGAGAGTTTTTATGTCGTTCCAAACCTTTAACTTTCTTACTTCACAAAAGAAGATAAAAAAAAAAAATGCCCCATGAAATTGGGGTCCAATGTTGTTTCAAAATATCTACTTTTGGGTTTTATCATTAAGGTTTTTACAGTGGCCGAGAGAGCTCCTTGTTCTGCAACTGAAGAAAACACAGCAAATTAATAAAACATCTTCATCAGTTTGACGACATGTGCTGCAGCGCTTTTCTGAATTTGGTTGCGTTGAGTATTTGCAGTGTGTTTCTGTATTTGGTTGCGTTGAGTATTTGCAGCGTGTTTCTGTATTTGGTTGCGTTGTGAGTATTTGCAGCAAGTTTCTGTGTTTGGTTGCGTTGTGGGTTTCTGTATTTGGTTGCGTTGAGTATTTGCAGCGTGTTTCTGTATTTGGTTGCGTTGTGAGTATTTGCAGCAAGTTTCTGTGTTTGGTTGCGTTGTGGGTTTCTGTGTTTGGTTGCGTTGTGAGTATTTGCAGCGTGTTTCTGTATTTGGTTGCGTTGAGTATTTGCAGCGTGTTTCTGTATTTGGTTGCGTTGAGTATTTGCAGCGTGTTTCTGTATTTGGTTGCGTTGTAAATATTTGCAGCAAGTTTCTGTGTTTGGTTGCGTTGTGGGTTTCTGTGTTTGGTTGCGTTGTGAGTATTTGCAGCGTGTTTCTGTATTTGGTTGCGTTGAGTATTTGCAGCGTGTTTCTGTATTTGGTTGCGTTGTGGGTTTCTGTGTTTGGTTGCGTTGTGAGTATTTGCAGCAAGTTTCTGTGTTTGGTTGCAATGTGAGTTATATTTTCGTCAGTTGCAGCACGCTGAGCTCTCTCGGCCACCGTAGGTTTTACTCATTAAGGTTCTAAAATAAAAGTCAGAAAACAGTAATGTTTCTCTATTTTACCATTGTGCCAAGAGTTGTTTTCACAACTGTGCTGCACTGATAACTGGACTGATAACTTTCTTGTTGGAATCATTAGCAATACTCCAGTTTTGATAGCATACAGTACATAGGACATTATGATGTGATATTCTACACTGGAATGAAAAGGTATGTATAAGCATCCAAACGGAATTACAAAAATAATCACTTCACCCAACACATTTACTATCGCTTCAGCCAACAAGTAGTCCTGCCCCAAATGGCATTGGTTGAGCCAGACATTGACAAGCTTGATCGCAACAACATTGCTAGAACTAACTCAGCAATGATGAAAGTGTCAATGTTTATACTTTTCAGGAAGTTGGCCTACTACTAGATGAATGGTTTACTTGTACTGTAGTTTTCTCTGCACATTAAACTGGCTTCGGACAAAGTATTTTAACATTTTTAACGTTAATATTCTGTTTACTATGAATTTATGAAACTGTCAGTATGTAAAAAAAAATTTCTAAAACTCATACCTGGTACTTGATGAAACAGAACCATATTGTAGTGCTACAAAAATGCAGAGATGTCAAGGGAGGTCAAGTTCCTTCAAGCAGATTACTGTTTACAACTGTTTAACTGGTGATCTAATATCTTAAGTCACCGCTTTACCCAGACGCAATCTGTGGTTCATTCCATGTTGTTCAAGGTTTAAAAGTGGAGATTGAGATTTTTTTCATCAGCCATTAACTTTTGAACATCTGTTGCCATAACTATCAAGACTTTATTAGTGGGTTGAGCTCCAGAAGAGACTAGATTATGGGGTGTGCTCTGTGGAGCATGGGGGAGTTTCATTATTTTTTTAATTTGATGGATTCATTATGGCTTCATGCTCTGTATTGTTTGGCTTCTTTTACATTAAAAACTCAAAGCACAAAGATGATGGATGAGAACACTGAGTCTTTAAATAAGACTCATTTGAGTGCTGTGAATCAAAGGTGAAGTCATTTTTCCACAAAATGATTAAATCACACCTTTGCTTAAAAGTCGACATGAAAGGAAAGTTATGATAGTCTTTTCTTTCCTATTTTGACTTATATCTGTGTGAAACGTAGCCTGGCAAGCCAGACCTACATCAAGATGTTAGGTCTGGCAACTCACCATAGACACGGCTCAATCCGAGGGGCGGGATAAACGGCTGTCTTTCAAATTCCCTCTGCACGCAATAGGACAGCGCTTCACCCAACCAGAGCGTTTTCCCAACAGCGGAGCTAACGTTAGTTGATAGATTCAACTTTTGAATCTGGCCGGCAAAACTAAGAACACATCTTCCTTTTTTAAGAATGACTTAAGTGCCGTTCTTTGCTCTTTTCTCAAAGAAAAACTTAACTCCAAGTCCTCCAGAGTCGCGGCCAAAGCCAATTCGAAAGACTGTTCTCCAGCAGCAGCTCTTCTTTGTTTTCAAGTAGTAGGGAACCGTCGCAACTCTGTCGTCATTATGTTAAGCCCGCCCCGCCTACTCTATACACAATGGCCCTCATTTATCATTCTTGCGTAGAAACGGGCGTATATATTGGCGTAAGATTATGCTTACACTCCTCTCATCGCCTGATTTATGAAGCTGTGCGTACCTTTGAAATCCAGGTGTACGCAATACCTTCCCTTGATAAATGCCGCGGCTGAAAACGAGCGTCATTAGAATAACACGCCCCTATATATTCAAGTCTCCGCTCCCCCCACGCCCTCATTTTACGCCATGGACACACGGAAGATGGCAAAGAAGAGAAACTTCTTTGAGAAAGAGAAAGCGAAACCAGGGAAGTGGAAAGAAACAAAATTGATTTCTAGATTTTTATTATTAATGACGCTTATTGTTATTTAGAAGAAGAATGTCGTTATTATTATTATTTGTATTATTATTATTTAAAAGAAGAAGAATGTCATTTTTATTATTTTGTCAGTCTGAATTATTTTTTTGGTCATTGAAAGCCTTTCATTACTGAACCTAGTCCGTGCACACCTGCCGGGCCTAACCCTGGCCTAACCATCGTTTCAAAGAATAGTACAACGGCGAGCGCGTCGAGTATAAACGCCTCGTCCGTTTGGGGAGGTGCGCGCGCAGTCTGCGGAGACTCGCGCTGCGGAGCCAGGCGAAAGTATAAACAAGGCTTGAAACGTCAGGTAAAGCGCACAGGCTCGCAACTGAAGGAATACATATGCCTACAAATCAAATGCTTTGGTAAAATCACACAAATTAAACATTGAAGTCCATGTTGCACAAAAATAAACACTGAAGTTTATAATTACTATGTTGTTGTTTTTTTACAGTGGGTCATAATATATCATATCTTTTAGTTTGTCAGTGCGTTTTGTGGTATTAGGAATTGTTTTTTCTGCGCATTCCCGCACTCAAAACGTGCGTACACCACCTCCTGAGCTGGCGTAGGATTTGAGCGTGCCGTACGCCAACGTTCATATTGATAAATCTCAAAGTCACCGTGGTTTTGGGTGTACGCCAGGTGTACGCTGGAAATTTGGTGTACGCACTTTTGATAAATGAGGGCCAATGTGATTGGCCTGACCCAATTTAGGTTTTTACAGCTCCGAAAGTCAACGGAGAGTTGCTAGACTACCCAGGCTGCAAAATAAATTTTGCTGCCGCTAGAATGCATCTATATTTCTAGGCTATGTGAAACGGCTTCTCGAACAAGAAAAAATTAAGAACGGGACTTACTGGGAATTGATTGGATCATTAGATGGTTGTGGTTTGCAAAAAAAATGTGTGCACAGATAAAGCCTTTATAATAAATACTGCAATATTCCATAAAAAAAAAAACTGTCAACTTTAAATGTTTTTCATTAAACTTCAGACTGTTATGTTGCACGTCAGCTCAGCATACTCAGAGTACTCCAGCTCTGTTGGGGGCATCACCTTTTCCACCGACATGGTTCTCGGCCTGTGTCCGTTCTCTAACCATTCCATGCATTTTCACTGCAGCAAAGGGGGTTCCGGCCTGGAAAGATTGGTTCAACTCCGGCCCTAAAAACATGCTGGTCTCGAACGGAGACCGGACAAATGCTGATGCTATCTTGTTGAGCAACGTAATAATGTTGCACTATATTTCTTTATATATGGAAATATATAAAACTCGTGGGTTAGTAAAGG
This sequence comes from Scardinius erythrophthalmus, assembly GCF_964197995.2. Lineage (NCBI taxonomy): Eukaryota > Metazoa > Chordata > Actinopteri > Cypriniformes > Leuciscidae > Scardinius > Scardinius erythrophthalmus. The sequence goes on along the minus strand of NC_138229.1, from coordinate 28,284,883 downwards.
GTTCTAACCCTCTAGCAATACCCTAGCAACCATAGAAACCCTTCTCAACCAAACAGCAACACCTTGGCATTGCGATAAGATTTGCATGCATAAGTTCCACTCAAATATTTTCCAGGAAATGTAAAAATCTTAGTTACTTAGTGCACCTTCAAAATCTAACATATTATGTTTGCTGATTATTTATTATTACCAAGTGTGCTACACAAGTTGTGAAGCCAAAGCATTTCGATTGCCCCCTGGTGGCTGGGTGGTCCTCTTCACGTAATCAAATGGGGCGTAATCAAACTTTACGTAATCAAACAAAAAAATCGTAAAAATTAGGTAGTTCTCATCATGCAGAAGTATGTTCAAGTGTTCGTTTTCCCAATAAGTTTGGTTTTATTTAGTTATTTGATGCTATAAAAATGGGGTGTAACATCTTGATTGACAGCTGTGCTTGTGATTGAGTCTGCGCGAGCAGTATTGTGGGCGGAGCCTTGATGGCGAGGCTCCACCTCAGGATCATTACAGCGCAGACTCGGGCTCCGAATGCCGTAATCGGCAACGACTGTTACTGGGATATTTTGGCTTCATTTCTCTACAGTGAAAGGAAGCAGAGACGTGCTGTCCATATGATTATAACAATAAGTAGCTTCCTCTCCAAAACCAATAAATCCTGAAGCTTTTATGTCTGTGTATTTAGATTTCCCAGACTAACCACGCCTCACTAAACCCTTGGACTTTGAACCTCAAGATGTTTCAACAAGCGGTCATCTCGCCATCATAGTCTTGGCAACCAGGCGTTTGGCTTTAGTGGACATCTCCCTGGTTACTGGCTTGGCATGTGTATAATGCTAGCATCACCATGGAAAAGTTAGCGGCAACACAGTGTGGTTACACAACATTGGCCTTTTTTGTGGGAACATACTGGATCTCTGTATGTGAAAGCGTTGTCCCGGGCAATATCCTGAAAGTGACATCGGCCATGCTAAGTTTCAAATCCCAACATTTTTCTAGGTTTAGCCATAGAGAATCTCTGAAATCCTCATATTCAAAAAATTGTTTCAATCTGTTTGCAGTCTGTTTATAATTTCAAAGCAGACAGAGATCATAGGGTCACCTTGAAAACAATGGGACACTCTTTTCTTCTTTGTCATACTGTTAGAATAGGATTAACATGTATAATTAATGTGTATAAATGTACTTAGGGCTCTACGCTTACATTTTTTAGGAACACTTGTGCTTCTACATAAAAACATTTTAGAAGCAGAGTTAAAAAATTAGGAGCACCTTCTGATCATTATTTAAAGTTAAGAAATTAACTTTTCCATTACGGAGCAATGTTTGCCCCCTTAAAATGATTTCAGGGGCATTTTTAGCTTATTAAGGCCATGTTTTCTTTCTCTTTTCTAACCTATAAAATTTTATATCAACTTTCATGTTAAATTCTTAAATTTGAAATTGCTTAATTTTTTCAAATTAAATGAATCAATTTAGTTAGAATAATACGACACAATCAGTCTACTGCCAATTAAATTAAATCAGTATCAACAAAATCCATCTTTGCATCCATCAGTGCAATAAGTGCCATTTATTATATTTACAGATTAATGCGTCTCAGAGGAGACACTAATGCATTTACATTCATATTAACAATGTTATGATATTAATGTTTATAACATTTTGAATACAGAAATATTAAATTGTTACATTATTAAATTATTATCACTGAATCATTCATTCAATAGATTCGTTAAAAACAGCTGATTCATTCAGGAACAAAGCAAGTGACTAGATGTGTTCGCAGACTGACCGGTGTATGACATCAAAGTACCACGAGAGCGAATAGAGGAGCAGACAGCTCCGATTACTTCCGAATCGCCCTCACTGTACTTTGATGTCATACACCGATCGGTCTGCACAGCGCCACTTCACACAAGTCGAACACGCCAACTGTCTTTATGAATTGTTCATTGAATCATTGACTCACCACCAGATTTATTCAAAACGCATAAAAAACATTGCTATGTTTGCGCAGTGGCTCAGGAGCGGCTTTGTTTGGAACTTGGCGAAATAGAGCAAAAACAGAAAATATTGTGTCTAAAATGTAAGTCACTTAATATTAACTTTTTGTTTATTGGACTGTTGTATACAATCAATATCACATTCATATTTGGGGAAAACAACACTCTTGCTCATGTGATATATGCTTAATTATATCAAGTTGGACACATCAAAAACAACTCATACAAGGCATAACTTGAATTTTTGGAACAATATTTATTAATTTTGGTGGCATTTTTGCCCCAAACCAAGTTAATTTCCAACTCTGCTTCTGATAATCCAAATTTAATTTCACAGGCTACTAAGAAACAGCAGCTCATATTAACAGAGGTTTCGCCTTGTGAACATAAATACACAAAAACACAATTGTTAATCTCTGAAGTATATTCCGTTGCACTAAACATTTTCGTGCTTGCTTTGTTTATTGAAGGCATGAAGTCACAATGCGAAACATAACTGTTGCACAGTGTAGTTACAACTATTCAAGAGCTTTGGTCACTCGCACCGGTGTGCCCTAAATATTTTCCGCAGTCGTTCGCAATAATTTTAAGTTGCAAATGTGCCTGAAATGGTCAATCTGTAGAGTCCTAGTACTTTGGTTTCAGTAAATAAACTCCTCCACTGAACCTGTTTGTCCTTCAGGACCCAGCAGGCCGCAGGAGTATGTTATATTTCTCATGGTTAATGTGTTGTTTTCTCAGTGTCAATTCTGGAAGCATTTAAGCGTGTAAGTGAAGAATTCTTCCTCTCCCTCACTTAATGTTGCTGTTCGAAAGTAAAGGCACACTGTGAAGAGGTACATATTAGGTTCATATTAGAAAAGCCATGTCTGTATTCATGAAATAAACTGGTTACTGTTTGGATCTCCTTGTGTGAAGTATAGTTCATAGATTGATGTGTGAAGACCTGAAGACTTTCAGGTAGATGTACATCATTATATGCACCATAGTTGTACATTAGCATCTGAGCCTGCTTAAATGTCATGCAAGCTGAAATGATGCTCTTGATAGATGAAACAAAAGATCCTCACACTAAAAGTCTTTGATGTTTTGGTTTGATCTTTAGTGTAATGGTTATGGTCACAGGATATGAAGCATCCACAGTTATGTAATTTTTACACATGGAAGGTTTGAACTGAATTTGAACCAATCGACCCTTGATTCAGTTTGCTTGAACCAAACCCCAGAGGATTTGAAGGGGTTCCTTGATGCACAACTCTTTTTAGAAGGAGGCTTTTATGCTTATCAAATGAACCAAAGGTAAGTTTAACTAAAAGTTGAACAGTTTTAACCAAAACTCAGCGACACAAAACTCAATGTTTTGACCAGTAATTAATTATGTGGCCAGATCCACAAAACATTCTTTATAATGAAATTCATCCATCCATCCATCCATCTTCTACCGCTTATCCGGGGCCGGGTCGCGGGGGCAGCAGTCTAAGCAGGGATGCCCAGACTTCCCTCTCCCTAGACACTTCCTCCAGCTCTTCCGGGGGGACACCGAGGCGTTCCCAGGCCAGCCGGGAGACATAGTCTCTCCAGCGTGTCCTAGGTCTTCCCCGGGGTCTCCTCCCGGTGGGACATGCCCGGAACACCTTCCCGGGAAGGCGTCCAGGAGGCATCCGGAAAAGATGCCCGAGCCACCTCAACTGACCCCTCTCGATGTGGAGGAGCAGCGGCTCTAATCTGAGCTCCTCCCGAGTGACCGAGCTTCTCACCCTATCTCTAAGGGATCGCCCAGCCACCCTGCGGAGAAAGCTCATTTCGGCCGCTTGTATCCGGGATCTTGTCCTTTCGGTCATGACCCACAGCTCATGACCATAGGTGAGAGTAGGAACGTAGATTGACTGGTAAATCGAGAGCTTCGCCTTGCGGCTCAGCTCCTTCTTTACCACGACAGACCGGTACAGGGACCGCATTACTGCAGAAGCTGCACCGATCCGCCTGTCAATCTCCCGTTCCATCCTTCCCTCACTCGTGAACAAGACCCCAAGATACTTGAACTCCTCCACATGAGGCAGGAGCTCTCCACCAACCTGAAGCGAGTAAGCCACCCTTTTCCGACTGAGAACCATGGCCTCGGACTTGGAGGTGCTGATTTTCATCCCAGCCGCTTCACACTCGGCTGCAAACCGTCCCAGTGCATGCTGGAGGTCCTGGTCTGATGAGGCCAACACGACAACATCATCCGCAAAGAGCAGAGATGAAATCGTGTGGTCCCCAAACCCGACCCCCTCCGGCCCCTGGCTGCGCCTAGAAATTCTGTCCATAAAAATTATGAACAGAACCGGCGACAAAGGGCAGCCCTGCCGGAGTCCAACACGCACCGGGAACAAGTCTGACTTACTGCTGGCAATACGAACCAAGCTCCTGCTCCGGTCGTACAGGGACCGGATAGCCCTTAGCAAAGGGCCCCGGACCCCATACTCCCGGAGCACCCTCCACAGGCCGCCGCGAGGGACACAGTCGAATGCCTTCTCCAAATCCACAAAGCACATGTAGATTGGTTGGGCAAACTCCCATGAGCCCTCCAGCACCCTGTAGAGGGTATAGAGCTGGTCCAGTGTTCCACGACCGGGACGAAAACCACACTGTTCCTCCTGAATCCGAGGTTCTACTATCGGCCGGATTCTCCTCTCCAGTACCCTGGCATAGACTTTCCCAGGGAGGCTGAGAAGTGTGATCCCCCTATAGTTTGAGCACACCCTCCGATCCCCCTTCTTGAAAAGAGGGACCACCACCCCGGTCTGCCAGTCCAAAGGTACTGTCCCCAACCGCCACGCGATGTTGCAGAGGCGTGTCAGCCAAGACAGCCCCACAACATCCAGAGACTTGAGGTACTCAGGGCGGATCTCATCCACCCCCGGTGCCTTGCCACCGAGGAGTTTCTTGACTACCTCGGTGACTTCAGCTTGGGTGATGGATGAGTCCGCCTCCGAGCCCTCAGCCTCTGCTTCCTCAATGGAAGACGTGACGGCGGGATTGAGGAGATCCTCGAAGTATTCCTTCCACCGTCCGGTGATATCCCCAGTCGAGGTCAACAGCTGCCCACCTCCACTGTAAACAGCGTTGGTAGGGCACTGCTTCCCCCTCCTGAGGCGCCGGACGGTTTGCCAGAATCTCTTCGAGGCCGACCGATAGTCCTTCTCCATGGCCTCACCGAACTCCTCCCAGGCCCGAGTTTTTGCCTCCACAACCACCCGGGCTGCAGTCCGCTTGGCCCGTCGGTACCCATCAGCTGCCTCAGGAGTCCCACAAGCCAGCCAGGCCCGATAGGACTCCTTCTTCAGCTTGACGGCATCCCTTACTTCCGGTGTCCACCACCGGGTTCGGGGATTGCCGCCTCGACAGGCACCGGAGACCTTACGGCCACAGCTCCGAGTGGCCGCGTTGACAATGGAGGTGGAGAACATGGTCCACTCGGACTCAATATCTCCAGACTCCCTCGGGATCTGGTCGAAGCTCTGCCGGAGGTGGGAGTTGAAGATCTCTCTGACAGGAGATTCGGCCAAACGTTCCCAACAGACCCTCACAGTACGTTTGGGTCTGCCGAGTCTGTCCAGCTTCCTCCCCCGCCATCGGATCCAACTCACCACCAGGTGGTGATCAGTTGACAGCTCCGCCCCTCTCTTCGCCCGAGTGTCCAAGACATACGGCCGGAGGTCGGATGAAACGACCACAAAGTCGATCATCGACCTCCGGCCTAGGGTGTCCTGGTGCCATGTGCACTGATGGACACCCTTATGCTTGAACATGGTGTTCGTTATGGACAAGCTGTAACTAGCACAGAAGTCCAATAACAGAACACCACTCGGGTTCAGATCAGGGGGGCCGTTCCTCCCAATCACGCCCCTCCAGGTGTCACTGTCGCTGCCCACGTGGGCGTTGAAGTCCCCCAGTAAAACGATGGAGTCCCTAGTCGGAGCACTTTCCAGCACCCCTCCCAGAGACTCCAAGAAGGCCGGGTACTCTGCACTGCCGTTCGGCCCGTAAGCACAAACGACAGTGAGAGACCTATCCCTGACCCGAAGGCGTAGGGAAGCGACCCTCTCGTTCACCGGGGTGAACTCCAACACATGGCGGCTGAGCTGGGGAGCTATAAGCAAACCCACACCAGCCCGCCGCCTCTCACCATGGGCAACTCCAGAGTGGTGAAGAGTCCATCCTCTCTCGAGGAGTGTGGTTCCAGAGCCCAAGCCGTGCGTGGAGGTGATCCCAACTATCTCTAGTCGGAATCTCTGAACCTCACGCACAAGCTCAGGCTCCTTCCCCGCCAGAGAGGTGACATTCCATGTCCCTAGAGCTAGATTCCACGTCCAGGGATCGGGTTGTCTAGGCTCCCGCCTTCGACTATGAAATTCATCTTAACTGCTATTTTCTTCTTATTTTCTAACTTCAGAATAAAGTTAAGAATATTTTGTTTTCCAAAAAAACATTTCTTACAAATGTTCTACTCTTTTAGTCTTCTTTTTGGTAATCCGCAAGCAGTGCAAAAAGACAGCCTTTGAGGTGTTTTTTCATTGAGTTGATCAAGTCTTCTGCAATAACTGCCATACAATCAGATAACATTTCCAATGCCTGTCACATTCTTCTTAAAAAAAAAATATTTGAGAACTTCTTAAGAATTTTTCAATGTTTGCACTTATGGGCATTCTTACAAATGTGTAATTTATCTTAAAATCAATAATTTGATCCCTCAAAACTGACCACCAAAAACCAAAATGACATATTTAAAAAAAAAAATCGATGACATTTTTTCTTCATGCCTTAAAATAGATTGAATTTAACTCTTCACCCTTGACTCATTTAGTATACGCTATTCTATGAATATGCAAATTAGCCCCACCTCCACTCACTCACACCGTTTCGGAGATCCACTCGTTGACGATCACATGTTGATGTGATTGGTTACAAGGTAATTCGTAAAGTCAGAAACACCAGTGATTTCAAACCGCATTTTTGAGACCGTGTCTTTAGTTCACTGCAGTTTTAAAGAGAAAATACTCAGCAATGGTGTTGACTTATGAATTTGCACATGGTTTGTATTAAAGCATATTAAAAACATAACATAGACATAATACAACATTAAAAGCTTGATTTTCACCACAGGGGGACTTTAAGAAACATGAATCTGGCCCCTGGTCCTGGAAGACTCTCTAATTTGAATTGATTCAGTGTTCGGCTGATAAGCAACTTACTTCATGCATCGTCTCACTAGTTAGTGAGCGCATGGATGCAGACACTTATTTTTACCAAAGTTCAATTATTCAGTTGAGCTGGTGGAGATACTCAAACAGTTTTTAGGACAGGACTACCTGTTGGTCTGACTAATGGTAGGTGGGTGACTGTTAGGAAAAAAGATTCATTATTTTTGCAATTCTGTTTGATGGCACAGTAATTTCACTTCATTGCAGCCTTCGATCAATTGAATGAAGATGGATGCCTTTGTCATTATGAATTGCCGGCTCAACACTGATTAACTTGATTATTGCTGAGTGCCTGTAGAAAGAGGATAGATCGGCATCCAACTCCATACGCCCTTCCACCAGGTGATGACTCAGCGATCTTTTGCCAATATCTGCGCCCTCCACATGCACCACGCCTGCCCTTTCGGACTGCCGGCTCTTGGCAGATACAATAAGGACATTTTTATTAGATTAGTTGCCAGGCCTGGCCTGTTTATTTATAGCAGGGGTGGCTGCTTTCTTCTCTTCTCCTCAGGGAAAGGGCAGCACACCCACACACAGACCACCACTAACAATGCATTAACCTCCGTCATCACTGTTCAAGGTGAGCGGTTGAACGCTTTTTTCACACAACAATGTCTGCCTTTGTAATTGTGCATTTCCTAAGATTTTATTAAAAGTATTCAAAATGGTCATGAAGCACATATGAGTTGTGTAAATATAAATATCAGTTACTTTTCACACAATGAACATGGTGTGGGATTGATATGGCTTGCTGTGCAGCTCTATTGTTATCTGATTTTCTGCTGTTCAGAGATGGCCCAATAATTTTTGGCTCCAGGTTGTGTCAGCAGAAATTCTTCTTGGTTGCCCCGCCTGCAAGTTTTAGTCCCAGGTGGACACTGTTTTAAAACAGTTAAGATCGTTTAGCCAGACTTTTGACCTGCGGCACAAAGTCGCAGGCTATTATGGCCAAGAACCGCAACATGACAGGAAGAAACCAACTGACCGACAAGTACACCGATCAAACAACTACTCCTTTTTCTGTACCATTCGGATATAGGTTTAGTCCTGGTTAATTGATAAAATACCTACACATCTTAATTCCTTAAAGTTGTGTTGCTGTCAGGCAATTGAGCTACTGAGGCTGAGACTAGCTTGTGTCTGGTTCATGCAAATTATCGTGGTTCAATTTCATTTTAAAACGTGTTAGAAGGCAATTGATAATTTGTTGCAACTTCATTTACATGGTACATAGTACATTTCATGGTGGAGCAACAGTTTGAAGAGAATCTTGCTATGTTGGTTAAATGGTCAAAAAAAAAAAAAAAAACAGAGGCACAGACATTTGCCCATTAAGTGCTAAGAGCATGCTTTTTGTTCATAGCATGACTTGTTCTCTTCGTGGATAAAAAGATACCTTAGCACCAATGGCTACATTCCCTTAAAAACTCCCCTACTTGCTTTAGGAGGTCCATCAAGTTTGATCTAAATTAATCTTTTTCTGACAATAGCCTTCTCAAGAATTGGATCATTGTTTCAGCGAAGGTCATATTGGATTGATGTTCTGAGGGAAATAAGCAGGGTATGATATTCAATTATAACGTCACTCTGGTTTCCATTGTTCATTGTCCTTTGTCTTTCTTCCTTGCTGGCTTCCCATCCAAAATTAAAAAGACCGTCACTCAATGCTCAGTCCCCAAAATTTGATTTACATGCAGCTAGTTTGGATGAGAAATGTCTATTGTGAAAATTTCTGGCAAAATGCTTTCCCACAATCTATTAAAAATCACTTCTTCTTTTTTTCTCAGTGAAGCATGAATGCCCCAATGAGATATTCTGTGTATGTGCACACACTAGCACTGACACTTATTTGAATATTTATGTGGAGGAACAGGTCCGATTGCAGATAATTTAGGAGACTGCATGCGGCTTGATCTCTTATGCCAAGTCAGCTCTGCTCTCAGGTGCCTCAGGTGTTTTCCCATGAATACTAACAGTGTTCTTCTGGAAACCTGCTAGCCACAGGAAAACACAATGAAATGACAATGTGTGCAGGATGCACAGAGCGTCAAACAGATGAAATATGATAACACAGGGCAATATTGTGTGCTATCCTACAGTACCTAGACTAAAACTTCAAGTCCAATGCTTTGGGTTGATTTAAAACGGGACATGCAATCTCGTTTATTCTTTGAGACCTCCTCGTTCTGCAGAAGAATATGCAGGTGCATGTGATATGGCAGCTGCGATTACTGTGGTATGCTTGTCATGTTTAATTAACTGTAAGGCAGGAGCACTGTCGCTCATTTTTTTTCTCTGTAGCCATGTCGAATCAATAGACACAGCCTCCCCCCATCCCACCACCACCACCACCTTTTGAGTTTATCCAATGTCCTTCACTACCAGTTTGCTGACATGCCTGGCTATCTTGGTAGCCAAGGCAGAATTTAAGTCCTCTGTCATCAGTTTGCCACTCAGCCAGGTCAGTGGACAAACACCCCTGAGACTAAGGCTTGCTGACCTTATTGTGTGAAGCAAGTTGGCTGTTTCTCTTTCTCTGTGGAAACTAGTCCACAAATTGCCCAACACTGTGTCCTAACCAGGCACGATGCGACAGGCTTCAAATTAGTAAAGTAATTTTTCTATCCTCACTGAAAGAGAAATACTGCCCAAAGCAATACACTTGGCCAATTAGGGCATATTTGACAATTAAAAAGCAGCAATTAAAATTTGCCTTGTAGAACAACTTGACAAAAATAGGATTCACAGTGGGAGGTTTCAAGATTTGCAGGGTACTTTCATGAAATCAGAATTGGCATTTTGGGGTTTTAGTCCATGTGTGTTTGCTTTGAGATTATCCAAATGCTAGTGTATTACTACAAGGTGACAAAGTTAGCGTCTACACATTTAAGTTTTGGAATTCTCTTTCAGGAAAATGGACCAAAAATATTGATAATTGCACAGACTTCTGTCAAACAAAATATTCTCTAGATCAGTAGTTCTCAACCAGAGGGCAAACAAACTTCCAAGGGGGCTTCAAGATGACTTAAAATGATTTAAAACAAGACAAAACAAGCATTAAAATAAGTTGTTTATACTGAAAATACATCTTTCTAGTTGTGGGCAATTTGTGGGCCTTGACGTCCAAAAGGTTGAGATCCACTGCTTAGATGACTTAATATGTAACTGAAATAGAAACAAATCTTTTCTTCTGTTTTGTGACATACATCAGAGTGAAATGGATTGTTGGAAAGAATTTTTTTTAGGCCGGATTCTTGGTTCAATCAATTGGTTGTTGATTGAATGGAGACAAATCTGAAAAAAATAGTATATTGTGATATTAGCTGTCCATTGGAGTCTACTGTTTGTTTGATGGGAACCTCTGAAGCAATCATTTCTTCTGCTTGGATTTCAACATGGCTGCCATGTTGTTTGGTCCGGACACTTCCCTCTCAAGCTTTTTTCTTTCGTGTTCCATGATGCAGGACAAAACTCAGATTAGCATGAAATCACAAAAGATGTGATATATCGCTTGTCGCTTTTTTGTGCCGTGCCTGTGTAAGCTGAAAAGTACATTGCCTTAACATGTAAAGATGATTTAGGATTAGGGCACACCTTATCACCACCTGCTTTGTCAACTGTGTTATGTCTAGAGGCGTGCACTGTTGAGTCTATTTACATTATTTATTTTAAAACCATTGGTTGAGTTCAAAGATTGTTGTGTAGTCCTGCTTTAGATCTCCACCGCATCAGGGTCATTTATCTGCAGGATTTGACAGATTATTTGGCTGTTGGTTCTTTATATGTACCATCTCAAACTCTCGCTAATATCTCTGAACTCATAAAAAAACCTGCCCCGTTCTCAGAGGGTCAAAGAGAGTTCAGGAGTTAATAATAATTAACTAAATAATTCTGCACATTATTTCACATTGCTCTCTATAAAGATAAAGAAATGGTGTAGACACAATGAAATTTTGAAAAAGCTAGATTGTGTAATTTTTTTTTTTTTGCTCTCTAATTTACAGTACAGTATCTGAAATATACCATATAGGCCTACTGTGTATTTTTACTTAGCTAATTTGGCCAGATGATGTAAATGGCAAATCATTTCAGCATATGTTCTCAAGGAAAGGCTGCACTCTGTCTATTTTAATGTGTTTTAAATCAGGATGACCTCTTACTGTTGTTAGAATAGTGACACATTGGTCTAATTTGATAAATACCAGAATTATATTGTTTTTTGGAAAACATTTTTGACGCGATGACAGGTAAGGGATTGTTTCTAGAGAACCGACCTCACATCCCTTAGTTTTCTGTTCATGAGAAAAATAAAATACAAGTCTAGCAAATAATGTGGTTTTGTAGCCGCAGAACTGCGACATAAGGACAATGACTCCCCCATCACTCTCCTATGGGAGCCTTCAGGGAGTTTTCATTAGTCTGGGTTTTCCATGGCAGGAGGCTGAAGAAGATTTCCACCAAAATGTTCCCGATTTCATATGGCATGCACTGAAAGAAGAGTGTGGAGAGGGAGTCTTAAGCCTCTGTCCTACTGACCTTAAGAACCACTTCTGCTGATGAAAGCATTACTCCTTCACTCCAGTGAATCACATCACAAGATGGGGAAGATCAGCTTCAAAGTGGGATAACGAAGAATAATTCATTTAGCCCATTACTTCTTTGACCTATAAAACATGTAGAGGACATCCCAAAATCTATTATAAAGAAAAGAAGATGAAAGTGACCCAAATTTTTTACTGCACTTTAAAAAAATAAATAAAGTTTTACATAAAAAAGCAATTGCATTTTCTGTTCATAACAATTAAGATCATAAGGACTATAATCATCATCTTGAATAACAGCCTTTCAGTAAAAAAAATTAAATAATGGACATTGATGATTTCAGATGGTAATTTGATACACTATATGACTGATTTATGATATGACCTTCTAATTAACAAGTTGAGCTATTGCAGTCATTTCTGTGAGGACAAATCTTTAAGGTAATCTTAATGGTTCACCCAAAAATCTGATATTTTTAATGAAACCTGAGGGATTTATGTCCCTCTATACCTTATAATACATTACACCAAAACTTATTACACTTCAAGAAGTTCATAAAGAGATGGTAAATGTAATCCATATGAATCAAGTCGTTTAATCCAAGTCTTAGACGATCATGAATGGATTTAAATAAGGCTTTTATTCATCTGTATTTAAACATTGATCAACACGCATACAAAAAGCTCATTGTTTGACCAGCTTTATTCACATGGATTAATTTTATGATGACTTTATGGATTTTTGAAGTGTCGAATTTTTTTATAATTTATTATCATTTATGTTTAAAAAGATGACCAAACGCCTCATGCCCGTTTAGACTACACGATTTTAGCCCGATTTTGGCACAATTCGTTTGGCGTAGGGTGTCTTGGATTTCGTAAGCGACAAAATTGATCGTTTTATCTCGTACAGTGTGTCATTGTTGACGACAACCGACGCTGCAAATCTTTCTCCGGTCTTCCACGACAGGTTCCGTCACATCTCAGATTCCATACTGTCCTCTTCGTATTCTATATGAACGTGTCAACCGTCAGGTTTTCTTTCTTTTGGGGACTTTCTGATGACAAGACAACCAGTGCAAAACACAACGCTTTGGTAGCCATTGTTTGTTTACTCTCACAACACTGTCAGTCGACACTAGTTCCGCTTTCTTGATGATTTCAAACGTTGTTAAAGGCGCAAGCAATAATTTGTGGTGAAGCAACGTGTAGTCTGACATGTTTTTTTGTCGACGACACTACAAGAATGTAGGAGTCAAAATCGCATAATCTGACACAGTGACTATCATAACAGACAAAAATATTGTGTAGTAATAAAAATAGTTGTGTAGTAACAAAATGCCTGGCATTTTGAGATTGGAATGACATGAGGGTGAGTAACGTTAGGCCTAAATGATGCCAATTTTCATTTTTAGACTATGTTACGACTTACAGTAAAATTCAAGAGAATTTTGTGCATTGGGCTTTTCTGTTCCATTATGTCCAGTGTCGAAGAACTGGACTGTCCTGCATGAAATGCGAAATATAAAATGTAAATGTAGCATAAACAATATATTGACTTTTAAAGCCACTTTCTGTAACGTCTATTGCTTACCAGGTATGCTTGAACATTTTGTCCTATTTAGGGTCGCATCTTGTGACATCATGTCCTCTCTTTGGTTCATTTAGATGTCTTTGGTCCATGTTACGTTCATATTTCAGTTAAACCGCACCAGAGTTAGTTTGAAAGTGGACAGAGACCCGTCTTTTTAGGGGTCTTGGTCCACTTGTTTGGTGCGCACCAGGGTTCAGATGGCAGCATTCAGATTTATTTAAATCAGCCGCACTAACATATTACTTTCTGAATAAAAATGTGCAATACTGTACACTGCCTAAAAATAGTAAGCAAAATAGAACATAATGTGCTGTCACATGACCCCCCTTCGTTTGTACATGACCTGATCATGTTTAATTTGGCAAGAGTGTCCAGAATATCATCTGTATGTCAATTCATGTAAATTACCAGGATATTACTTAGGTCTTATATACTGTAACAACCTTGATTTGATAACACTCATGAATAAAAGTATAAAGCAAGAAACAAACAGGGAAGAAATTCTTGTGAAGTAGTTCACTGCACCTTTTTTTAATGACTGGGTGAAAGTGTTGCAAAAATTCCAAAGTGTCGTTGGAATATCTTGTGACAGCCATCAGTTTCTGGAAGTGTATTTATCTATCAACATGAGGGTAATGGAAAATATATACGCTACTCTCCAGAAGAGAAGTCACATGTGATGCGTGTGTGTGTATCAAGGCCTGACTGAGTGAATGATGAAAGTGTGACGCTTGTTCCTACGCTCCTGTCCCATGATGCCCACCTGACTCTCTCCTCATCATCCACAGATCTCGTGATCTCCAACACACTCATTGAGTCAAGAAAGCTCTCAAAATCATTTAGAAATGCTCTATTCTGCAGTGACGCATAGATTGTTATGTGTATATGTATACTAGCATATTACTTTCTGAAAATAAAATGCACAAAACTGTATACTCCTTATATTGCAAAAACAGAAAGCGAAATAGAACATCATCATGTGCTGTCACATGACTTCCCTTCATTTGTACTGTACATGACCTGATCATGTTTAATTTGGCAAGAGTGTCCAGTTATCGTCTGTATTTTGCAGTTATAATACAATTTTAAGCCAAGAACAATATGCTAAAAATGAAGGCAGATATTTCATTTTCAATGCATTTAATACATCATTGATTAGTTACACTGGAAATGTTCAGTTAAATTATATATATATATATATATATATATATATATATATATATATATATATATATATATATATATATATATACAGTGAGGAAAATAAGTATTTGAACACCCTGCTATTTTGCAAGTTCTCCCACTTGGAAATCATGGAGGGGTCTGAAATTGTCATCGTAGGTGCATGTCCACTGTGAGAGACATAATCTAAAAAAAAAAAAATCCAGAAATCACAATATATGATTTTTTAACTATTTATTTGTATGATACAGCTGGAAATAAGTATTTGAACACCTGTCTATCAGCTAGAATTCTGACCCTCAAAGACCTGTTAGTCTGCCTTTAAAATGTCCACCTCCACTCCATTTATTATCCTAAATTAGATGCACCTGTTTGAGGTCGTTAGCTGCATAAAGACACCTGTCCACCCCATACAATCAGTAAGAATCCAACTACTAACATAGCCAAGACCAAAGAGCTGTCCAAAGACACTAGAGACAAAATTGTACACCTCCACAAGGCTGGAAAGGGCTACGGGGAAATTGCCAAGCAGCTTGGTGAAAAAAGGTCCACTGTTGGAGCAATCATTAGAAAATGGAAGAAGCTAAACATGACTGTCAATCTCCCTCGGACTGGGGCTCCATGCAAGATCTCACCTCTTGGGGTCTCAATGATCCTAAGAAAGGTGAGAAATCAGCCCAGAACTACACGGGAGGAGCTGGTCAATGACCCGAAAAGAGCTGGGACCACCGTTTCCAAGGTTACTGTTGGTAATACACTAAGACGTCATGGTTTGAAATCATGCATGGCACGGAAGGTTCCCCTGTTTAAACCAGCACATGTCAAGGCCCGTCTTAAGTTTGCCAATGACCATTTGGATGATCCAGAGGAGTCATGGGAGAAAGTCATGTGGTCAGATGAGACCAAAATAGAACTTTTTGGTCATAATTCCACTAAATGTGTTTGGAGGAAGAAGAATGATGAGTACCATCCCAAGAACACCATCCCTACTGTGAAGCATGGGGGTGGTAGCATCATGCTTTGGGGGTGTTTTTCTGCACATGGGACAGGGCGACTGCACTGTATTAAGGAGAGGATGACCGGGGCCATGTATTGCGAGATTTTGGGGAACAACCTCCTTTCCTCAGTTAGAGCATTGAAGATGGGTCGAGGCTGGGTCTTCCAACAAGACTCTTGATGAGCATTGAGAATAGCTGGATGGCTGAAACGTCTGCTCTTGCGCTATTAAAATAATTGATTCTTTTTGTTAAAGACTTTGTCTAGTTTTTCAGAGTGCGAACCATCTACAGTCTCTTGTACATTTTATTGGTTTTCACGCACCTGGACTTACAACTAGCCTTCATCTGAGCGCAACAATATTTCCTTGTCTTCACAGTTTTTATTTAACAATAATAAATACTGATATGTAGCCATAAATTCTACCCAGGTCAAGCTCTTTCTTTAGATTAGTGATGCCTTTAGGTTTCTATGGATCAATGAAGTGTCTTCCATTGCTCCGGCTTGTATTTTCACTCACGTGACCCCAAGCACTTCTAGAACTCTTTAGATCTGTTGTCATATGAAAACAAGCCTCCAGGATTTTGTGGCCTCTTAACATTGAACTGTCTCCACCATTTGGGCAACCTTTGGAAAATATCTTTTACTTCTCCAAAGCAACGTTTCCTGCTGTTCTCTCAGAGGGACTTTCCATCGATTGTGGGCATATCGTACAATAGGTGGTTTTGGACTGGAATGTATGTGTGGGCGAACATATAAAAAGGTTTTTACGCAAAGGCACACTCAACGAGCTGTCACTGCAGTGACTCCCTTCACATTGTTTTCAGTGTGAAGTTTAACTAGGGCAGCTTGAAAAAAAAACCCCTCATAAAACACTGTTTGCGCGGAGGGTGGCATGTGCTGTTTACTAATTAATACCTGAAATGTGCCTTGGTCGCATCAGGGGAGTATACAAAGGGACGAGGGAGTACAACACAAAAACGGCCTGGCTTGCATGCCTGTTAAATAAGAACTTGATGAGATGATGATTTTCCCTTGTGGTTTTGGCTCACATAAAAGGTTAATAGAAATACACAAATGTTATCCATCCACGAGGCTTGATTGAGCAGTTTAAATGTAAGGAAGTCAGAGTTTTATTCTCAGCTGTGTTGTGTCTCTCACAGACTACATGGAAGGGAGGATGAGAGGAAATAGTTTTCTGGTGTTTTGGACTGAATAAAAGGAAATACTTCCTGTATATTAATTTAAAGGGACAGTTCACCCCAAAATGAACCTCCAACCTGCACGATTTTCTTTCTTTCATGGAATACAAAAGGAGAAGCTTGAGAGAATGATCTGGCTCTGATTTTCATACTATGAGAGTTAATAACAGCAAGGACTCTCCAGCTCCAAAAATTACAAAAAACAAAACAAAACACTAATGAAGCATCATAAGAACTGTCCAGAACTATATTCTAAGGGTACGTTTACACGACAAACGATGTTTTTTCTTTGCTTTTTTACGTACAGGCGACAACGTTGTCAAAACGGTCCCTGTTCACACAGGTCCACGAAAACAACTACAACCGCTGTATTCTGCTGCCAGGCCAGTAGTTGGCGATGTCACTTTGTAAAGAAACACTACGCGCCTATAGACTGAACGTAATACGCATGTACATGATGTCACAGTTTTCACAAATTCGCATTTTTGTAGTTTGCATGGAGACAATAACAGTATCATATTCAAAAACTTGCACTTGTTACCTGTTTTCAAAAGTTTGCATTTTCAGACCCCCAAAACACCATTGTCGTGTAAATGAACGACCAAAACGCATAAAACGTTTCAGTTTTTAGTTGAAAACTGTTGTGTAAACGGCCCCTCGGTCTTAAGAAGCTGTCTGACCAAAATTGAACTCATCATTCACAAATAATCTCTAAAATCTTATTCGCATACATTTGTGACCAAATGTGTTATGTCAGTTTTCATGTAAATGATGAAACATACTAGAACAAAAACTTTGATTCCACTGACAAAATCTGATTTGATGCATCTTGACATAAATGAGATTTCAGTTACATTCTGCTCCTCACATGGCTTTGTCGTATGGAAATCCTACTCTTTTGTCCTTTTTGGAGCTTGTATGCTGTTTGTAACAAGTAATAAGCAGCATGAACATTTTTTTTTTAAGTTTTGTTCCACAGAAGTCAAATGGCACACCTGTATGAATTACTTTTTTTATTTAACATTTTCTAATATTCCTTTGTGCCAAAACCTGATAAATGTCTATAAAACCCATAATAATGATACTTTGTCTACTGCTTTTAGAATAATTACACTAGATATGAGGTATCTATATAGTAATAGTCTCCAACACGCTGAGTTTCGTCCTCTGGAGAGGAACTACAGGAGGAACTCTCCCCCAGTTCAGCTGAATGGACATCCTGTTAAACACAAAGATCTTGGTTCGGGATGTCTCTTCCTCTGTCCGCCCTGGTTGCCCACAGTCGTCATATTAGCGGACATCCTCTCTGCTCTGTGTTTAAAGACACTACACTGTCTGAGACTACAGACTAACATATGTGAGGAAAGCACTAATGTGTCCTAAATGTTGGTCAGATTTATGAGGTGAAGTGACCGTATGAGATTATATTTGACATATATTGTAAGGCAGTATGGGTTGGGATGTATATGTAGACTCTGGAAGGCTCTGCGCATTCACCTAGAGCTCTTGAATTGAGTATGTTTATCTCTCTATCCCTATGGACTGCATAGACTGCATTCTTACCACTAGGGGGCAGAAGGTGCAACACTTTAAACAGGCTTCCCTAAGACTTTACATACAGTACTGCATAAACTCTATCAAGCCAGAGAATGTTGCAAATATTCAAAACATTTGAAGGGAATGCTGGTTCTTCATATCTCACTTTATGATCATATACAAAAAATGTTGTACGTAGAACTAAATGTTGGCCGTTTTAGTTTGATATTTAAAGTATACAATTTTTATTCATGCAATTACTGTTTTATTCATGCAATTACTGTGGCTAGTTGCACAAACTTAGCCTCTATGTTAAGACTGTCTTAAGAACTAGTCTGACCAATAGCAGTTTTGATGACTAACTTTTCAGACTAGTCTAAGCTGTTAATGCAACCAGCCAATGGTTTCATTTGATTGGTCACAGCCCTACCCTATAGTGTCATATCACGATTAAATGTAAGGACCTGGCATAAAAAAATGACACATACATTTAATAGTAGTTATACTACATTTGAGTAAATAGAGGATTGAATAATAACCTCAAGAATCGAATCGAATTGCGAGGTTCTAAATAATCCCACACCTAATTACAGTAACAGTTATGCTTTCTGCATGTGATTAAGCTATTTTGTGTAGGCTGTGTATCAGACTTTTAATAGTAGAAACTATAATTGCTATTTAAGAATTTGGGTAAAATCAAATGTGATTTTAAAAGTCTAGAGTAGACTGTTACATTTTCTGAAGTAAAATAAATGGTAATAGTGATGCATTAGCAAGCTCCATGAAAAAATGAGCCTATATGTTCAATGAAATGCTGTTTTAATGACATTTCTCTCTCTCTCTCTCTCTCTCTCTCTCTCTCTCTCTCTCTCTCTCTCTCTC